>NC_081323.1:82495275-82798292 GCF_026419965.1 Kogia breviceps
GGGTCATGTTACGTTTCTGTACTGATAGAGGGAGAACTGACATCTTGTACGTGGAGTTTTCCTGTGCAAAGTCAGAGTGCCTTTCCATTTGGTTGAGTCCTTTGTCACTCGGTAACTTCTCACATGTTTCTTGTATGGCTTATCTCTAGGTACTTTATATATTTTGATGCTACGGTAAATATTTAGCTACTGTTTTATATCCTGTTTTGCTCCCTTGACATCATAAGCATTATTTTAAAATACCTTTTTAAATGATCTTAAAATGATTTGTAGAAAATCCAGGAAATGTAAAAGGTATGAGGACACTTTACAGCAATTGCAGTCCCTGTGTTTTATTTTGTCATTTGTACCTGTCAGTCAGGGCTCTGTGCAAGGCCAGAGACCAGGCATTTGGGGCACTGGAAGGCTGCCGCAGAGAAACCTCATGTCTATGGAAAGGGAGCGGGGAGGTGGCCTGTGCCTTGCTTCCACCTTCCAGATCTTGGAGAGCACATCCAGGTGGCTGGACCTAATTTGCTGCATCCCTGGCTGCAGGGAGTCTGGGGGATGGAGCTCTAGCTTCTCCAGAGCTGCTGCGGTGGGCACAGTAGGCAGGTGGGATGAAGAGCCTGTGAGCCAGTCTATGTGGTACCTTTCCCCATTGTCTAGATTTTTATAAAGCACACGCGTTACTTTTGTAAACATCCAGAAAAACTCACCACGATTCCCCATTTGGAGACTCTTGGTATATTTCCCGCCATTCTTTCTCCCTGTGCATTCATATGTATAAACCTACGCATATATGTGGAGTGGATATGTAACAAAATTGGATTATGCTATACATAGTCCTTGATCACTTTTTTCTTTTTACTGAACGTCATTTCTGCATTTTTACACGTCCTTAAAAAATCTGCCCACAGTGTGATTTTGAGCAGCTCGTGTGTGTAGGAGTATCTTGATGGCTCCAGCTGAAGTCAGCTAGGTGGCCTCTGACCCCATGCGCTGCAGCGGCTGTGGCAGTGAGATGCTAGCCCCAGAGCAACTTAGAAAGGACCTGAAGCAGGCAGGAAAGAGGGTGCCCTTGAGGGACCTGCCTGCCCCTGTGGTCACCTAGAGCCTCCAGTGAAGCCTGTGGCTCTTGGCCCCTCGCTGATCCCGTGTGTCTGGCCGTCCCTAGGGCAGGAACATCGTCGTGTTCTACGGCTCCCAGACGGGGACCGCCGAGGAGTTTGCCAACCGCTTGTCCAAGGACGCCCATCGCTACGGGATGCGGGGCATGGTGGCAGACCCGGAGGAGTATGACCTGGTGAGCTCTCGCCGCGCCCCGCCCCCCTCCTCCCATGCAGTGCGGTCCAGGGCATTAAGGAAGTCGCGTCTGGACCGTGGAGACGCTTAAAGGGCGGAGTTAGCCAAAGGGACAGACAGGAATAGGCGTCTCTTGTCATCGGTTCCAGCAGCCAGGTGGCCCCAGTTTTAAGGACATTAAGAACACCTGGCCCAGGTGTGCGCGTATGCGCTCTCAGCAGTGCTCACGCTTAGCCTTCCAAGCTCTCCACCTGCAGGCTTTGCAAGTGCTGGGCAGGTGCCAGCAGAAGGGACTCGGGCACCTAGTGGATTGGTTGTGGCTTAAAAGATGAAAAGGGTCTCAGCAAGTCAGGAGACGAACTGTTTCTTATCTCCCCTCAACCTCCACCCGAGAACTGCGGTGCCAGGAGAGCTGGGCCGAGGAGTCGGGGGGGGGTCTGGGCTCCCGCGCCACTCCGCCCTGACTGCCCGCGTGACCCTGAGCGAGTGCGCACCGAGGGCCTTCCTCGACTCGCCCACAGGGAGGCAGTGAGGGCGTCCGGTGAGGCAGCTCCAGGAACCCGTCAGCCGGGCTTTGAGATGAGGCTGTAAGCTTGCACGTGTGGGCTTGGGGAGGGCCCAAGAGAGCCCAGGAATCGAGGGAAGGGCCCCCATCTGGAGCTGCAGGATCCCCGCCTTCTCCTGTCCGCCACCCTTGGCACGTGGCTCCTCCGGGCCAACACGGGACTGTCTGCAGGACACAGTCCCCGCTTCCTGGCCCCAGCTGCACCCAGCCTGCCTCTGAGGGCGGTGGGGACCCGCTCACCTTGCTCTCTCTCCCCCACACATCGGCTCTTTCGCTGGTCGTGGCTCTCCAAAGGACAGGAAACTTCCAGCAGCCTGCTTGCCTGTTTCTGAGACAGCCAGGCCAGTGGCCCAGGTGGACTCAGTGGGCAGGGAAGTGGGGGGTGGTCCTTAGGCACCCAGGAGGGGCAGGGCTGGCAGGTAGTCCTGCGGAGATGCCCCAGGGAGTTGCCTTCCTGCTTCTTCCCTGATGGGTCATCGCCACACATCGGGGCGGGGGAGGCAGTGTCGGGCTCTTGCGGCTCCAACAACGTGATAAATGCACTTTCCCTTAGAACCGCGCTCTTCTGAGGGCCAGCTGCTTCCCGCCCGTGCCGCTCCATCTCCCACAGAGAACCACCCCACCCCCCCCCCGCGCCTACTCCCCACCCCTGCCCTCGGTCTTGGGGACAAGCACCACTACCCGCCTGCCTCAGGACCTGGGTTTCGAGTTGGCGGAGAGTTGGTTAGGAAGTAGCGCGAGCCCAGGTCCTGCTGTGCCCCAGGGACTTTGTGGGATGATGAGGTTCTCCGGAGGTGGCCCAGGGCACCATGTGCCAAGTGCCAGCCCGTGGCCTGGAACCCAGCATACTTCTGTCAACACCCCAGGCCCTCACCTGTGCTCTTCTGGGCCTGCTGTTTGTTCCCTTTGCTCTTGAAATGCACCCCGTCCACTTGAACCCTTGACTCGCCCATCTGCACCCCTGTTGGGAGCGGGCTTAGTCCTGGTTGCTGGGCCTGGCCCTGCCTTTGTCTCCCCAGGGCGACCTGAGCAGCCTGTCAGAGATCGAGAACGCCCTGGCAGTGTTCTGCATGGCCACCTACGGCGAGGGGGACCCCACTGACAATGCCCAGGACTTCTACGACTGGCTCCAGGAGACGGACGTGGACCTCTCTGGGGTCAAGTACGCGGTGAGTCACCCGTGTGGGCTCGTGCAACCTCCGGAACCCCGTGTCCAAGGGGAACTCCTCCAGTTCTCACCTCTTTTCATCAGCTAGGGCAGGCCCAGGCGCCAGCACAGGGGCTTCGAGCTGAGGGCCTGGTAGGGAGCTCGTGGCAGGGAATCCCAGGAAGGCCGCTCATGGGGCGACACCGTCTTCCGCCCGGGCCCGGCCCAAGAGCTCCCCGTCCCATGTCCCAGCCCCACTTTGCTCGGGAGCATGTGCTACTGGAGACTGAAGGCAAGAAAAGGGAGGTGGGCTGGCCAAGATTCGGCTGGGCAAGGAGAACCTTGAATGGGTGGGGTGAACTGCCCTGCTGCCGCCAGGGTCAAGGCCAAGGTGGTTGAGGAGGGGCCTGGACTGCAGTCACCAAAACAAAGCCGCCTCTGGGGCCTTGCAGTGCGAGGCGTCTGGCAGGGGCCGCTGACCACTGGCCCCTCATCCACACAGGTGTTTGGCCTTGGGAACAAGACCTATGAGCACTTCAACGCCATGGGCAAGTATGTGGACAAGCGGCTGGAGCAGCTCGGGGCCCGGCGGATCTTTGACCTGGGGCTGGGCGACGACGACGGGAAGTGAGTGACACCCTCCCCCCCCCCCCCAAGCAAGGGCCCCCGCCCTTGCACGCGCCCCCAGGCTGTTGTGTGTCGGGAGCCACAGCTTAGGGCTGGCCAGGGCACAGGAGGGGAGGGCAGAGCCATGATGTCAGCGCAACTCCGTGACCCGCCTCACCACAGGGGAGGGAAGGCCATCCCCCCCATCGCCAGTCCCCACCTTCTTTGCTCATCCACACCCTCCCGGCTCACCTGGGGCCTCCGTGGTTACTGCAGACCCTCTGGACGCTTCCTGACGCCCTGGGTTACATCACTGGGCGGGCTGGCGTGAAATGAGCCCTCCAGCTTGGAGGGGTGATGGGACAGAGAGCCCGAGCTCTCCCGGCAGCCCCATCTGGAGCCTGGCTCATCCCCTCTCGTCCCCAGCCTGGAGGAGGACTTCATCACGTGGCGAGAGCAGTTCTGGCCGGCCGTGTGCGAGCACTTAGGGGTGGAAGCCACCGGAGAGGAGTCCAGGTGAGTGTGCGCAGGTGGGCCGGGGCCTCGCGTGCTGCCTGGCGGGTGTGCTGGGGCTGGAGGAGGCTCCGTCAGGGTGCGGGCGGGGCGGGGGCCCAAGCGCTTGGACTGTGCCTGCAGGTGACGGTCAGGACGGGCGTCCTGGCCTCCTCAGGGCAGAGCCTCAGGCCTGCTGACGGGCCGCCCGGCCCTCCGAGCGTCGTGCGGGCCCCTCCTGCCTCCCACGCTCGCGCGTCTCCTTCCTCGTGGGTCACGCCCCATTGCCTCACAGCCCCACTCCCTCCTTGGGACCCGGCCCCCGGCCTCACCCCGCGTCTCCCCTTTGCAGCATTCGCCAGTACGAGCTTGTGGTCCACACAGACATAGACGCGGCCAAGGTGTACATGGGCGAAGTGGGCCGCCTGAAGAGCTACGAGAACCAGAAACCGTGAGTGGAGAGCGTGGCTGGGGCCGGACAGCTGCCCATCCCGTGCGTCCCTGCAGGGCCTGTCCTCCCAGGCCCCGTCCTGTGGGGCTTCTTCACCCCCACTGCCAGGAGTGGGCCTGGGGGAGGGCACCTGCGTTTCCATCTCCACCGCACAGGAGGGCATGAGGCCTGGAGCAGAGAGATGGGAGGCTGCTCTGGGCCCGGGGCCCTGGGGACCGCTCCGCTCCACTCCCAGGGGTCCCCCGCCCAGGGCGTGGCCTTGGGGGGACTGGCCCTTGCTCAGCTTGTACTTCATTTGCCCTGTAAATACCCTGGGGTGGGGGGTACCCACCAGTTCCTGGACCAGGCCAGTGAGTTCAGCTCTGGGTCTAGGTGGAACTTGGGCAGAAGGGCTCGCTTCCTTTAACTCTGCCTCGAAGTCTGGACGTTTTGTCCAGAAACATAGTGTTCTTCTCTGGGGCCCCTTACCTGCCCCTGGGTGCCACCCAGAATCCTGCTGGAGCCGCCCAGGAAAGACCTCCTAGGACCACCAGACTTTGAGACCAGCAGCCCTGCTGCAGCTGTAGCCAGAAAGCCCGGCATCTCAGCGGCTTCACCGAGCGGAAGCCCCGCTCCTGTTCACGTACAGTCCCGGGCGCGTGGGCGGAGGGGGCCTGGCCCGCACAGCCCCTCGGAACCCAGGCCCGCTCCGTCTTGCGGAGCCGCCTCCAGGGGCCGGGCCCTCCTTGTGCTCTGCTCACCAACGTGTACAGAGTGTGAAGGGTCCCCCAGGTTTTTAGGGACCAGCCTGTTTCCACGTCTGAAACGGGGACACTGATAGCCGAGCTCTGCCCCCTCGCGGGGAGCCGGGAGCGCCACTGCGGATTAGGCCGGGAAAGCCCATTACCAAGTTGAAGAGGTTTCCTCGTGACCCCTGGAGGCCGGCTCTGAGGTTTCCTGTGTCCTGTGTGGCCAGAAGTGTCCCTTGGGGTGGGAAGGTCCAGACTGAAGGCCTGGCCAGTCACTGAGCTGCTCTCCCCACCCAGCCCCTTCGATGCCAAGAACCCCTTCTTGGCTGTCGTCACCACCAACCGGAAGCTGAACCAGGGGACCGAGCGACACCTCATGCACCTGGAATTAGACATCTCAGACTCCAAGATCAGGTTATCAACTTGTTGCCACCCCCCACCCCCTCACACCTTTCACTCAGGCCTCCTGTTTGGGTGCAGAGCTGTCCTCCACCCTCCTCCTGAGCCTCGCATCTCCCCCAGGTACGAATCTGGGGACCACGTGGCTGTTTACCCAGCCAACGACTCTGCCCTGGTCAACCAGCTCGGCGAGATCCTGGGCGCCGACCTGGACACTGTCATGTCCCTGAACAATCTCGACGGTGAGTCCTGGGACCCGGGCCTCGCCACCTACCTGGGCCTGAGGTGGCTGGTGGGAATGGGCCCCTTGGCAAGGTCCACAGGTTGAGCTTCTGCTTAGGCCTAAAGCCTGGTGCCCTAGAAGCCCTCATAAGCAAGACCCCAGTTACAGGTTGTAGAACAAACTCAGGGTCGGGGGGAAAGGTAGCTGCAGGGTCTGGCGCTCTCCCTTTTGGGGTTCCCCCATCCCCTCACTGCCATACTCCCTTGAGGGAGTGTGGGTGCCTGGAGACAGAGCCAGCCCGTGTCCTACAGGGAAGAGGGCCACAACCGGCCACTGAAGGCCTCTCCGGCTCCAGGGTCTCCTCACCCGTGAACGCAGTCTGATCCGAGTCAACAGTGCTGATGGCCCTCCAGGTCCACTCAGGGTGCTCAGAGTGCAAGGGGCACTACCGCGGGGCAGGGCTGCCCGGCCTGTGAGTGCCCCCCGTGCCCCTACTGCCCACTGACCTGGGGCTCGGCCTGGCCCCGCCCCTGCCCCACTCACTCTTGTCCTCAGTGACCTGAGCCTGGGCGGCTCCTCCTCAGCAGCTCCGGAGTCCGCCTCGAGAGGAGCTGCATGAAAGGGGGCTGATTGATAGCGGAGTTTGTTGTGCTGGCAGTTGGACTCACGGTCGTGCACGCGTGGGCCTTTCTTGCACTGGGGGGCACGTCTCTTGTGCCATCCGAGGCAGGGCCTTGCTGGGGGTCAGCAGGGGTGTTGGCGCTCACTCTCCCCCAGGAGACTCTGGGCGCCTGTGAAGAGCCGCTCACTGCCAAGAGCTGCTTAGAGAGAGGGCTGCAGAGGCTCAGAACTAGAGGCAGAAGTGGGGTGGTGGAAGAAGTGCCCACACCTGCCCCTGTAGTGCAAGGCCTGAGCCCTGGTTTCTGGGCTTACACAAGAGGGTGCCTGGGTGCGGGGAACACCTGCTGCTTGATGTGGGTGCTGGGTACACGAGGACTTTTCAGCTCATGAAAATCCATCAAGCATTGTCCTGTGACTTGTACGCTGTACGTAGGTCATACTTCAGTACCAAGTTCAAACCCCTCCCCAAAATAGACCCAAGCCCCTAAAGGCTGAGCCGTCCTGGGCCAGCGCTTCTCCTCTCCATGTGGCTCGGCAGCCTCGCGGTTCCACGGGGCTCATTTGTGCACAGGAATAAACGCCCCTGCAGTCATGCCTCTAAGACATGGAGCTGCTCCTGGGTCCAGCCCAGCTCTAGCCTGCTTGTGGGGAGCTGTCAGTAAAGCCAGCCTGTTGACTGTGGCAGTGGAAGGCCCCTGGCAAGGGCTGGCGGGGGCTCTGTGCCAGCAGCTGCCCCTGAGTGTACAGGATGCTGCCCCCAGAGCTTGGCCCTTGGGTGACCCATGCACAGACCTCCACGTGTGTCCAAGCATAAAAACTGACCTGGAGGGGGCTCTGCTGTCACAGCTGAAGGTCCGGTATTGGCATCGCACAGTCATGAGCCTGGAGCCCCCCCTCACAGCGGACCAGGTCCAGCCCGCAGGCAGGCAGGACACACTTGGGGAGCTCCCCCCTCTGCAGCCCTCTCTCTGAGCAGCTCTTGGCAGGGGAAGGGTCCCCGAAAGGGCTGATTCTCCTGGGTGGGGACAGTGACTGCAGGCCCACCCCGGCAATACCCTGCCTCCGATGCAGACTAACTACCTGTCCAGCGTGAAGCCCGAGGGTAGTCGAAGCCGGACGCTTGGCCCCCGAAGTCAAGGAAGGACCAGAAAGAGCTGGTCTTGCTTCCAGTGCTCCCTGGGCTGCCTGCTTCCTGAGAGCAGGCCTGAAGCTTTGCCCACCCCATCGCGTGGCACCCTGCCCACCCTGGGGGTGGCCGCTAACCCCGAACCCTACCTGCCCTCTCCTTACAGAAGACTCAAACAAGAAGCACCCGTTCCCCTGCCCCACCTCCTACCGCACGGCCCTCACCTACTACCTGGATATCACCAACCCGCCACGCACCAACGTGCTCTACGAGCTGGCCCAGTACGCCTCGGAGCCCTCGGAGCAGGGGCAGCTGCGCAAGATGGTCTCCTCCTCAGGCGAGGGCAAGGTGGGCCTGCCACTCGCGCCCCAGCACCCGCCACCGCCTCAGCCCTGCACCGCGGCTCCGGCCAGCACCCCTGGGCCATTCCCCAAGCTGCCTGGGCCCAACTTCAGCCCTGTCCCCCAGGTCCCCGTGTCTCACCTACGTCTGCATCTCCCCAGGAGCTGTACCTGAGCTGGGTGGTCGAGGCTCGAAGGCACATCCTGGCCATCCTGCAGGACTACTCGTCCCTGCGGCCCCCCATCGACCACTTGTGTGAGCTGCTGCCTCGTCTCCAGGCCCGCTACTACTCCATCGCCTCGTCCTCCAAGGTGTGAGCTCCACGCCTGCCCGCTTATAGGAGACATAGTGTTGGCTCCTTGGGGGGGGCCGGGGTCCCTGGGCCACAGCCCCAGCTCTGCCCCCCGTGCCCAGGGCAGTTCACTCGAGACTCCTGGGCTGTGTGTCCAGTAGGCTGGACTGTAAGACTGCAAACTGCTCTCCGGCCCCAGTGCCGAGAGCCAGTCAGGAGAGCTGCCAGGAAGGGGCCTTTGAACAGGTTTGGGCGCCGCAAAGGGTGTAGAGGCGCTGAGCAGGGACCCCCGCGGCAGGGTGGGTGGCAGGAGGGAGGGGGCCTCCGGCACCGCCACACTCACCCCGACCCTGCCACCCCGCCAGGTCCACCCCAACTCCGTGCACATCTGTGCCGTGGCCGTGGAGTATGAAACCCAGTCTGGCCGCGTTAACAAGGGCGTGGCCACCAGCTGGCTGCGGGCCAAGGAGCCCTCCGGGGAGAACGGCCGCAGGGCCCTGGTGCCCATGTTCGTGCGCAAGTCCCAGTTCCGCCTGCCCTTCAAGGCCACCGTGCCTGTCGTCATGGTGGGCCCCGGCACCGGGGTGGCCCCCTTCATAGGCTTCATCCAGGAGCGGGCCTGGCTGCGGCAGCAGGGTGAGTGTACGGGCCCTGGGCGGGCGGGCAGCGGGGCTGGGACGGGCGGTCCGCGTCCCCTTGACTGCCGCTGCCCCAGGCAAGGAGGTGGGGGAGACGCTGCTCTACTACGGCTGCCGCCGCTCGGACGAGGACTACCTGTACCGCGAGGAGCTGGCCAGGTTCCACCGGGACGGCGCCCTCACCCAGCTCAACGTGGCCTTCTCCCGGGAGCAGCCCCAGAAGGTGAGGCCGCGGGCAGGCCCCGGCGGGGCGGAGGGCGGTGTGGCCGTCCCTCCTCACGGGCGCCCCCACCCCCAGGTCTACGTGCAGCACTTGCTGAAGAGGGACAGGGAGCACCTGTGGAAGCTGATCCACGACGGGGGCGCCCACATCTACGTCTGCGGGTGAGTGAGGGCAGAGGCGGGGCGGGGACGGGGCCTACCTGCCCGTGGCGGGAGGGGGGCCCCCTGCCCGGCCCCCAGCGCCACCTCCTTCCCGCCCTCAGGGACGCTCGGAACATGGCGAGGGACGTGCAGAACACCTTCTACGACATCGTGGCCGAGCAGGGGGCCATGGAGCACGCGCAGGCCATGGACTACGTCAAGAAGCTGATGACCAAGGGCCGCTACTCCCTGGACGTGTGGAGCTAGGAGTCACCCGGGCCCGCCGTGCTTTGCTCCTCACGCCCTACAGACTCGCTGCCCCTTGTAATCGCTTTCCTCACTCCCTTCTGCCAGTCGCCTAGACGGGTCCTGCTGGGCCCTGCCACAGGAGGCAGGCCCGGTGACCGACGAGAGACTGCTCCAGGCCCGAGATGTACCCTCGGAGCCGCCAGCCCCAGGGGGCGTGGCGAAGGGTGACCGGGCTGCGGCTCTGTGAACACCTCGGGCCCTCGGTGGCTGAACAGGAGGGGTTCCTCCTCTCAGCTGAGTGGGGCCTGGCCCCTCCCTGTGATTTTCAATGAGTGTAAATAATTTTAAATAACCTCTGGCCCTTGGGATAAAGTTCTGTTTTCTGTATCTGCCTGGTATTGCTTGCGTAGATCTGGGGCCTCCACCTGGGTCTCCTTAACTCAGACCCCAGAGAGACCTCAGGAACCCCGAGACCCCATGCTGTGACGGCACAGAGGCCCCCCAGACCCCTGTCTTACCAGCAGTAGAACACACACCGAGCCAGTCTGAGCTTCTCGCCCTTTATTGAGGCCGCTGGCCCCCGGCTCCCGCAGGAGGAGACACTAGGCCTGAGTCTTCCTCTCCAGCGCCGCCTTCAGGGCCCACAGAGCCCACAAAACCCAGGGGAGAGCAGACAGACCCTCCCAGACAAGAGGAGCCCCCACCCCCTCAACACATGGGGTTCAGAAGCCCCTTCCAGGCCGGGGGTGCAGTAGAGAGCTATGCCGGCAGGCAGGGAAGGCCCAGCCTCATTCTTTCTTGCTCCCGTGCTGCTGGTTGTGGAACTTCTGGTGTACAACCCGCAGGGTGGTGAAGAAATTGCCGAGGAAGAGGAGGAGGAAGGGGAAGCCACACATGAGCACCTGGGGGAGGAATCGGGGTCAAGACCGAAGCCGGGCCCGGCCCTCCCGCGTCCTCTCCAGGGGCCCGGCTCACCTGCCACTCCTTGCACTCGGGGTCCCGGGCCAGGCTGAACAACGTCAGCGCGTTAAAAAGCTGCCAGAACTGGGAGGGAGGGCGGTTTTTACACACAGTCCCTGCTCGAATCAGAGCCAGGGACGGAGAGCCCAATGGACGGGGACAGAGGTACAACTTACGTGTCCAAAGAAGAGGAAGGGCAGCAGGAAGGTGAGGCCCCGCCACATCCAGGACTGGAAGCCCTCTGCGGGGGCCACAACCGGGACAGAGACGACCCCATCACTCAGGCCCGGGTCAAGAGGAAAGGACTTTTCCCTTCCAGCTCCCCCGTCAGGATTCCAGAGAGGGGCGGCCACGCCCGACTCACCCACAGTGAGGTCCATGGTGTGCCTCTCGCCCAGGGCCCGCAGGCGGTACAGACAGCCGCTCTGGTAGTAATACTGGAGGAACTGCACAAAGCCTGGAGGGCGGGGGGACATCAGGACTGGGCTGGAGTCCCAAGTCCCTTTCCCACCCCTCCCGGGGGGGTGGGGGCAGCCCTAAGCTCAGCAGGACCTCTGAGACACTCACTCTGGTACATGGAGAAGGACAGGAACTGGTTCCGGAACTTCTGGTACATGAGGCCGTCGGGCCTAAGGCAGAAAGCAGAGGGAGGGGTCGGGGCTCGGGGATGCCACCTCTCCCTGCCCCGGCTCCCCCGGAGACCCTGGAGCCAAGCTGGCCCACTCACCATGTCAGCATGACTCCTGACAGGAACGTGGACACGTAATGATGGAAAACCCACCAGCCTTTGATCCTGCATCAGGAAGCCACCGTCACTCCTGTCCCCTCCGCCCCCACGATCAGTGCTCCGGGACAGGAAGTGGGAAGAAACCAGTACCCCCGCCAGTGCCCGCTTCTCAGAGGGCGACACCCGCCGCCCCCACCCCGCTTTCCAGGGCAGCTCCAGTGTCACTCCCCGCGCGCCCATCCCCGGGAGCCGGGCTCCGGCCCTCGCCCACCGGGAGCCGTTGTTGATGAGGATGCTCTCACGGATGGTCAGGGTGCAGTAATACCAGACCAGCAGGAAGTTGAAGGCAGCGTCTGTCACCCTAGCAGGGGGCACAGAAGGTTGGTGCCAGAGCCTGGAGAGGGCACAGGGTCCAGCCCCGCGCAGCAGGCCACCCACCTGGAGTTGAGGAGGAAGCGGCAGGTGAAGGAGATGAGGATGAGGATGATGGTGAGGTAGAGCTTGAACTTCTCGTACTCGTCTTTGTAGGCAAACCTGGGGAGGAGGGAGGGGTACACACTCGTGGGACAGGCCGGGATGCTGGCAGGGCCCACCCACGCCTCTGGACACACTGCTGTGGCGGCATGGGGCCAGCGAGGGGGAGCAGCCCCTGAACCCCAAGCTTAGCCAGGGAGGCTGGGGCAGACCGGAAGGGGCCTGGGGCGGGGGACGGGGAGTAGGGTTGAGACCCTGCCCACGACCACAAATTACTTAGCCTGCTTGCTCAGGAGTGTCACGTTGACGTTTCCCAGTACCAGGCTCAGATACAACCTGGGGGGGGGGGGACACCAGGTGAGGAGAGGTAGCCTTCAGCCCCAAGTCCACCGCACCAACCCACACCTGGACCACACCACCCTCCTCCCAACCCAAAAGGGCCTCCTCGGAAACCCTGGCTATACTGTGACCCCCGAGCGCCCAGCCTCCCACCCACAAGGACCCTCCCCCTCACGGACGCTCCCAGGCCCTCCTGACCCTGGTCTCCCTTCCGGAGCCAGCCGCGTCACCAAGCCCTCCTTCATAACACGGAACCACTTTCTTGCCAATCCTCGCATTGCCGTCACCCCACCATCTAAGCTTGTCTCGTCCTTCTCTGCCAGAGGAACTCCGTGAGGTGACTGAAATTTACACTCGTGTATTAAGCAGCTGTCCCCATATGGGCTCTTGTTCACACTCGAGCCGCATCACAGGCTCAGAGGGCTTCAGGGACTTGCCTGAGGCAGCGCAGATTATGGGGTACAGCGGGACTGCGACCAGGCTGCCTCTCAGCATCGCCACGGGCTCCCTCTCCCCTTCTCAGCAGTGGCCTCATCCAACCCTCTCCCAAACCCTCCATCCCATCTCCCTCCGGGCAGGTGACATCTCCCCTGCCTGCCTCCTCACCCTCATCTCCGCACCCCCTCATCCCAGACAACAAGGGCTTACACCCCCATTTCCCACCTCCGCAGGGACTTCCCCCATTGCTCAGTGCACCTCTCTGGGTCTCTCCCTCTGCGGGCCCACCTCTCAGCAGGCAGATATGCTCAAGTCTTTGCTATGTACAGAGTTACACACACACCCAAACAAAAGCCACTCCTCAACTCTCGTACCAAGTTCCAGTCACAGGTTTCTAGTTACCAGTTGCTCCTTCCACTCACAGCCAAGCTTCTGAAGCATGGCCTAAACTCGGCTGTCTCCTCAGCTCTTCTGTCATCCCCAATATCAACTTCCACCCCTACCCTCCTGAGAAGCAGTTCTCACCAAGGTCACCTTGACTTCCAGGAAACACTTCCCCTTCTGTATTGCATTTGACTGACTCCCATACTGCCCCGGGCCAACTGAGCCGAGGCTACTGGCCAGTCCGTCCTTCCTTGCCTTCTGGGACACGCTCTCTCCCAGTTGTCTTGCCGCCTGCAGTCTCTGCGGGATTGTTTTCCCTAAGCCTAGGCTTCTGCCATGTCCTCTGCTGTGACTGCAGCTGATCTAAGTGCATGATTGACCTGTCACTCTCCCCTGACCACTGGGCCAGAGGGGAGCTCTGCAGGCTGGCTCCCCCTCTGGCCTCGTTGCAACCTCTCACCTCCTTCTGTGAGCTACGGCCATGATACCTACTATTTCTGCCTTCCCGGGTCTGCCTGGCTCGCTCCTCTTTATCCCTATGACTCAGCTCAGGCATCACCTACTCCAGGAGACCTTCTCCGACCTCCCAAGTGGTTAGGTAACCCTCGCTGTGCTCCCCCATTCCCTATACTTCCCCCACAGACCACTCATGGCAGTGAGCTGTCACTGTCACTCGGGCTGTCCCTGAGATAGGACTGTGTCTGACTGGTCAGCCAAGAGTGGGTGCAGGAAACCAAGCAGAGGAAGACGGTGCTTCAGGCCTCCCTCTCAGAAATGGCTGTGGCCTGAGCTTGGGGGAGGAATCTCACCCATTCTGCTTGGGCAAGTAGGCCTCCATATCAAAGAAAAGGCCTTGTCGCTCCTTGATCTGGTTTTCCAGCTCCTGCGCAGCTTTCTTGGCCTCTGACGGGAGGGAGGGTTTACATCTGCAGGTGCGGCCACAGAAGCCAGAATCAGAACAGGGGAGCCCCACGTGTGATATCACACCTGACACCTGCGCGGCAGGAGAGCAAATGCAACCCAGAAGCCATGCCCAGGGACACCTGGGAGTCGGTGCCAGCTCCCTACCCCACCAGGTCAGACACCCACCCCCAGTCCGAGGCCACAGGGTATGGGGGGGTGGGTACGATGAGGTATGGGAGGGCATGGGGGAGTATATGGGGACAGGTCCTAACTTCTTCAGGACAAGGGCCAGCTCCTGGAGCTGCTTCTTCTGCCGAGTGATGGAGCTGGTACAGTTGTTCTGCAGCTTGGTCAGCTCCTCCAGCTTCAGGCGGTACAGCCGGTGGGTCTCCTGAGAACCAGGTCAGGGTAAGGCTCAGGCTGGCTAGGGGACTCCCGAGCCAGAGCCTGCTGGGAAGGAGGTGGGGCATAGACTCCTCCAGCGCTCCTTGGGAGGGTCTCAGCAGGAAAGGAGACAGCCAGCTGTGCCAGCCCAGGGAACTCCGAGGGTACTCTCTCTCCAAGACAGGCAAGGAGGCAGGGGTCTGCCTGTAAGCCCAGAAGCCCCGACAGTACCCCTCTCCCAGAAACAGAGGACTTACCTGGAGATTTTCTTAGTCTCAACCCATCTACTAGTTGTTCCCACCCCTCTCTGGCCTATCCTGAATCTGGATTCTAGGCTCATGGGTCTACCTTCTGGACCAAGCAGGCTACCTAAAGCCATCCCTGGCCCTCTCAGATCCTCCTGCCTAGATAGCCTGCAAGCGCAGGGAAAGATGAGGTTGTCCAAGATGCCTGCTGCTCTGGCACTCCCAGCATCTTCCTCCCAGAGTAAAGGTCATCAGGCTTTAGCCCTTGGACCTCTTGCTATAACCATCCCTCTACACTTCCCCCAACACCTTTGACCCAAGGCTTCCCAGAGCACTTTGCCCCAATGGGTAAGTCTTGAGAAGGAACAGCCTAGAGATGGGGCAAGGAGCAGTGTGAGGAAGGTCAGGCAGGGGCTGAGGCCAGGACAGTGGTGACCAGGCTGGGAAGGACTAGTGATAGCAGCTTGGCCAGGCCAGGGGCAGTCAGGCTTCAACATGGACAGGAAAGGGCTGGAACCAGTCCAGGAGAGGCAAAGTCCTGATCAAGTGCCCAGCTGACCTAGGCTCTACCCTGCCTGGGTCTTGTTTCTCATGCCCAGGAGGGGCCACCTCAGCCTACCCCCAGCCACCACTCTCTCCTGTCTGCCTTTCCACAGAACAGCACAGTAGCCCATACCAGCCAGATCCAGACGATTCCTCCCTTGGCTTCCCACTGGTCTCAGAGAGATTCCAATCCCTGTCGGCCCGTGAGGTCTCTTAGCAGGGCCTGGCCCACCCACCTTTCTCCTCACTCTCTGAAGCAGCCACGTGGTCCTGTCTCGGTGGAAGCTGTCCTTCACCCTGGATGGGCCCCGCCCCTATCCAGGGACTTCATCTAAACACCACTTCCCCCGACCCAGGCCAGGCTGCCTCCCGGACTGCTCCCCAGCCACACTCAGCCCAGACCGCGCGGCCCGAGGGCAGGGAAGGCGCTGCTCGCCGAGATCCGGCCCGGCCGGCACCCACGGCGCATTTGCTCAGTGACTGACACAAGACTGGCCCTGGTCAGCTCGGACTCTCCTGGGAGGGGACCGGGTCGGAGTCGGGGCCTCTTTCCGATGCCTCAGAGGGAGGCCGGAGGTCCGCCTGGGTCAGTGGGGTCACTCCGGGGTCGCGGTGGCCGTGCGGGAAGAGGTACCGCCGCCGAACATTCATTTGAGGCCGAGGGGAGGGTCCAACCGGGGACACCAGGACCCGGGGCCTCGCCGCTGTCGGGGGCGACACCAGGGTCCCAGACCCCTGATCCCGAGCTCCCCGCTGCCCGACCCGGGGCTACCCGACCCTTGACCCAGAGCCAGATAGACAGGGCTCGGAACCAATGGGGGCCCGCATCAGCACTTACCTGGATGCCGTGGAAGTCCTGCTGGAGCTCCTCCCAGTCCCGCAGGCAGTCGCCCAACGGGCCCGGAGGCGGGGGATGCATTGCTGCCGGGCCGTGAGCCGGACGAGAGGACAGAGCCGCAACCCCGGCGGGCCCGAGGCGCCTCCGCCGCCGCCTCCTCCTCCTCCTCCTCCGCCCCCGTCAGCTTCCGGGCTCGAGCTGCTGCGACCACCAATGCGGAAAAGCCTGGAGCAGCGGCGCGCTGGCCCCGCCCCCTACCTGAGCCAATCCGGGCCAGGGGTGGGGCGTAGGCGGGGCCACGTGCTCCGAGGGCCGCTTGCCCGGCTGCTCCCAGCTTGGAGGGCGGTGGCGGCCCCCAACCGGGGCACTCCCGGTGGCGCCAACTGTGTGGTGCAGCCAGCAGTGTCCTTGCCTGTCAAGCAGGGAGTAAACCAAAGCCCAGGGAGGTGCCACCTGCCTCAAACACTTTCCCCCTTGGGAAGCTGCTCTTTGGCAGGGAGGGAATTCCGAGCCTCTTACCTCGCTTGGATTTTTACAAGGGCCCCTTTACTGTCTCCCTGTCTCCAAGTTCACCGCTAGTGTCCCTTCCCACAGCCACCAGACTGCCCTGACTAAAACACAAGGCGAATCCCCACCATGTCCCTGCTGAAAACTTTTCTAATGGCTCTGCCCTTCCTGCCAGGAGGTCCCTAAGCCATCGCTCTGCAGCCATCCCAGGCTGTTCCAGTTCAAGTCCCGACTAAAGCCTGCACTTCCTGAAAAGCCCTTACCCCTCTAGCAAAACCCCACTCTTTGAGGGCGTGGGCTTCTATTGGGGCACGGCGTAGTGCTCCTCTAACCCTCTGCAGAGTCCTAGGAGGCCACATGGCGTTCACCTGTATGTCCTCAGCCCTGCCCAGGTGTCAGGGAATGTTTGCTGGATGAACATGGACCGACATGTTAAATTCTCCATCAGGCCCCTTGTCTCCCGGCTCCAGGCTCGTTCTGTGGGTGCTGCCAGTACTCGCAGCACTCAGAAGCGCAGTCAGAGGAAAATTCCTTTTGAGACCTGAGGAATTTCTAGAAACCTGGTTGTGAGGGATGGGAGGGTGAGAATCTTCTTGGTGAACACAGCCAGGCAAAAATGAGTGAGGAGCAAGGAAAGGACATCTGTACAGGTGATGGAGCAGCAGGGAGTGCTGAAAGTGGGGATGAAGCAAAGGTATGCCCTTGTGCCAGGAGCCTCTCAAAGCTGTGAAGCCTGCAGCCTGAGCCTTGGCATCTCTGGGGCTGGGGGATCTCTGCCCATGGGTGGGCATTGTGACATCCCCTGTGGAGCAACACAAGGCTGGGGGAACCCTTGGAGCTCCCACCAGGCAGCCTCCAAAGGGTCCGTGTTATGGGGGACATGAGGGGCAGCTGCTCTGGCAGCCAGATGCTCCTCCACAAGCAGCTTCAGGAGTGCAGTGGGGGTGGGTCCAGGATGCCCCAGGGATGGGGGTTCTCGCTGAGTCTGAGCACCTCCTGTGCTGGCACAAATGAGGAACCTGGGAAGAACCACTGCGGGAGGCTGACACAAGGCTCCAGGCAGCAAAGGCCTTCTCATTCCTGGTTACACACCCTGGCCCACTCTACCCACAAAAAGCTCCCAAATCAGCTTCTTCTGGACCCACAGCTGGGCCACAGAGAAAATCAGTAGAGTGGATCCAAGATGTCTGTGACGATGTCTCCAAGGACAACCTTCTCCCACTCTGACAGCTGAGCCACCAAAGCCCGATTTGGACGCATGTTGGTTTTACACTTCTTGACGTAGGCCCAGGACCTCTGTGAACCCAAGGAGAGAAAAGCAGACTTCAGGATTGGATCTAGGCCCTTTCCACCTTGATCACAGCCAGCTCAGGAGGGACAGGAGGCACTTGCCCAAGGGTCAGCAACATAGCTTAAGGGCAGGACAAAGAAACAGCAGCAGCTTGGGGTTAATAGATTAGGGCAAGGAGTTGTAGGAGCTGGCTCTGCCTGGGGCAAGCCCCTCTGCATTCTGAATATAGAGACAGAAATCATTCTTATGTCAGATGGCTCCTGTGAAGGTTGAGAAAACATATGTGAAACCTCCTGTGGACAGGAAAGCACCATGCCCATGCCTGGCACTCAGTGCTGCCTCAACAAAGATTTGCATTGTAAGTGGCTAAATGAAGGGAAAGGGGAAGAGAACTTCAGCAAATTCTCTGAAGAAGAAAAACTGAAGCTGCCTTCTTTTAGGTGCCCACCCCAAAACGCAGGAAAGGTTATTACATGAAGGAAGGCGACCAGCTGCTCCATCTGGATTGAGGATAGAGGAAAAAGGAAAAGGCAAAAGCAGTTCCTCAACAAACTATGGAATAGAAGGAAACTATCTTAACATAATAAAGGTCATATATGAAAAGTACACAGGTAACATCGTAATGGTGAAAAACTGAAAGCTTTTCCTCTGAGATCAGGAACAAGGCAAGGATGCCCACCTTCCACCACTTCTATTCAACACTGTACTAGAAGTCCTAGACAGAGCAATTAGGAAAAAAAGAAAAGGCATCCAAATTGGAAAGGAAGAAGTAAAATTATTTCTGTTTGCAGACGATATGAACTTAATGATCTTGTATGTTGAAAACCTTAAAGATTAAACACAAAAAAACTGTTAGAAGAAATGAATGTAACAAAGTTGCAGGATACAAAATCAGTTGTGTTTCTAACTAACAATGAACAATCCGAAAAGGAAATTAAGAAAATTTCATTTACACTAGCATCAAGAGAATAAAATACTTAGGAATAAACTTAACCAAGGAGGTAAAAGACCTGTACCCTGAAAAATGCAAAATGTTGCTGAAAGAAATTAAAGAGACTAAAATAAATGGAAAGACATCCCAGGTACATGGAATAGAAGATTTAATATTGTTAAGATGCAAATATTACCCAAAGTGATCTAAAGATTTAATGCAATCTCTATCAAAATCCCAAGAGCGTTTTTTGCAGAAATAGAAAAATCCATCCTAAAATTCATATTGAATCTCAAGGAACCCCGGAATAGCCAAAACAATTGTGAAAAAAGAGAGACAAAGTTGGGGGTCTCACACTTCGTTATTTCAAAACCTTTTAAGTTATTACAAAACTATGATAAAAGAATGTGGTACTGGCATAAAGACAGACATTTAGACCAGTGGAACAGAATAGACAGCCCAGAAATAAATGCTCACATATATAGTAAAATGATTTCAACAATGGTGCCAAAACTATTCAATGGAGAAAGTGTTAATATGAGGAATATATAAGGAACTTCTAAAACTCAACAACAAAAAACAAACAACCCAACTAATAAATGGGCAAAGGACTTTGAATAGACATTTCTCCTAAGAAGATATATGAATGGCTAATAAGCACGCAAAAAGAGGCTCAACATCACTAATCATTAGGGAAATGCAAATCAAAACTACAATGCTATACTTCCTCAAACTGATTACGATGGTACTATAAAAGGAAAGAAAGAAAGGAAGGAAGGAATGAAGGAAGAAAACAACTGTTGGCAAGGATGTGGAGAAATTAGAACCCTTGTGTACTGTTGATGGAATGCATTAGATGGTACAGCCACTGTGGAAAACAGTATGGAGATCCCCCCAAAAAATTAAAATTAGAACTACCATATGACCCAGTAATTCGTCTACTGGGTATATACCCAAAAGAGTTGAAGGCAGGGTCTCAAAGAGATATTTGCACAACCATGTTCACAGCAGCATTATTCATAATGGCTAAAACGTGGAAGCAATCCACGTGTCCATCAATAAATAAATGGATACGCAAAATGTGGTATATACACACAAGGGAATATTATTGGCCTTAAAAAGGAAGGAGATTTTGACATACGCTACAACATGGTTAAACCTTGAGGACATTATGCTAAGTGTAATAAGCCATTCATGAAAAAACAAATACTTTATGATTCCACTTATATGATGTACTTAGTGTAGTCAAAATTATAAAGACAGAAAGAAGAATGGTGGTTACCATGGGCTGGGGGAGGGGAGAATAAGGAGTTATTGTTTAATAAATATAGAGTTTCAGTTTTACAGGCTAGGTGGTGGTGATGGCTGCACATTATGAATGTATTTAATATTACTGAACTATATTCTTAAAAATGGTTATGAAAGGGGCTTCCCTGGTGGCGCAGTGGTTAAGAATCTGCCTGCCAATGCAGGGGACATGGGTTCGAGCCCTGGTCCAGGAAGATCCCACATGCCACGGAGCAACTAAGCCCATGCACCACAACTACCGAGCCTGCGCTCTAGAGCCCGCGAGCCACAACTACTGAGCCCTTGTGCCACAACTACTGAAGACCTCATGCCTAGAGCCTGTGCTCCGCAACAAGAGAAGTCACTGCAATGAGAAGCCCACGCACTGCAACAAAGAGTAGCACCCGCTCACCACATCTAGAGAAAGCTCGCATGCACAGCAACAAAGACCCAATGCAGCCAAAAAAATAAATAAATTTATTTTTAATAAATTATATTAAAAAATGGTTAAGACAGTAAATTTTATGTTATGTACGTTTTAATGCAATAAAAAAGAGAAAAAAAACTACGAGATATCACCTCACGCCCATTAGGATGGCTACTATTTTTTTAAAAAAGAAAATAATAAGTGTTGGTGAGGAAATGGAGAATTTGGAAACTTATGTACTATGTATGGGAATGTAAAATGGTGCAGCTGCTATGGAAAACAGTGGTTCCTCAACAAAGTAAAAACAGAATTATCATATGATCTAGAAATTCCATTCTGGGTCTATACCCAAAAGAATTGAAAGCAAGTGGCCAGTGGGGCTTGTGTTCATGGGTTTAACAGGACAGTAGTAAAGAAACAGTTCTTAACTGGAGTATCAGCCCAGGGCTAAGTGCAAAGAAAGCATACAGAAACACCCTTTTTCCATTCTTCCCCTGAAAGAGATATATTTGCGTACTTTAAAAGTTGCTGCCTGAGGGTCTGTCTTCCAACCAGCCTGAATCTAGGTGCACACTGAGATCCTTCCCTTTGGAAGACTGACAAGTCTTGGCACACCCTCAACTACTGGGAACCACTAAGAACAAAGTAAGCTGCTTGAACAATCACAAAGGTGTGAGAGATAACAAAGAGATAGGGAAGGATTGGACAATGCAGTTCATCTCTTACATGAGACTGTTCCTTCAACACTAGGAGAGGTGGCTGTTTCATCTAATGCATAGAAACCAACACAGAGGGTTAAGGAAAATGAAGAAACATAGGAATACGTTCCAAATGAAACAAAAAGAGAAACCCTCACAAAAACACTTCAATGAAATGGAGATAAGTGATTTACCTGACAAAAGTTCAAAATAACAGTCATGAAGATGCTCACCAAGGTCAGAAGAATGCCTGAACAAAGCGAGAATCTCAACTAAGAGACAGAAAATATAAGGAAGTACAAAATAGAAGTCTCAGAGCATGCAATAACTGAACTAAAAAATACAATAGAAGGAAAAAATACAACAGAAGGATTCAACAGCAGATTAGATGAAGCAGAAGGCTCAGCAAACTCAAAGACAGTAGAACTCATCCATTCATAGCAGGAAAAGGAAAGAATAATTAAAAGCAGGGAAGATATTGAAAAAGAATATATACATGTATAACTGAATCACTCTACTGTACACCTGAGACTAACACAACATTGTTAATCAACTATACTCCAATATAAAAGTTTAAAATTAAATTTTTAAAATCAGTGAAGATAGATTAAGGGACTTAAGGGACATCAAAAGGACCAATATTCACATAATAGAGATCCCACAGGAGAAGAGAAAGAGGAAGGGACAGAAAACTTATTTGAATAAATAATGGCTGAAAACCTCCTTATCCTGGGGAAGGAAGGAAACTTCCAGATTCAGGAAGTCCAAAGAATCCAAACAAGATGAACCTAGAGAAACCCACACCAAGACATTATACCTAAATTGTCAAAGTTAAAGACGAGGAAAGAATCTTAAAAGCAACAAGAGAAAAACAACTTGGGAACCCCCATAAGACTGTCAGCAGATTTCTCAGCAGAAACTTTGTAGGCCAGGAGGGAGTGGCATAATATATTCAAAGGGCTGAAAGAAAAAAATTGCCAACCAAAAATTTCTTTACACCTGGCAAAGTTGTCCTCCTTCAAAATTGAAGGAGAGGTAGAGAGTTTTTCAGACAAGCAAAAGCTGAAGAAGTTCATCACCGCTAGGCCTTGCAAGAAATGTTAAAGGGACTTCTTTAAGCTGAAATAAAAGGGCAGTAATTAGTAACAAGAAAACATATGAAACTATAAATCTCACTGGTAAAGGTAAATATATAGTAAAATTCAAAATAATCTAATGTAAAAGTGGTGGTTTAATAACTTCAGATGTATGGACACACACAGACTGAAAGTGAAGGGATGGAAGAAGATATTCTATGCAAATGGAAACCAAAAGAAAGCTGGGTTAGCTATACTTATTCGGACAAAAATAGACTTTAAGACAAAGACTGTAGTAGACACAAAAGTAGGTCACTATAAAGGGGTCAATCCAACAAGAGAATATAACACTTATAAATATTTATGTACCCAATACAGGAGCATCTAATTATACAAAGCAAATATTAATAGTCCTAAAGGGAGAAGTAGACAGCAATATAATAATAGTGGGCTTTAATACCCCACTTTCATCAATGGATAGATCATTCAGAAAGAAAATCAGTAAGGAAACACTGGACTTAAACTACACATGGACTTAACAGACATTTACAGAACACTCCATCCAAAAGCAGCAGAATACACTTTCTCTCAAGTGCAGATGGAACATTCTTCTGTATAGACTATATATTAGACCACAAAACAAGTGTTAATAAATTTAAATTTAAAATCATATCAAGTGGACTTCCCTGGTGGCACAGTGGCTAAGAATCCACCTGCCAATGCAGAGGACATGGGTTCAAGCCCTAGTCTGGGAAGATCCCACATTGCCACAGAGCAACTAAGCCTGTGTGCAACAACTACTGAGCCTGCACTCTAGAGCCCACAAGCCACAACTACTGAAGCCCACCCACCACAACAAGAGAAGCCACCGCAATGAGAAGCCTGTGCACCACAATGAAGAGTAGCCCCCACTTGCCACTAGAGAAAGCTGCACACAGCAACAAAGACCCAGTGCAGCCATAAATTAATTATTTAAAATGTAAAAAAAAAATTTTTTTAAATCATATCAAGCATCTCTTCTAATCACAATGGTATGAAACTAGAAATCAATTACAAGAAGAAAACTGAAAAATTCACAAGTATGTGAAAAGTAAAGAACATGCTACTTAACAACTAATGGGTCGAAGAAGAATTCAAACAAGAACTCAGAAAATATCTTGAGACAGATTAAATGGAAATATAACATACCAAAACTTATGAGATGCAACAAAAGCAGTTCTAAAAGGGAAGTTCATAGCAATAAGTGCCTACATTAAAAATAAGAAAGATGTCAAATAAATTACCTAACCTTACACCTCAAGGAACTAGAAAAAGAACAAACTAAGCCTAACGTGAACAGAAGGAAGGAAATAACAAAGATCAGTGGGGAAATAAATGAAATAGAGACTTAAAAGACAACAGAAAAGATCAATGAAACTACGAGCTAGTTTTTTGAAAAGTAAAACAAAATAGACAAAGCTTTAGCTAGATTCACCAAGAAAAAAAGGGAGAGGACTCAAATAAATAATACCAGAAATGAAAGAGGAGACATTAAACTGATACCACAGAAATACAAAAGATAGTAAGAAATCAGACAACCTAGAAGAAATGGATAAATTCCTAGAAACACACAACTTACCAGGACTTAGCCATGAAGAAATAAGAAAATCTGAACAGACCAGTTACTAGCAAAGAGACTGAAGCAGTAATCAAAAACCTCCCCCGCAAAAAAAGTCCAGGACCAGATGGCTTCACTGGCAAATTCTACCAAACATTTGAACAAGAATTAATACCAATCCTTCTCAAATTCTTCCAAAAAACAGAAGAGGAGGGAACACTCCCAAATTCATTCTATGAGGCCAGCATTACCCTGACACCAAAACCAGACAAGGACACCACAAGAAAACTACAGGCCAATATCACTGATGAACATAAATACAAAATCCTCAACAAAATTTTAGCAAACTGAATTCAACAATACATTAAAAGGATCACACACCATGGTCAAGTGGGATTTGTTCCAGGGATGTATGGATGGTTCAACATCTGCAAAACAATCAATGTGATATATCAAATTAACAAAATGAAAGGTAAAAACCATATGATCATCTCAAGAGATGCAGAAAAAGCATATGACAATATTCAACATCGATTTATGATAAAAATTCTCAACTAAGTGTGTACAGAGGGAATGTACCTCAACATAACAAAGGCCATATATGACAAGCTGACAGCTAACATCATACTCAACAGTGAAAAGTTGGAAGCTTTTCCTCTAAGATCAAGAAGACAAGGATGCCTACTCTCACCACATTTATTCAACATAGTATTTTAAGTCCTAGACAGAGTAAGACAAAGATATCCAAATCAGAAAGGAAGAAGTAAAACTATCTCTCTTTACATACAACATATATATAGAAAACCCTAAAGACTTCACAAAAAAACTGTTAGAATAAACAAATTCAGTAAAGTTACAGGATACAAAATCAATATACAAAAATCAGCTGTTTCTATACACTGATAATAAACTATCAGAAATAGGAATTAAGAAAATAATCCCAGTTGCATCAAAAAGAGTAAAATACCTAGGAATAAATTTAACCAAGGAGGTGAAAGACTTGTACACTGAAAACTATGATACTGATGAAAGAAATTAAAGAAGACACAAATAAATAGAAAGATATTCCATGCTCATGGATTGGAGGAATATTGTTAGAATGTCCATACTACCTAAAGCAATCTACAGATTGAACACAATCCCTATCAAAATCCCAATGGTATCTTTCAGAAAAATAGAATAAATAATCCTAAAACTTGTATGGAACAACAACACCCCAAATAGCCACAGCAAACTTGAGGAAGAAGAACAAAGCTAGAGTCATCACGCTTCCTGATTTCAAACTATATTACAAAGCTATAGTAATCAAAGCAGTATGGTATTGGCATAAAATATATACACATAGATCAATGGAACAGAACAGATCCCAGAAATAAGCCCATACATATATGGTCAATTAATTTAGGACAAAGGAGCTAATAATATGCAATGACGAAAGAATGGTCTCTTCAATAAGTAGTGCTGGGAAAACTGGACAGTCACATGCAAAAGAATGAAACTGGTGGGAATTCCCTGGTGGTCCAGTGGTTAGGACTCCGTGCTTCCACTGCCAGGGGCTCAGGTTCAATCCCTGGTTGGGGAACTAAGATCCCGCAAGCCGCACAGTGCGGGCAAAAAAAAAAAGAAAGAAAAGAAACTGGACCACTATCTTACACCATACACAAAAATCAACTCAAAATGGATTAAAGGCTCAAATGGAAGACCTGAAATCACAAAACTACTAGAAGAAAACATAAGTGGTGAACTCATTGACATCAATCTGATGGTAACTTTGGATTTGACACCAAAAGCAAAGGCAACAAAAGCAAAAATAAACAAGTGGGACTACATCAAACTAAAAGGCTTCTGCACAGCAAAGGAAACCATCAACAAAATGAAAAGGCAACCTAAGAAATGGGAGAAAATATCTTCAAATCATGTAACTGATAATGGGTTAATACCCAAAATATATAACGAACTCATACAACTCAATAGCAAAGAAACAAAAAATCTGATTTTTAAAAGGGCCAAGATTCTGAATAGACATTTTTCCAAAGAAGACATATAGATGGCCAACAGGTACATGGCAACAGCCAAAATGCAACTCCCTTGGAGAACCCTGAACAGACACTGGTCCACAGACTGACAGCATTGGGGGACACACAGATGGTGCTGCTGGCCACAGCCTTGCCCAGCCTGAGTCCCTGGGCCTGCCCTGTGTGCCCAGCCTCAGGTCTCTAACCCAGATCTCGGGTTCCTTCCCTTTGATGTGGTATGCTGGGTAAAGCCCTGGACTTGGGGCTCCCCTCCCTGACCCTTCCCTCCCAAACCCCCCATCCCCAATTAAGGCCCCAAGTCGGTGCTGGAGACCCATTCCTCTGAGGTGCAGCTCTGACCCCACCTCCTGGACCAGGGAATACATACCTTCAGGGTCTGCTCATTTCGGTGCATAAGGTAGGCCAAGATGGCCGCACAGCTGCGACTGATGCCCATGGTGGAAAAGACCAGGATGACAGAGCCAAGCTCCAGGTGAACTTCTGCAAATGGAAGGAAAGGTGTGAGGTTGTGCATGGCCCCCTTCCTTGTGGATCTGTAAGATAACGGGCCTCAGTGGGTCCAAGAGTAGGTTCAGAACCAGCACACCATGGTCTAGGCAAGTCACGTGACATCTCTAGGATACTGTTTCATTGCCTGGCAAATGGGGATCCTCAGACCTAGCTGGCACTTCAAGAGAATCACGCCTGGGCATTCGGCATTATCATGCAAAAGCCTTTTCTGGGTTATGCAGGCTTCCATCCCAGGAAGGTCTGCTACCAGTTGACCTCCCCAGGTGGGGATAAAAGAACTATACCCCAAGGGCACTTGGGTGCTGATAGAGGCAGTGTAGCCTGGATGTGAATCACAACCAGTAAGTACTGGCTGTCGGGCTTGGGCACTCTAACCCACAATTTCCTCATCTGGAAAATGTGATAACAGTACACTACCTACCTGATAATATTTTGCACTGTGCTTAGCCCAGTGCCTGGCACACAAGTGTCAGCTAACCACACTCAATAATGCCCCTGGGGCTGTCAATCTCACCCAGTGAGGGGTGGGAAGGAAATCTAAGCTGGCATCTTAGGCTGGTTGGTAACCCCCAAGAACTGAAGATAAATATACCAAGTGCAAAATCACAGACTATCAGAGCTGAAGGATGACTCAGATGATTAAGGCCAACTGCCTCATTGTATGGATAAGGAAACTGAGGCACAGAGAAGTTAAGGGTTGGCTCAGAGCCACCCAGTGAGGTGGGGCTGGAGAGGGGGCTTCTTTGGGCCACAGGGCTCTGCCACCCCATGATGGGACCCAGGGAAAGTCTCAGTCTCAGCTCCTAGGCAAGTGATAGTTACAACCTCCCAGAAAAATAAAGGATGTCTAGGCCAAAATGCCATTCTCAGGCTGGGGGCCGTGCTGGTGCTGAGCAGGCCATCCTGGGGTGGGCCTCTAACTGGACACAACCTTGCTCTCTCCAGGGATCTTGCTCTCCTTAAGATGACTGAAAACTCCACCCTCAGTGAGGCAAGCGGCTGGTTGGCACTGCTGTGTGTGGTAGGAGAACAGAAGGGGCACTGGGCCCACACACTGGGGACCATGGAATTCAGAGGTGGAAGGGCTCTGGAGTCTTCCTTCTACCCCACCACACTGACCAGATAGGAGGGCCGGGACAGAGTGAGATTCACCTGCAGGTCACGAGAGCCTAGCCCAGAGCAGGTCTTCATGAACATATGCACCCAGGATGGGCCAGCACCCTCATTTCACAACAGGCACAGTGATGCCAAGACTGGAGCTTGGCCAGGCATGAAAGGGCATAGCGATCCAGCAAGGGCCAGAACACAGGGCTCTCAATCCACAGTCTGGGGCTCTCATTTGGCCCCACTGCTCTCAAGGTACACACGTGGCTGCCCATATTGCCAATGACCCCCCCGGGAGGCAGGCTTGTCCCGGGGCTTGGCCACACCTGGCTGGGCATGTGCTGGGCCCTGCCCTTCTTCTCCTGAGAGCTGGGGGCGGCAGTCAGCAATAGGCACGTGGATGAGGTACCACAGCCCCTCTGCTCCCTGGGCACAGACCAGTTGCTGCCTGGTTAAAGAATGCTCCTTACCAATGAAGTGACAGAGGTGGCGTAAAAAGGGTGTAATGTTGGCTTCGAGGGAATCTTCTATCTGGATGTGCAGGAGCTTGTCGGCATCACCTACAAAACTAAATGGAAGAAAAGCACAGGTAATCAGGCAAACTCACACAGAGCCCCACTGTGGCATCCTTCACCCACAGCAATGGGATCATAGGGGAAGGAGGCTGAACTAGCATCAGGGAGATATGGGCAAATAAATGAACCCCTCTCAAAAAAACAGCACCTACCTCATAGGGGTGTTATGTAGATTAAGTCAATTAATCTATGTAAAGCATTCAGCAATCTGCTTGGCACACGGTAGTGCCCAATGTGACATTATTATTATTAAACAAACCTGATGCGTTCCTAGAACACAGTGAAGATAGTGAGGGTGGAAAGGACTATGTAATGAAACTGCTATGTTACATGGAGAAAGCAAGGTGAGAAGGATGGAGAGTGGTGGGCCTGCTATTTTCGATAGGATAGTCATGGAAGGCTTTACTGAGGAGGTAACATTTGGGCAGAGGTTTAAAGGAGGTGACAGAACAAGCCAGGCAGTTGTATGAGGAAAGAGTATTCCAGGTAGAGAATACAAGTGCAAAGGCCCTGAGGGCAGTATGTTTCACATGTTTGAGAAACAATAGGGAGATCAGAGTGGCTAGAGCTTTATGAACAAGGGGGAAAGAGAAGGGAGATGAGGCATGTGGCATGTTTAATGAGAACATGCCCACAAGGAGATTGGCACAATGCCTAGTGTGCAGTGAGCACTTGGTAAATGTTATCTATGAAGACTATGGCCTACTGGGGACATTCATTCACTGTGGTGTGCAGAAAATTGCAGCAGATTCAGAAATGAAAACATCCTGGTTTAGTTTCTGCATGAGCACTTGCTGTGACAAATACAAGCGCAATTCACCCTGCATTCATTCATTCGTCCATTCATCCTTCCCTTCCCCCTCATCCCTCTCTCCCTCCCCACCTGACCACCCATCCACCATCCATTCATCCATCTATCCCCAACCATTCATTCTTTCCTCCGATACTCACTCAATGCGTATTGTGTGCCAAACCTTGAGCTGGACCCTAGTGTACACAAGATGAATCAAATAGGGCCCCTCTCAGCTTCAAGGAGCTCCCAGTCTGATGGGGGAGGCAGGCACATAAACAAATGGCCCCAATCCAACTGGCTAGGTTTTAGGATGAAGACCTGCACATGCTACTGAAGAGGAAGGGCAGGGAAAAGTTGAGGGAGCTGGGGAAAGCCTTACAATGGAGGAGACATCTGGGTGGAGAAGACTGAAGGATACAAGGTTAATATATATAAATCAACTGGATTTCTATATACTAGCAACAATCAGAAATTTAAATTTTATTTGATTTTTCTTGGCTAGGCCGCACAGTTTGCAGGATCTTAGTTCCCCAACCAGGGACTGAATCCAGGCCCCAGGAGTGAAAGTGCGGAGTCCTAACCACCAGCAAATTCCCAAGAAATTTATAATTTAAATATACCATTTATAATCACATCAAAAATATCAAGTACTTAGGAAGAAATCTGCTACAAGATGTGCAAGAACTGTACACTGAAAACTATAAAACACTGCTGAAAGAAACCAAAGAGCAAAGTAAATGGAAAGATAGACCATGTTAATGATCAGGAGATTCAACATTTTTAAGATGTCAATTCTTCACAAATTGCCCTATGGAACCCATTCAGTCCCAGTCCAAATTCCAACAAGCTTCTGTATAGAAACTGACAAGTTGATTCTAAAATTTATATGGAAATTCAAAGGAAACAACTTTGAAAATCAACAACAAAATTAGAGGACTAACACTACCTGACTTCAAGATTTATTATAAAGCTACAGTAATCAACAGTG
The DNA here is from genome assembly GCF_026419965.1 of Kogia breviceps. Lineage (NCBI taxonomy): Eukaryota > Metazoa > Chordata > Mammalia > Artiodactyla > Physeteridae > Kogia > Kogia breviceps. Next base: position 82,524,857 of record NC_081323.1, read on the forward strand.
TGGAACTGATAATAAGGTCCTACTGTATATAGCACAGGGAACTATATTGAATATCCTGTGATCAACCATAAGAGAAAAGAATATGAAAAAGAATATATGTCTATAACTGAGTCACTTTGCTGTACAGCAGAAATTAACACAACACTGTAAATCAACTATACTTTTTAAAAAATTAATTATTTAATTTATTTATTTGGGCTGTGTTGGGTCTTCATTGCTGCGTGCAGGCTTTCTCTAGTTGCGGCAAGTGGGGGCTACTCTTCGTTGCAGTGTGTGGGCTTCTCATTGCAGTGGCTTCTCTTGCTGCAGAGCACAGGCTCTAGGTGCGTGGGCTTCAGTAGTTGCAGCATGTGTGCTCAGTAGCTGTGGCTCACGGGATCTAGAGCACAGGCTCAGTAGTTGTGGCACACAGGCTTAGTTGCTCCATGGCATGTGGGATCTTCCCGGACCAGGGATCAAACCCATGTTCCCTGCACTGGCAGGCGGATTCTCAACCACTGTGCCACCAGGGAAGCCCCAATCAACTATACTTTAATAAAAAATTTTTTAAAAAAGAAAAAAAAGTGTGGGAAACTGGTATAAAGAAAAACATAGATCAATGAAAAAGAACAAAGAATCCAGATATAATCCTGTACACATATAGTCAACCAATTTTCAACAAAGGCATCAAAGCAATTCAACAGGAAAAGGATCACCTTTTCAACAGTGATGACTTCCACATGCAAAACAATAAACTTTGTTCCGTATCAGGCACCATATACAAAAACTGATTTCAAAATGTACCACAAGGGACTTCCCTGGTGGTCCAGTGGGTAAGACTCTGTGCTCCTATTGTAGGGAGTGCAGGTTCGATCCCTGGTGGGGGAACTAGATCCTGCATGCATGCCACAACTAAGAAGTCCACATGCCACAACTAAGACCCGGAGCAGCCAACATAAATAAATAAATATATTTTTTTAATGTATCGTAAAATGTGAAGGTTAAAACTACAAAACTTTTAGAAGAAAATATAGGAGAAAATCTTTGCATAATTCAAGTGTCCGCATATGCATGGGTCTGTGTTTGGATTCCATTTTGCTCCATTGGTTTATTTTTCTATCTTGTACCAATATCACAATGCCTTACTTGCTGTGTTTTTTTTTAAGTCTTGGTATCTGGTCAAGTAAATTTTCCCATTTGTTGTTATTCACTATTCAGCTATTTTTTGCCCTTTGTATTTCCATATAAAACTTAAAATTACTGTATCAATTTTCACAAATCCATTGGAATTTTATTGGCATTCCATTGAATCCGTAGATCAATTGGGCAAGAATCAACATCTTTACAAAATTGATTCTTCTAATCCACAACTACGGTATATCCTGTTTATTCAGGTGATTTTTACAAACATCCTCTAGCTATTCAGATAATCATTAGTAATTCACAGTAATGCTGTATACTTTTCTGTGTAGAGATCCTGCACATCCTTCAACAGGTATAATCCTAGATATTTAATATTTTTGTCCTATTATAAATTATATGCTTTTAAAATTTCAGCAAACTTATTTAATTCCAATAATTTATCTGCAGGTTGTTTTGGCTTTTCTGTGTGTACAATTAGACTGTGTATAATGAAAGGTATTTTTCCCTTTTGAGTCCTATTTTATTTCTTTTACTTGCCATATTTCACCAACTAGAACCTCCAGTACAATGTTAAATAGAAGTGGTGATAGTTGCATCTTTGTCTTGTTCCCAGGCTCAGAGGGAAAACTTTCAACATTTCATCATTGTGATGTTTGCTATAGAGATTTTTGTAGAATTTTATTTTTAGATCAAAGAAGTTCCCTTCTATTCCCAGTTTGCTAAGATTTTTTAAAATCATGAATGTATTGTGAATATTATCAAATGCTTTCACTGCATTTACTGAGATAATCCTCTACATTTCCTCTACATTATCAATATGGTAAATTACATGGATGGATTTTGCGGTGCTAAAACCACCTTGCATCCTTGGAATAAACCCAATTTAGTCATCATGCATTATCCTTCTTATATATCTCTGTATTCAACGTGCTAATATTTTACTTTAGGATATTTACATCTACTTTCATGAAGAAAATTAGCCTATAATTTTCCTGTATTATAATGTCTTTCTCAGGTTATGAAATCAGAGTTTATGCTGGTCTCATACGACAAGCTGAAAATTATTCCTCTTTTTTATTCTTAAAAAAATTTTAATATTGGGTTTATTTCCTACTTAAATATTAGGTAGAATTCATCACAGAAGTTATCTAGACCTGGAGTATTCTCTATGAAAAATTTATTAGTTATTGATCCTAATAAAATTTTCTATTTTGTCTGATGTCAGGTTTGATAGGTTGTATTTTTTTGTTCAATACATCTAAATTATGTTTATCACAATAAAGTTTTTATAATACCCTCAAGATATTTTTTATATCTGTAAGATATGGTAGAATCCCCTTTTACAGATGGTTATTTGTGCTTTCTCTCTTTTTTGCCAAGGGTTTATTAAATTTATTATTTTTGTAAAACTATTTTGACTTTCTAGATCCTATTTTATTGTTTCTAGTTCATTTTATCTGCTTTTATTATTCCTTCCTTCCTTATTTGAGTTTAGTTTGCTGTTTCTTTGGTAATGTCTTGAGATAAATGCTTAACTAGTTGATTTTTAGCCTTTCTTCTTTTTAATAGATGCATTTAAAGCTATAAATTTCCCTCTAAGCACAGCTTAGCTACATTCCACAAGTTCTGATGTATTCTATTTTCATTATCATATAGTTGAAACTATTTCATAATTTCCATTGTGAGTTCTTTTTTGATCCATGAGCTGTTTTAAAATTTATATCTAAGCTTCTAGGAATTTCCTAGTTATATTTTCAAATTATTGCTTTCTACATTAATTCCACAGTGGTTGAAAGCCAACTCTATATGATGTGAATCTCCTGAAATCGGTTGAATCTTGTTTTAGGGACTATCATATTGTCAGTTTTTATAAATCTATTTCTTTTTAAGTAAGCATTGGTAGCTTGAGTCTTTTGAGGAAATTGTTAATTTTTCAAATGTATTGGCATAAAGTTGCTCATAATCTTCCAAATTATTCTATTTTTAATTAAAAATTTTATTGAGATCAGTGTAGATGATCACTTATAGTTTTTATCAAATTTGGAAAATTTTGGCCATTGTTTCTTCAAACATGTTTTCTGTTTCCCCATTCTCCTTTCCTTTGGAGATTCTAATTACACATGTTAGGCCACCTGAAGCAGTCTCAGTCTCACTGAAGTTCTAGTTTCTTTTTAAAGTCTTTTTCTTCTCTATGTTTCACTTTGTATACTTCTATTGCTGTCTCCAAATTCAGCAATCTTTTCTTCCACAGTGTCTAATCTTTTAATTCCATCCAGTATATTTTTCATTTAAGACTGTACTTTTCATCCCTAATATAGGGCTAAGTTTTTCCTTACTACTGAAGCAGTAGTCTTCTGAGTACTCTGTTTGATGCACTGTTTATTGTGAGTTTTGTTTAATCTGACTGGAAGCACAAACTACTCCTGGCCCCATGTAATCTCTGGGGATTGTACGTCCTGTTGATTTCTATTGGTTTTTCTCCCTGCCTTGAGTAGTTTTCTCACATGCATGTGCTTATAAGTACTTAGCTGAAGACACAGGAGGACTCTCTGCAGATGTCCAGTCTTTCTTTATACTCCGCTATTTTCCATGCAGGTCTCCTGCAAATTCTAGCCAACTCAACAGCTCTGAGTCCTCAACTCTGAACCCTCAACTCAGAAAGAATAATAGGATCTGTGTTGGCCCCCTCCCTGTACTATGACCTGCAAACAATCTCCAAGCAATAAGCTGGTTCGATTGTGGAGCTCACCTTTTTTTTTTTTCCTCTCAGGAATCATTGTCCTGTGCTGTCTGTTGGCCATTGTCTGAAAAACCCTTGTTTTAGATGCTTTGTCTGAGTGTTTTTAGTTGTTTAAGGTGGGGTTGTAAATCTGGCGCCAGTTACTCCATCATGGCCAGAAATGGAGATTCTTCTCACTTACATTCTTTTTATTTTTGGCTGCACTGGGGCTTCATTGCTGCAAGTGGGCTTTCTCTAGTTGCAGTGAGCGGGGGCTACTCTTCATTGCAGTGTGTGGGCTTCTCATTACAGTGGTTTCTCTTGTTGTGGAGCACAGGCTCTAGGCACATGGGCTTCAGTAGTTGTGGCACACGGACTCAGTAGTTGTGGCTAGCGGGCTGTAGAGCGCAGGCTCAGTAGTTGTGGCGCATGGGCTTAGTTGCTCCATGGCACGTGGGATCTTCCTGGACCAGGGCTCAAACCCGTGTCCCCCGCATGGGCAGGCAGATTCTTAACCACTGCGCCGCCAGGGAAGTCCTCTCACTTACATTGTTGAAGGATATATTCTCTGGGTACAAAATTGTGGGTTGGCACTTATTTTCCTTCAGTGCTTTAAGATTCTATTATTTATTGCTAGTTAACAAAATGTCCTAACACTCAGTGGCTTAAAACAATAAAAATTTATTATCTATCAATTTCTATGGATCAGGAATCTGGGAGCAGCTTATTTGGGTACCACTGGCTTAAAATCTCTCATAAAGTTATAGACAAGCTGTTGTCATCTGGTCTCATCTGAAGGCTCAATTAGAAGCTAATTCACATGACTGTTGGCAGGATTCTGTTTCTCACAGGCTTTTTGACTGAGGGGCTCAGTTCATCGCTAGCTGTTGGCTGAAGACTGTCAGGTCCTTGCCATGTAGACCTCTCCATAGGACAGCTCACTGCATGGTAGCTGATTTCCTTCAGAATGAGTGAGCAAGAGAGAGTGAGCAATACTGATGCCACAGTCTTTCGGTGACTCAATATCAGAAGTGACAGCCCATCACTTTTGCTTTATTCTATCCATTAGCACACATAAGTAAATCTAGCCCACATTCAATGCTGTGAATGGTAGGAGGTTGGGAATCACCAGAAAGGCTACCGACCACAAAGACACATTCCATACTTCCTTCCAGTTGCAGTGATTTCTGTTGATAAGTCAGCTGTCAGTCTAATTATTGCTCCTTTGAAAGTAATGTCTTACTTCTCTGTTTCTTTTATTTTTTAAAATTAATTGTTTTTTTTTTGGCTGCGTTGGGTCTTTGTTGCTGCATGCGGGCTTTTCTCTGGTTGCGGCGAGCAGGGGCTACTCTTCGTTGCGGTGTGTGGGCTTCTCATTGAGGGGGTTTCTCTTGTTGTGGAGCATGGGCTCTAGGCATGTGGGCTTCAGTAGTTGTGACACACGGGCTCAGTAGCTGTCACTCGTGGGCTCTGGAGCGCAGGCTCAGTAGTTGTGGTGCATGGGCTTAGTTGCTCTGCAGCATGTGGGATCTTCCCGGACCAGGGCCCAAACCTGTGTCCCCTGCATTGGCAGGCGGATTCTTAACCACTGCGCCACCAGTGAAGCCCTCTGCTTCTTTTAATATGTTCTCTCTTTCTTTGGTTTTCAGCAGTCTCACTAAATGCCTAAATGCGATTTTCTTTAGATTTATTGATTTTTATATAGTATTTTTTATTACCAGATGCCTTACTGAATTCTTGTGTTATTTATATAAATTCTCTCTGAGCTGGATTTTATTAGCTTTGATCAGGAGCTAGAAGAGGTAGGTTGTACAGTGTGGGGCCTTGGTGATCATGACTGACACAGCTGGGAAAATACAAGCTGACAAGCAAGGCTGTGCAGAACTTTCCTGCTCTTTGAACAATGATGAGTGAGGGTGTGTGTGTGTCTGTGTATGTATGTTCCTAGCACCAAGGAAAATCTGAGGCATAAAGGTTGCTGTATCAAATGTTTCTGTTCTCTCAAAATTCATATGTTGAGGGCTTCCCTGGTGGCGCAGGACATGGGTTCGTGCCCCGGTCCGGGAGGATCCCACATGTCGTGGAGCAGCTGGGCCCGTGAACCATGGCCGCTGAGCCTGCACGTCCGGAGCCTGTGCTCCTCAACGGGAGAGGCCACGGCAGTGAGAGGCCCGCGTACAGAAAAAAAAAAAAAAAATTCATATGTTGAAACCTAATCCCCAAAGTGATAGTATTTGGAGGTGGGGCTTTGGGGAGGTAATTAGGTCATGAGGATAGAAATTGAAACCCTTATGAGTGGGATTAGTGCCTTTATAAAAGTGACCCTAGAGAGCTTTCCCCCTTCTGCCACGTGAGGATGCCATCTATGAACCAGAAAGCAGGCCTTCATCCAATGCGGAATCTGCCAGTGCCTTAATCTTAGACTTCCCAGCTTCCACACCGTGAGAAATTCTGTTGTTCATAAGCCACTGATCTACAGTATTCTGTTATAGCAGCCCAGATGGACCAAGAGAGGGGTCACTTCTCAGAGGGCCTGAGTTAAGTACCAAGAAAGTATTACTTTTGGTAAGATTTAAGTATGGGATAGGGGGCAAGTGTGGGGTCTCAGTCAGGGGCAGAGGATGCCATGGCCATGCCAGGCAATGAAGTGCAGGCCAGGAATAGATGAAAATAAATGCAGACCCTACTCCAGTGTATGCTGACTTCTAAAAGCCCTTTCAATCTGTCAGTGCATGCCACTAGGAATCTTATATAAATAAATGATACTAATATAAACAAAAAAACAAAAAAAACAATGGTGTTTCTACTTACAATGGCCCTGTCTCCATGGAGACGTTGACATGTGCTTTGATTTTCAAATCCTTCTGAATTTTAGGGTCGCAGGCTTGCCTGAAATTTCCCAGGTAGATCCTGCCTGGCATTATCTCAACAGGGTACGGCTGGAAGGCATCCAGTTCCTGAGGTGGAGAAGGAGAAAGGCTGCTATGATAATAATCCCCAGAGAAGAAGTTGTTTTTGTTTCGTCTCTTGAAATGTGGCTCAGCAAACAAGCTTAGAAAGACAAACTGGGACAGTGAATGAGACTAACCCAATGTTCATTGTGGCACTATTCACAGTAGCCAAGACACGGAAGCAACCTAAATGTCCATCGACAGAGGAATGGATAAAGAAGACGTGGTACATGTAACACATGGAATATTACTCAGCCATAAAAAAGAATGAAATAATGCCCTTTGCAGCAATGTGGATGGACATAGAGATTATCATACTAAGTGAAGTAAGTCAGACAGAGAAAGACAAATATCATATGATATCACTTATATGTGGAATCTAAAAAGGTGATACAAATGAACTTATTTACAAAATGGAAAAAGACTCATAGACATAGAAAACAAACTTCTGGTTACCAAAGGGGAAAGGTAGAGGGGGGAAGGATAAATTAGGAGGTTGGGATTAACATATATACACTACTATATATAAAATAGATAATCAACAAGGCCCTACTGAATAGCACAGAGAACTCTGCTCAGTATTCTGTAATAACCTATATGGGAAAAGAATCTGAAAAAGAATGGATATATGTGTATGAATAACTGAACCACTTTGCTGCTGTACACCTGAGACTAACACAGCATTGTAAATCAGCTATATCCCCATATAAAATACAAATTAAATTAAAAAAAATAAAAACAGGGACTTCCCTGGTGCTCCAGTGGTAGAGAATCCACCTTCCAATGCAAGGGACACGGGTTCGATCCCTGGTCAGGGAACTAAGATCCCATGTGCCGTGGGGCAACTAAGCCCAAGCACCACAACTACTGAGCTCACGCACCTCAACGAGAGAGCCTGTGTGCCACAAACTACAGAGCTTATTCACTCTGGAACCCGCGCACCACAACTACAGAGCCCACACACCCTGGAGCCTGCACGCCACAACTAGAGAGAGGCCCGCGCGATGCAACGAACAGCCCACGCCCCAACGAAAGACCCCTCATGCCTCGACAAAGATCCCACGTGCCGCAACTAAGACCCGACACAGCCAAAAATAAATAAATAAATTAATTAATTAATAATAAATAAAGCTTTTTTAAAAAATTAAAAACAAAATTACCCTTTGATCCAGCAATCCCACTTTTGGTATATATCTAAGGAAATGAAATCACCATCTTGAAGACATATCTGCACGTGCCCCACCCCCCCAGGATCATTTGAGCATTATTCACAAAAGACATAGAAATGACCTAAGTGGGCTTCCCTGGTGGCGCAGTGGTTGAAAGTCCGCCTGCCGATGCAGGAGACACGGGTTCGTGCCCTGGTCCGGGAAGATCCCACATGCTGCTGAGCGGCTGGGCCCGTGACCCATGGCCGCTGAGCCTGCGCGTCCGGAGCCTGTGCTCCGCAATGGGAGAGGCCACAACAGTGAGAGGCCCGCGTACCACAAAAAAAAGAAAAAAAAAAAAGAAATGACCTAAGTGTCCATCCATGGATGAATGGATAAAGAAAATATGGCATATATATATACAATGGAATACTGTTCAGCCATAAAGAAGAAGGAAATCCTGTCATTTGTGACAACATGAATGGACCTCGAGGCCATTGTGCTAAGAGAAGAGAATAAGTCAGAAAAAAAACAAATATTGCATGATCTCACTCATATGTAGAATCTAAAAAAGTGAAAGTCGGGACTTCCCTGGCAGTCCAGTGGTTAAGACACCACACTCTCAATTCAGGGGGCACAGGTTCTATCCCTGGTCAGGGAACTAAGATCCCACATGCCACATGCCGTAGCCAAAAATAATAATAATAATAATAATAAAATAATAAAATAAAATAAAATAAGAATAAAAAAGCGAAACTCATGAAAACGAAGAGTAGAGTGGTGGTTGCCAGGGGCTGTGGGGGTGAGGGAAATGGGGAGATGTTGGTCACGGTTATAAACTTCCAGATATAAGGCAAATAAGTTCTGGGGATCTAACGTACCACATGGTGACTGCAGGTAACAACACAGGACTTCCCTGGTGGCGCAGTGGTTAAGAATTCGCCTGCCTATGCAAGGGACACAGGTTCGAGCCCTGGTCCGGGAAGATCCCACATGCTGTGAAGCAACTAAGCCCTTGTGCCACAACTGCTGAGCCGCACTCTAGAGCCCGCAAACCACAACTACGGAAGCCCGTGGGCCTAGAGCCCATGCTCTGCAACATGAGAAGCCACTGTGATGAGAAGCCCGCACACCGCAATGAAGAGTAGCCCCCACTTGCCGCAACCAGAGAAAGCCCACGCACAGCAACGAAGACCCAACGCAGCCATAAATAATTAAATTTATTTTTTAAAAAAATACAGTATTATGTACTTGAAAGTTGCTAAGAAAGTACATCTTAAATGTTCTCATCTCACACACAAAAAAAATGGTAATTATGTGAAGTGACGGATGTGTTAATCTTATGGTAATCAACCTGCATATATGTGTATCAAGTCATCTTGTTGTAAACCTTAAATTTACACAATGTTATATGTCAATTATATATCAAAGCCAGGGGGAAAATTACAAAATTTGGTCATTTCCAAGGAAAGATTATTAGAGCACCAATCAGGTGTTTAAAAACAATTATCATCAAATAATAAGACTAATCTTATAAACAAGTTGGAAAACAGCCAAAAAAGCATGCCAGTCTAAGACCGTTCTCAAAGCATGCCTCCAGGAAACTGAGACCTAATGAAAATTCCCCTAACGGTTTCTTGGGTGACCTATTACAGTTCAGATGTCTGTAATAAAACAGTGGCTACACATCTGTTGTTGGCATGGATTGAAAACTTACCTGTTACATTTAGTAAAATAAAACCTAGGCATAACCCCAAAAGAAAAGAAAAAAAGAAATCCACTAACATTGTATGAACTGATGTTTCTAATATGATCTGTTTAGAGACCCTTTGTTCCCATCAGTTCTCCATGGGAAATGCTAACCTACATAATTTCAAAGGTCAAACCAGCTCTAAAATGCCTCTGGCTCCAAGTCTGACTCAGAAATAACATATTAAGTACCTCAAGCTATCTTGCTGTCCAATTGAGCCTTTCAGAGCCTTCTGGCTTCAGCACATCTCCCCTCACCGTGAACCTACCACAAGCCCACATTCCTCCCAAACTGTTAGCCTCAAAAGCCTTTACCAATGAGCAGACACCACGCTGAACCAACCCTCAAGTTTGTGAGACACACGGCCCTTCTACATGCAGGAAGGCCCACTACTTGCGGATGTGACCCAAAGCACTCCCCAGGGTTCAGGGTGACCCCGCCCAGGACGCTCAGCTTGCCAGGGGCCAGATGAAATCCTCCTGGTTTCATTCGGAAAATCTCACACAATACCCACCACAAATCTGTCAACTCTTCCTGATGCTTTCGAACCAGCTTCCTTTCCTGTGGTTGTAACAGCTGTCGGGGAGCGGGTGTGGGACGGATAAAACATGCTCTGCTGTTCATTCTAGAGGACACGATTTTGACAACCACATCGACAAATGTAAAAGAAACCGGTATCACGAATTAACATGCCCACACCGAGCCCGCTGCCTTCCCCCAACACTGCCACCGCCTCCTCCTGTGTCCCCTTCTCAATGAGCCACGCCACTGGCCACCTGTCACCCGCACCTGAACCGTGGCATTATTCTAGACTCCTCCCTCTCCCATGCCCCCCGCCCCATGTCTAACCAAAGCCTTTTCCTAAGCATTTCTTGCATCTGTCCTCTCCTCTTCATCCCCGCCTCCTACCAGGTCTCCCCAGACCCACTCTGCCCGCACTGGTCTAGGCTCTGCTCTACAATCAGAGTTGATCATTCTCAAGGGTAATCTAACCAGGTGCCCCTCCCCGGACTTAAAACCACCCAGTGGCTCACCAGCATCTCTCTCTAGTGTGGTCTTCACACGTGCCCTAGTCACAGAACCCCTTTGCTCAAAGTGAAATCTTATTTAAGGGGTGCCACATATAAAATGGGAAATTAGAAATCGCTGTGTCTAAAGGAGCGGGGCAGTCTCAGAGCCCAAATCCTGTGCCTCCATCTCCCTTCGCAGGAGTTCCTTGGGGAGCAGTAGGGACACTCCTGCTTTACACTGTGTCAGAACACGTAACAGGAAGGGAGTGGGGCTTTCACTCTTGCCCCTGAATCAATAACAAAGGTCCCAAAGCAGGGAGTGGCAAACACTTGGAACATACCTTCTGAAGAGGGCCACAAACAAGCAGAGTAGAACTCACCCACCCAGGCCCTGCTAGATACCTCCAGCCACCACCCTACCCCCCCTTCCTAATCTACTTAAGAAGGTTGGGGGCAAGGACAGGTCTCAGGTGTATACCCGTCAAAACTGACCAAACTGTACATTTTAAATAGGTGCAGTTCATCCTATGCCAATTCCACCTTCCTAAAGCTTTAAAAGAAAAATAAAGAAGGTGAGGTATCAGCATGTGACATCTGCAGACCAGAAAGACTCCCTCCCATCACTGCAAAGCCAGTAAGGGTGCTCCTCTAGGAGCGAGGAGGAGTGCCTGGCAGGACAGAGAGGCTGGCTGTACACCTGTTGAGCTGAACTACCATAGCTCAGTGGAAAAAGGAGAAGAAGGCCTTTGGAGAACTTGACATATATACCCTGCATTTGGGAACAGGTATGACCCCAGACACAGGTCCCTACCTTTTCATAGAGGTTGACTGGAGCAGCCAAGCCAGCAAGGCAAGAAGGGGCCTCCCCCCCCGACTGTCACACTCCCCTGCGGCTCATTCTGGGATTCAGGTGAAAGAATATGGACGTGGTGGGAGGTCATGAGCTACCAAGGGAAGGGCAGGGAATTGGGGTTACTCCTGTCAGGAATTCTCAGCTGGCTCTCTCTGAAGGCTGCTCAGTAACAGACGGGGCCCCCTGAACAGCCCCAAGAAAACCAGCAACAAAGGCCAGCAGCAGCACACAGACCCTGGCTGCGGCAGATGAGAAGAAGGCACTTCCCCACCACTGACAAACAGCCAGTCACACAAGACAGGGCCCACACTGGACCCCCAGCCCCAAAGGGACCAGACCCAGAAGAGGGGATGTAAGGAAATGTCCATAAAGCTATCCCACACCCCTCCCCACTCCCAGCCCTCGGCCCCCAGCAAATGGAAGGCTACCCAGCTCTGGAAGATGAGAAGAGAGGAGATTTGAGTTGAGATTGGAATGTTAAACTAGCCTAGATTGTACTGGACTGTTTTTATGCCCTTTTCAAAAAATTACTTCAAAAACACACAAAAGTAGAGAGAATAGTATAACAAACCTTGGATCTATCACCCTTCTGCAAGCATTATCATCTAATGGCCCATTTTGTTTCATCTATACCCCTGACTTCCCAACCCTCCCCAGATTATTTTGAAGGAAATTCCAGACATCGTATCATTTTAATTATAAATATTTCATTATGTATCTCTACAAGATAGGGACTCATATTTTTAAAATCATAGCCATAATAATGTCATCACAACCTAAAGAAATATATAACAATAATTCCTTACTATCATCAAATTCCAGTTCATAGGCACATTTCCCCTGCTGTTTTATAATATGACTAGACTGAAATTTTCCATAACCAAAAGCGGCCAGAAAGTATGGTATCTGCCCATGATGCTGCAAAGGGCAAGAATGAGAGCACAGTTGAAGGCAATTGCCGGAAAGAATGAAACCTCTGCAGGTTCACACTCCATGACACTCGGACCCTTCAAGAAACCAGATACTATAAAATGCCCCCAGGGACCAGTCCCTGCCTGCCTATCATTGCCACCCAGTGCCTGCCCTACCCTCACCCCATTCCCTTCTGGTTTGGCTCCAGGAAGTAAGTGCTCCTCTGGGCTCCAGACATCTGGTACACCCCTTCGCCACACCTTATCACAACCCGTCTCCCCCTTTTTACTGTATCCTCTGGACCCAGCCAGTGTTTGTGAGGCCAGACGGCTAAGGAAGGCGAGGCAGCCTCGAATCAATCATGATGGCCCTGCCTGCCCGTGTGACTTTGACCACGACCCACCATCCAGAACACCCTGCCCCGGATCCCTGCCCTCTGAACCAACCTCATCTATGAAGCACCACCCTGGATTTTGCCTGAACCTGGCAATTATAAATTCATCACACTGGACTGCAGCTCCTGGCTGCCCCACGCCCATTCGCAAGCCATCTTTGACATCTCCTCCATCTTTTCCATGTCATCTGTCTCCTTCTCCTCTTTCTCCAACCCTGCTCCCTGCCCCTCGGTCCCCAGGGGCAGGCCACGCTCCCATCCAAGCCTGCCCGTGCTCAGCTCCCTGCCTTACCTGCGGCATCCAGATGACCTTCCGTGTCCGGATGAAGTGGTACTTGGCCGAGAAGCTCTCATAGCCTCCTCTCAGGATGCGGATGGGGTGGCGGGAGAGGTGAGTCAGGGTTCTGCCACACTCAACGGCAGCTCCAAGCACAACTCCTAAGAGTAGAGACCAAAGAGATCAACGTCCCCTGTGTGCTCACCATTTGCCTAAAGGACCAGTGGATAGGCACTCCATTCTGAAAAGCAATTGTCTAGAAAGCTGAAGCAAATACAAATAGAGATGAATGGGGCTTCCCTGGTGGCGCAGTGGTTGAGAGTCCGCCTGCCGATGCAGGAGACACGGGTTCGTGCCCCGGTCCGGGAGGATCCCACATGCCGCGGAGCAACTGGGCCCGTGAGCCATGGCCGCTGGGCCTGCGCGTCCGGAGCCTGTGCTCCGCAACGGGAGAGGCCACAACAGTGAGAGGCCTGCATACCGCAAAAAAAAAAAAAAAAAAAAAAAAAAAAGAGATGAATGTTACAATTAAAATTTAAAAAGCAATTCACCACCAAGTAAGCTGATCTTTTTCTGTAAACTCCGAGATTTCATTTTTTTTTTCATATTGTCACAAGGAAGGATGATTCAACATGAGGGGAATGTGTATATACAACATCACATATTATATACCATACAATTCATCTATTTAAAGTATATAAATTAATGTTTTTTAATATATTCACAGTTTTGTAACCATCACTGCAGTCAATTTCAGAACATTTTAATCACCCCCAAAAGAAACCATGTACCAGTTAGAGGGTTTCATTCTTCATTTCCCTCCAAACATCCAGCTCTAGGCAACCATTAATCTAATTTCTACAGATTGACCTATTCTGGACACTTCATAGAAATTGAATTATACAATACACGGTGTTCTGTGTCTGGTTTCTTTCACTGAGTATAACGTTTTCAAAGTTCATCTATGTTGCAGCAAGTGTCAGCACTCCATCCTTTTTCATAGCTGAATAATATTCCACTGCGTGGCTCTCCACCTTTTGTTTATCCATTGATCTATTGATGAATATTTGGATGTTTCCATTTTGTGGCTATTATGAATAAGGCTTCTATGAACATCTATGTGCAAGGTTTTGTGTGTACATGTTTAATTTCTCTTGGTATATACTGTGGACAAAGAATGTTGCTTGCCATATCAGTAAACAAAGGATGCCGCGGCCATCAAGCCATCAGCCACTGCAGCTGCCCCCGACTGTGCAATCTGCCATGAGCGGGCAAATTATATGCGTGTGGTTTTTGGGTTTTGTTGTTCTGTGGTTGTGATTTCTTACCGAGTGAGGATGGGGGCTCCATAGCACTAAAGTGAGGTCAGGTATGGACTGTAGAGGGCGTTGTCTTTACTGACCAACATTTCCTAGGATTTCAGGGTCCAGCCGACAATCCTAGGATTGCAGACTGGAGTCCAACAGGATGAGCTTAGGGAAGAGGGGACAATTTCCTGGCTAAGGACCTCCTGAGAAGAATGGTTTTATTAAAGGTGGAAGCCTAGCGCCACCCAGTGACCGCTGGTGTGAATGCCCAACCCATGGAACTCCACCCATATATATTAGTCACTGAGCCACAAGCAGCAGCAAGGGGCGGTCAGCCCAAAGCAGGGGCTGAATGGAGAATGCAGTGGAGCCCCAGTGAAGCAGATTAGAACTGACCACGTTCCAGCATGTGGCTGGAGTGACTGTTCTCCAGCATCACTACCCTGGCCTTAGGAGACCAGACAGAGCCAAACTGCCCAGATTTGAAACCTGGCCCCACCACTTACTAGGTGTGGTGGTTTAAAAACTCTCTCCACAAACCTAGAAAAATGGTAAAGATGAACCGGTTTGCAGGGCAGAAGTTGAGACACAGATGTAGAGAACAAACATATGGACACCAAGGGGGGAAAACCATGGGGCGCTGGGGAGGGTGGTGTGATGAATCGGGCGATTGGGATTGACATGTATGCACTGATGTGGATAAAATTGATGACTAATAAGAACCTGCTGTATAAAAAAATAAATAAAATTCAAAAAAATTTTTTAAAAAACTAATACTACCCGGGCTTCCCCGGTGGCGCAGCGGTTGAGAGTCCGCCTGCCGATGCAGGGGACACGGGTTCGTGCCCCGGTCCGGGAGGATCCCACGTGCCGCGGAGCGGCTGGGCCCGTGAGCCGTGGCCGCTGAGCCTGCGCGTCCGGAGCCTGTGCTCCGCGACGGGAGAGGCCACGACGGTGAGAGGCCCGCGTACCGCAAAAAAAAAAAAACAAAACAAAAAACTAATACTAAACTTTCTTTGGGTTATTTGTATGGAAATATGTTCATATAAATGCTTCAGACATTACATGAAATTCCTAAAAATCTTACACGTTCTGGTATAATGTTATAAGTCATAATTCTACTTATTATTTTTAAATGTATGTCTCAGAAATAACTAAATTTCCTTGTTAATTGCAGTATTATGAACTTTCATCAAATCTTTAACTGTGGTCATTTTTAAGTCTTTTGTCATTTACAGACAGTTCTGGGTGTACTCTGATGCTTTTGCAAATACGTTCCTATAAAAGGGTTTCATCTTCAAGGAATTCATGGAAAAGACTGACAAGTACAGGTTTCTGGTAACTGACTGCACTGCTGAAGTGAATGAATAAGCATTTTCAGAACTCTAATGGAAAACTGATGAATTCACAAAAGTGTTCACAAAAGATCAAGATGAAAAAAAACTTAATTACATGGGACTGAGTAAACTGATGAGAATGATTATAATTTTTGTGACTTTCCGTTTGAATAAAAAAAAACCTCTCTCCACAAATTCTTTCAAACGCCTCCCTTTAAAAGGTTGAGTTTAGGGACTTCCCTGGTGGCGCTCCCAACGCAGGGGGCCCAGGTTCAATCCCTGGTCAGGGAACTAGATCCCACATGCATGCTGCAACTAAGAGTTCGCATGCCACAACTAAGGAGCCCGCCTGCCACAACTAAGATGGTGCAACCAAATAAGTAAATAAATATTTTTTTTAAAAAAAAAGGTTGAGTTTTAATTCCCCTCTCCTTGAGGGTAGGCTGTACTCAGTGACTTGCTTCTAATGAATAGAAAGTGGCAAGAGTGACTGTTTAAGTCCCAAGACTAGGTCATAAAGGGTACATGGCTGTCCCTTTCTCTCCCTCTTTCTTGGATCACTTGCTCTGGGGTACACCGGTTGCCCTGTCGTGAAGCCATCTAGGCAGCCCCAGGCAGAGGTCCGTGCAGTGAGGAACTGAAGACTCCTAGCTAGTCCCACTCCTAGCTAGTGACTCATCTCAGAGGCACATTATCCTGGCCTGGCCAAACTTTCACAGGACAGCAGCTCTGGCTGACGTCATGACTACAACCTTAGGACAGGCTAGCACCTCCCGGCTGAGCCACTCCTGAATTCCACAGGAACAAAGAGATAATTAATGTTTATGGTATTAAACTACTGAGTTTGGAGGCAATTTGTTACACAGCAGTAGATACCCATGGTCCCACACCTGGGGAATGAGTTACTTCACCTTCCTGGACCCCAATTTCCTCATCAATAAAGTGGGGATGTTACCTATTACGGCATAATTCTCCATGGTCTTTCATGTTTCTACATACCCTCTGAACAAAGGCACTGGCTTTTCAAGGATATGTGTATAACAAACAGCCTTGGATGACAGAGACAGTTTCTGCCTCCAGAGCCAAGGGCGGGCAGGTTTTCTGCCCATTTGTTAAAAAAGATTCAGGCACCCTAAGCTCAGAGTTCTCCATAATACCACCCACTGCATTCTGGCTACTTTTATTGCTCTGAGAAATAAAGCCCTTTGTCTCTGACCCAGGAGCCTCATGTCTTTTGCCAGCATCCATGAAATCATGGCAGGCTCACTTGTCATCTTGCAAAGAAGGAAAAATCCCAGACCCTTCCCAGTTCCTGACACTGCCATCCTCGTCGGGTTGCTCTGCAGATTGCACGAGGTGACCCAGGCAGAGCTCCTGGCATGTGACAAAAGTGCTCAATAACTTAACTCATATTCTTGCTGCTATCGTAAAAACCCACCTTGATCGCCTTCATCAGAGCTGTCATCATCGTCACCTTTTAGGGTTACCTTCAGGGAGCTGGTGTTGTTATCATACACCACACAGTATTCCACACACTCCAGATCCACAGAATCCGGGATAAGATATTCACCTGCCCTCTAAAGAAACCACAAAAGAAGGCTATTGGCGGGTGGGTTCAGCTGAACCCATATTCCCTGTACACCAGCCCTGGGAGGAGCAGGAGGTAGGACGGTGTCCATCTCCCTGACCACACACAGGCACGGAAGCACTGACAGTGGACCAGAGAGTCTACTAAACTCCAAGGATCTGCCACACCCATATTCTCTCCTGATGGAAGCTGACCACAGCCGACTGGGCCAGAGATAATGCCTGGCCAAAGAACAGTGGTCTATGGACCAGCTCACAGCCCATGAGGTGCCCTGGCATGAGTGCTATGAGAGCGGTCGTGGCCCCCTTAACTAATGACATTCTCTGTCTGGGGGAGAGTGTTGGCGCTGGGGACTGAATCCAAAATCTGCCATGAAGAGGGCAGTAAGCAGAAGGCTTGAATGGACAGAAGTCATAAGCAAGCAGGTATAATGAGGCAGACTGTAAGTTCAAATGGAAGCTCTGTGAGAGCAGGAACTTTTGTCCCTTTATAGCCACTGATGTAACCTGAGCTTCCAGAACAGTGCCTGGCACACAGTAGGCCATAAATATGGTTAAAGAAAGGAATGGGCAAACAGCAGCAGTGAGGTTGTGAGGAGGAGCTGGGGACTGGCTGAGGTATCATTATGCTGGACCATAAGGGCAAGAACAACAGGTGCCTTCTGCCAAGGAGGTGATGACCTCTCCCAGTACCAGAACTGCCCAGGACTCCAAAGGGTGTCCCAGAGCTCGGGAAGGCCCAGCTGGTAGCAGCAGAGAGGTGAGTCTTCACTTGTTCACAACGCTTCCTGAAAGCCCCCACTACTCAGGGGAACCTGAGCCTGGCTCTGTCCCTTGTGACCTGAGCTGACTGTCATAGAGGCCTTGACAGAGGATATTCAGGTGGGATAGGACGAGTGTGCATCTACTGTACTTCAAGGTAGAGCAGTAAGGCCCCTGGAAGTACAGACCCAGGACGCTCTCCAGGATTCTAAGGATAGAAATCACATTCGTTTAACAGAATTGGGAGACAGACGGCGCTCAGAGGATGCGCAGGGTTTAGACAGGTGCTAATGAGCGGGTAGAAGGCTCTGCGTATGGAGAAGAGCACGAGCAAAGGGGAAGGTGAGAGCAGCCCCTAGAGGCTTGAGCAGGTGTGAGCACAGGAGAGTTGTGGCCGAACATCCACTTTTACTTCATAAACATTTGTTGAGGACTCACTTTGTACTTACACTGTGCTAGGTTCTGAAATACGGAGATACAAAAAAAAAAAAAGAAAAAGAAAAAAAACAAAAAGGGAAATGCCCGAGTTGGCCTGGAGGACTCAGAAGGGTCTCGTGGGACAGGAGGCATTTGAGATAAGACTGTGAGGGCAAGTGGAAATTTGCCAGATGGACAAGGGCTGGGGGAGCATTCCAGGCTGAGGGAACACATAGCCGTCATTCATTTTTCAGTTAACAAATAGGTTCCAAGCACCTACCAGATGCCAGGGAGCAGAGTGGGCACCCGGGATACAATGATGAACAAAGCATACACGCCCCTGGGTCACAGAGAGCAGAGCCCAAGGGACCACACATACTGTCATTTCCTAGATTGTAAGAGACCATCGGTTGTAAGATGCACCACCAATTTCATAACATTTGCAATCAGGAGTGTACACAGAAGGAGAGGTGTGTTGGCACATGACGCTACTTCAGGCAGGGCGGGGAGCAAGTGGTTCTGGGAAGACCTGAACTGGTGATCTAAAGCCCAGACCTCCTTCCTGGGCCCTGTTGCTCTCTGTGTCCCCTGCACACTGGGTTCACCTTCTCAGACCACTTTGTCCTGAAGCCTGAGTCACGACCACCAGCGATCCTCAGACTCCCATCCTCCAAACTCCACCACCAGAGTAGGAGGAGCAGCCTTCCCTAACGCCAATTCTGATGTGCTGTTTTCTTCCCAGGCCAATCATCGTGGCCAGGGTCTGGATCTTATTCTAGGGAGCACCACTAGACCCCCATGATTTAAGCAGAGAGAGGAGTTCCCCTCAAAAAAGTAGAGGCACCAGGCAGAAAAACAACAGATGTTGGCCACATTCACTTTTGGGGGAAGAGACTTTGTCACTTTAAGGTGCAAATCAATTGTAGGATATATTCCAATCTCAGAAGTGTTAAAATACAAGGACAAATGAGCATCTAGAACCCAGGAAACACGGCAGGACAAGGTTGTGGAGGTGTCAGGGGAGAGTGGAAGCATGCCGGATGAGGCTGGAGAGAGACGCGGAACCAGATCCGGTGTGTGAACACCGACTTGAGGGCTGTATGTCCTGCTGATGCTGGGGTTCCCTTCCGGCCTTCAGGCCTGTAACCTCCTGGCCAGAAAGTAGGGGAGGGGAGGTGTGAGGTGTCAGCCTGGCCGAGGGGCTGAGGCAGAGGGAATGCCTCTTTTCCAGAGCTGGGGGTACTGCCAGAATCAAAGGAACACACAGATTTGAGAGGTGAGTTGGAAGCTGAAGCCATACAGGATGAACAGGCTCCGAATCAGCTGCAAAACACCAAGGAAGGTCTGCCTGAAATGGAGATGAAGAGCTAGAGTATGGAGCCGGAAAACTGAAAATCCAGAGAGGAAAAAAGCAGATAATGACACACTAGGGTGGGGAAAGGGAGGTGTCAGGAGCAAGCTTATCCCAGAAAAATGCTCGAGGCAGGGCACAGGCTCCCTGGCAAGTTGTGTGGGAGAGGGCCAGAGGTGGAGTGCACAGCAGCACGGTGGCAGTGGGAACAGGGAGAAGGGGGAAATATGGCAAGACAGAATTTTGGAAGTAAAACTGACGGGATGGCTAACTGCATGTGGACAGCTGAAGCTGTAAGCTTGGATGAAATCTCGGAAGAAAGCATACTGACCGACAGATATACAAGAACAAAGTAGTGGTTTCTTCAGGAGGCAGCAGGAGAAAATGAAGCTGAACCAAAGAGGTAGAGAAGAAACCAAGGAAGCAAGGGAGACCCTGCAAGTCAAGGGCAGAGAATGTGGTCAGGATGGGAGAGGTCAAGGTGGAGCCCAAGTGAAGGCTGCCAGGCTCAGCAGGGACCAGAGAGAGAAGACTCCCCATGGGGCTGGAGGGAAGGGCTTCACTGCAGGAGCGAGGCCGGTGACTGTCTGCAGGGCCCAGTCATTACAAAAGCTGGACCGGGAATAGGAAGACAGGATGGAGATGGAAGGGAGGGGAGGGAAGGGGTTTCTGTCTCTGGGTTATACTATTTCTATGGCTTGTTGTCTGTTACCCGAGTAGAAGAGATGCTCCATGAGGCAGGGAGAATGAATTAAGGGCATCTTGTATTCTGTTGTATCCCCAAGGTCTGGAACATTGCCTGGCAAGTCAAGGAATTAAAGCAACATCTGCTTAATGAAGGTGTTGACGGTGGGGGGCAGTGGGGAGACCTTAAGGACTGTGAAACAGTGTAGGAGACCCTCATGGTGGACACACAAGGGCAGTCCTGTCTCTGCCGCCCCCAGTGTCCAGTAGTAGGTGCTGCCTCCTGGACCTCGGACACAATCTCCCATTCTCCCCACCCTCCTGTAAGGTAACCCCAGATTCTGACTCTGCCCATATACCTTCTTCACAAGACGGGCTGTAATCACATGGCTTTCATCATACTCCCGTTTGGAACGCACATCTGAAAAGGAAAGGTATTTAACTAATAATTGCACTTGCAAAGGAACACATGACCAAACTAGAGCACTTACAGAAGCATTAAGGTATATTTGTTTGGCAGTTAGGCAACAGTTGTCGTGAAGTTAAAATTCAAAGCATGTAGTTGTCCTATTCTAGGCTGCCCACAGAACTCCCCTGCCCCCTCCTATCCACACCCACATCCCCCGTAAGGAACAGTGAGACTCCGCATCTAGGATTTAGGGGGAGTTCTCTCTGAGGTCGAAAAAAGCAGGGAGGGGAGAAATCAAAGTCAGAGTAGCCTCATACTAAATGCCCCATGGAATTTTAGACCCAAATTCAGACTCTAGAACCTAGGAGTTGAGGTTCTAATGCCCCTGTGAGGACAGAAGTTGTGGTATTGATGTCCTCTAAGCTGGGAGGAACATGGAACATAAATCCTAAAAAAGAACCGTTATGCATAAATCTTAAAAAGGACTGTTATCCAAAATACACCAAGGATTCTTAAAATACAAGAAAACAATCAACTCAATTTTAAAATGGGCAAAAGATATGAACAGACACACCACACCAAAGATGAATGGCAAATAAGCATGTGGAAAGATGCTCCACATCGTATGTCATCAAGGAAATGCAACTTGAGACATGAGACACCACTACATGCCTATCAGAAAGGCAAAAATTCAAAGCACAGACCACCAAATGCTGGTGGGGATGCAGAGCAACAGCAACTGCCATTTGTTGCCGGCGGGGATGTCAAATGGTACAGCCATTTTGGAAGACAGTTTGGCAGTTTTTAATAAAACCAAACATTCTCTTAACAGCAGTTGTGCTCCTTGGTATTCACTCAAATGAGTGGAAAATGTATGACCACAGATGCTTATAGTAGCTTTTTCATAACTGGCAAAACTTGACAGCAGCCAATATGTCCTTAAGTAGGTGAGTAGATAAATAAACTGTGGTACATCCAAACAATGAAATATTAATGAAACTGAAAAGAAAAGAGCTATCAAGTCATGAAAAGATATGGAGGAAAGTTAAATGCATATATGTGACAGAAGCCAATCTGAAAAGGCTTCATTTCACACTATCCGATTCCAATTATATGACATTCTAGAAAAGGCAAAACTGTAAAGATCAGTGGCTGCCAGGGGTTAGTGACAGAGAGGGATGGATAGGCAGAACATACAGGATTTTTAGGTCAGGAAAACTATTCTGTGTGATATTATAATGATGGATATTTGTCAAAACCCACAGAATGTATCAATACATCAACCCTAGTGTAAACTGTGGGCTTTAGGGGATAATGATGTGTCAATGTAGGTTCATCAACTGTTAACAACTATACCACTCTGGTTTGGGATGCTGATAGTTGAGGAGGCTGTACCTGTGGGGTGTGGGGGGAGTCAGGGGTTATATAGGAACTCTCTGTACTTTCTGTTCAATTTTGCTGTGAACCTAAAACTTCTCTAAAAAATGTCTATTTTTTAAAAAAGACATAAGCAAGCACTAACCACAAAAGAAAACATTGATAAACCTAATCCTATTAAAATTTAAAACTTCTCTTTTCATTAAAATACAACATTGAGGGGACCTCCCTGGTGGCACAGTGGTTAAGAATCCGCCTGCCAATGCAGGGGACACACGTTCAATCCCTGGTCCAGGAAGATCAACTAAGACCGTCCGCCACAACTACTGAGCCTGTACTCTAGAGCCCGCGAGCCACAACTACATAGCCCACGTGCGACAACTACTGAAGCCCGCACACCTAGAGCCCGTACTCTGCAACAAGAGAAGCCACCGCAATGAGAAGCCCGCACATCGCAATGAAGAGCAGCCCCCGCTCACCGCAACTAGAGAAAGCCTGCACGCAGCAACGAAGACCCAATGCAGCCAAAAAGTAAATAAATAAAAAATTTTAAAATACAACATTAAGAAAGCAAAAGGGCAAGCCAGAGACTGAGAGAAAATATCCCTAATACAAATAACTAGGAAAATCTCGTATCCAGAATTTATAAAGAACTTACAAAAATTCAGACATCTGAAGATATCTTTATCTGAAGATACCTGTATTATGAGACACATTTAGAAACAGCTCAAGACCACATCCCTAAGCTGACTCCAGCCCAGTAAAGTGCCTGCCTAAGGAAACTCAAGGCTTCCAAAGAACTTACTGTTTATTCCAGCCAGCACCTGAAGATAGGGCCCCTGTCTCCCAGGCCCTGTGGAGGGTAAGAACCTAACTCGGATAAGCACCAGTTAGCAAACCCCGCTGGGTTTCACATGGTCCAACTCCCATACCCTTTATGTAGTTTTTCGCTTCCCTGAGTTCCACTCATCTCCCTCCCTATTCCCTCACTCTCCCTTTAAAAGGCCCAGTTGCCTCTGTGCAAATTGAGGTGGAGTTCCATTCACACTGGACTCTTCCCTATGGCAACAGTATACTACCGATTAAACTGTGTTCACCACTCTGACTAGTGTCTGGCTTTGCTTATCTTTAACATTATTTAACAACAAAGAATGAACAAACTACAGTATAGCTACATACAACAACATAAGCGAATTTTAGTCATATAATTTTGAGCAAAGGAAGTCAGAGACATGGTCTATATGGCTTAAAAACAAGTGAAACTCAGTATAGTATATTATAAGCTTGTTTCACTCTTAAATATAGATGCAAAAATCTGAAATGAATAGGAAGCTAAACCTAACAGTGTTCACAAAAAATAATATAATATGATCTAGTAGGAACTCTGTCATACTAGAAAATCTTTAAGATATTAAAGAAGGCACTTCCTTGGTGGTGCAGTAGTTAAGAATCCGCCTGCCAAAACGTTAAAAAAAAAAAAAAAAAAAAAAAGAATCTGCCTGCCAATGTAGGGGACACGGGTTCAAGCCCTGGTCCGGGAAGATCCCACATGCCGTGGAGCAACTAAGCCTGTGCGCCACAACTACTGAGCCTGTGTGCCACAACTACTGAAGCCCGCGTGCCTAGAGCCCATGCTCCACAACTAGAGAAGCCACCGCAATGAGAAGCTCACGCACCACAACAAAGAGTAGCCCCCTCTCGCTGCAGCTAGAGAAAGCCTGTGTGCAGCAACAAAGACCCAAAGCAGCGAAACATAAATATTTTTTTAAGATATTAAAGGAGAAAAACTATGTTCATTTTAACAAATTAAGAAAATTTTCAATTCATGTCATGAAAAAAATTCTTAGTACATTAGGTATACATGGTAACTTCCTTAACGTGATAGGTAAATTACTCAGTATCTACAGTAAACATCATACTGATCGATAAAGTGAGAAACAAGACAAAATGCTCACTATTACTCTAACAGAGAAGAACAAACCTGACTCCATATTGGATCTATTCCTTTATCTCTAACCTTTGTGCTCTGTTGCCTGTGCTTAGTCATGCTGGCTCTACAACTTTGTAAAGGAATGTTGCCTATAGCATGAAATATATATAATAGCCCTTTCTCAAGGTTCTGACTCCCAGGCTTGACCTTTAAAAGGTATAACATTTGTCTTGTTGGAGGTTTACAGGAACATTGTGGACAGCTGCAAGAAGAAAGGATTATTACATACACTCTGGAGTCTGGCCAGCATCAAGAAGTTTGCAATAACCAGCCATATGCCCTCCCCTTTTAGTATAAAATGGGCCTGAATTCTAACTCAAGTAGGATGGTTCTTTGGGACACTAGTCCACTATCTTCTCAGTCTGCTGGCTTTCCAAATAAAGTCACTATTCCTTGCCCCAACAACTCATCTCTTGATTTATTGGTCTGTGGTGCAGTGAGCAGTACAAGCTTGGACTTGGTATCATCACTGTTCTTTTTTTTCTTACACATCTTTAATGGAGTATAATTGCTTTACAATGGTGTGTTAGTTTCTGCTTTATAACACACTGTTCCTTTTTAATACTGTACTGGAGGGGAAAGGGTATAGCAATGTAGTGAGACTTAAGAACTGAAACAGAAGAAATAAAACGTGTTATAAGCAGATGATTGTTTTACATAAAATCAGAAAATAGCAACAGAAGGGGCAGATAAGAGTCTTGCTGGTTTTGCTGCCAGTATAAAGGAATCTACTGGTACTTCATCCTCTGAATAAAACCTGCTTTTACCACTGCTTCTTCTCCCACCAATAGAAAAATGTGGAGCAGTGTCTAGAACTACACTGGCATCACATCCTGTTACCATGTCGATAGATGAGTCTCAGGATACTGATGAAGATGCATGCATCCACAGTCATGATGGAAGTGACCTAAGTGATGACATGTCAGAGGGTAGTGATGATTCTGGACTTCACAGGGCTCAGCCAGTTCTACAAGACACTAGAAGAAATGCGAAGAAGGTCTTGGCAGTCTAATGGACTGAAGGAGATTTTGTTTGTATCTTCTACGCTTTTTTTTAGAAAAGAAAAAGATCACAGCAAACATTTCAATAGTGCACACGTCCTTGAAAAAGCAGCTGAAGGAAGAAGTAAACTTTGGACAAGGCTTTAGTACCTAGTTTGTAAATCCATTACATTTTATATTCATTCACAGTAATAGACAATCTTTTATTTTGAAAATTGCTTTGATAGTTTCCGATGTTGATTTTTAAGTGGTACTCTTTTCCTTAGGACTTTATGTATACCTATTGATTGTTGTATAAATTTTAGCAAATCCAAGAAAGTTAGTATGCTAAACTAGCAGACATCTAATCTGTTAGCTCATGCGTTTAACTGAAATGAGAAGGCCAGGATGGCATTTTATTGCCTTGTGCAGCTACAACTTGTTTTTCCCCATGTCTATCTTTTCCTGTTTCACTTTATTCTCAGTTCCTTGTTTAGTTCTATAAAAATTGGCACTTAATAGCAAATTATTTGAAGAATTTGCCTGCTTTATATAATTTTAGCATTAAAAAATTTTTAGAGATGATAAGACATTTAAATTGAAGTAAACATAAACCAAAATGTGAGAAATGGAGACCTGATTGAAACAAAAAGGTGTTTATTTGGGCTTTGTTAGGACTGCAGCCCAAGAGACACCAATTCAAGAAGCACTTGAATTGTGTTCCGCCAGATTAAAAAAATGAGGGAGGCTTATAAAGGGCAAAAAAACTTCACAAGGTTACATACATTGTTTGTCAAGAATTAGGATTGGAGTTGGCAAGAGGTAAGGGCACTTGTTAAGCAAGGATTGGTTGGGGATTGAGATGATTACACAGTTTCAGTGCAGGAAGAGGGGGCTCAGACTTTGACACTACAAGGGTGAAGCTAGCAGCTGCTAGCAGATACTGCTTTGAAAATGGCTGGTGGTGTCCATGAGTTTTATACAGTTCAGAAAATTCAAGCTCTCAGTGATGTAAGAACATGTCTAAAACCACATCCACAGTGGCCACCCAGATCCATTTTGGATGCCTGAACCATAGATACTCCATTTTCACTTTTAAATGATCTTAAATATGTCATCAAAAAGTTTTTTCAACAACTGACATTGTATCAGTCCAGGCATTTATTTCCTGAGTTTTGATCAGTATTTCTTATTTGGGTACGTTAATCACCATAAAAACAGTGATTTTGATCCATTTTTGCTGCTGTTGCTGTTGCTATAATGGCTTAAGATGTTGCACTGTCATGGTTTTAACCTATGTAGTTTTTTCTAGAAATAACATGTGTTGAACAGTAACACTTTATACCTATATACACGTTTACTCTGGTCTCTTTGGAGGAATGCTTTTAGCCTTATTTGCAAAATGTCATTTTTCTTTGCTGCAATTATCTTTTGCAGAATATTAGTGTGTGCAAGTTTGAGCAATGAAACACGAAATGTGCAAGTTCAATCCACTGCATTGATTTTCACATCTTTTCTCCATGCCAGAGTCTGTATTTTATATGCTACTTATTTTGAATGGATGTAAATTCACAGCTCTCAGCTTTTATTTTGCAATAACTCAACCCCTAGGCTCTATAGTGAAAGGATTTTCATCTTAAATACCAGCCATCAGTAATTTCTTTTTGTTTGTTTGTTTCTTTTTGGTCTGTTTTGGTACAGCTACTTCCTAAATGACAGTGTTAAGTCATATATTTGAGAAAAAATGGTTGGTATCTATATGGCTACTCAACTGAATAAAGAACTCGAAGTGATATTTGGAAAGTGCAAACCTGGAATGAGGAGACATGATAATTCCTTCAAACTATACAGAAACTCACTTTTTTTTTTTTTTTGTGGTACGCAGGCCTCTCACTGTCGTGGCCTCTCCGGTTGCGGCCTCTCCCGTTGCGGAGCACAGGCTCCGGACGCGCAGGCTCAGCGGCCATGGCTCACGGGCCCAGCCGCTCCGCGGCATGTGGGATCTTCCCAGACCCAGGCACGAACCCGTGTTCCCTGCATCGGCAGGCGGATTCTCAACCACTGCGCCACCAGGGAAGCCCCAGAATCTCACTTCTTTAATAGCTACCTATGGCTTCAGAATTTCACAACAAACTCAGGATAAGAGAGACAGTATGACTGCTGGCAGACCAGCTGCAACTTCCTATGAACACAATGAAAAAGACTAGTGAAACTCAAGTACATTCTAGATTTAAAATCCACACTTTCCCAGGGATCTCCACAAACTAGTACATGTCCTCGTTGTCCCATTGAGACAGGCTGGAACCTGGGACCCTTTGCTGCAGTATTTGCACCTGGACAAAAGTCTCCTCCAGCAATAAATACAAAGAAACTATAAGGGACTAAAAATAACTACATGCATGCCCAGTTGGGAAAATTATGAACAACAAGATACAAAAAGACCAAAAACCCAACTGCCACTTCTGAGGAGTTGAGAGCAAAAGCAGGGTGCTACACACGTACCCTGCACACAGCACTACCAAGGGGGCAGGCAGACCACCTTATTATTATAATTCAAATATATACTCTCTTACTGACGAAGGTGACACAAAGCAGAATTAAAAGCCAAATATGAAGATTGGTTCAAGACGGCAGAGTAGAAGGATGTGCTCTCACTCCCTCTTGCGAGAGCAACGGAATCACAACTAGCTGCTGAACAATCATCAACAGGAAGACACTGGAACTCACCAGAAAAGACACCCCACATCCAAAGACAAAGGAGAAGCCACAATGAGACGGTAGGAGGGGTGCAATCACAATAAAATCAAATCCCATAACTGCCAGGTGGGTGACTCACAAACTGGAGAACACTTATACCACAGAAGTCCACCCACTGGAGTGCAGGTTCTCAGCCCCACGTCAGGCTTCCCAACGTGGGAGTCCGGCAACAGGAGGAAGAATTCCTAGAGAGTCAGACTTTGAAGGCTAGTGGGATTTGATTGCAGGACTTCGACATGACTGGGGGAAACAGAGACTCCACTCTCGGAGGGCACACACAAAGTAGTGCGTGCATCGGGACCCAGGAGAAGGAGCAGTGACCCCAGGGGAGACTGAACTGGCCTACCTGCTAGTGTTGGATGGTCTCCTGTAGAGGCAGGGGGTGGCTGTGGCTCACTGTGAGGACAAGGACACTGGCAGCAGAAGTTCTGGGAAGTACCCCTTGACTTGAGCCCTCCCAGAGTCAGCCATTAGCCCCACCAAAGAGCCGGGAAGGCTCCAGTGGTGGGTTGCCTCAGGCCAAACAACCAACAGGGAAGGAACCCAGCCTCACCCATCAACAGTCTAGCAGATTAAAGTTTTACTGAGCTCTGCCCACCAGAGCAACAGTCAGCTCTACCCACCACCAGTCCCTCCCATCAGGAACCTTACACAAGCCTCTTAGATAGCCTCATCCACCAGAGGGCAGACAGCAGAAGCAAGAAGAACTACAATCCTGCAGCCTGTGGAACAGAAACCACATTCACAGAAAGACAGACAAGATGAAAAGGCAGAGGGTGATGTACCAGATGAAGGAACAAGATAAAACCTCAGAACTAAATGAAGTGGAGATAGGCAGCCTTCCAGAAAAAGAATTCAGAATAATAATAGTGAAGATGATCCAGGACCTTGGAAAAAGAATGGAGGCAAAGATCGAGAAGATGCAAGAAATGTTTAACAAAGACCTAGAAGAATTAAAGAACAAACAGAGATGAACAACACAATAACTGAAATGAAAACTACACTAGAAGGAATCAATAGCAGAATAACTGAGGCAGAAGAACGGATAAGTGACCTGGAAGACAGAATGGTGGAATTCACTGCTGCAGAACAGAATAAAGAAAAAAGAATGAAAAGAAATGAAGACAGCCTGAGACCTCTGGGACAACATTCGCATTATAGGAGTCCCAGAAGGAGAAGAGAGTGAGAAAGGACCTGAGAAAATATTTGAAGAGATTATAGTTGAAAACTTCCCTAGCATGGGAAAGGAAATAGCCACCCAAGTCCTGGAAGCACAGAGAGTCCCAGGCAGGAGAATCCCAAGGAGAAACACGCCGAGACACAGAGTAATCAAATTAACAAAAATTAAAGACAAAGAAAAATTACTGAAAGCAACAAGGGAAAAACAACAAATAACATACAAGGGAACTCCCATAAGGTCAACAGCTGATTTCTCAGCAGAGACTCTACAAGCCAGAAGGGAGTGGCATGATATACTTAAAGTGATGAAAGGGAAGAACCTACAACCAAGACTACTCTACCCGGCAAGGCTGTCATTCAGATTTGACAGAGAAATCAAAAGCTTTACAGACAAGCAAAAGCTAAGAGAATTCAGCACCACCAAACCAGCTCTACAACAAATGCTAAAGGAACTTCTTTAGTGGGAAACACAAGAGAAGAAAAAGACCTACAAAAACAAACCCATAACAATTAACAAAATGGTAATAGGAACATACATATTGATAATTACCTTAAACGTGAATGGATTAAATGCTCCAATCAAAAGACACAGGCTTGGGCTTCCCTGGTGGCGCAGTGGTTGAGAGTCCGCCTGCCGATGCAGGGGACGCGGGTTCGTGCCCTGGTCCGGGAGGATCCCACGTGCCGCGGAGCGGCTGGGCCCGTGGGCCATGGCCGCTGGGCCTGCGCGTCCAGGGCCTGTGCTCCGCAGCGGGAGAGGCCACGGCAGTGAGAGGCCCGCATACCGCAAAAAAAAAAAAAAAAAAAAAAAAAAGACACAGGCTTGATGAATGGATACAAAAACAAGACCCATATATATGCTGTCTACAAGAGACCCACTTCAGACCTAGGGACACATACAGACTGAAAATGAGGGGAGGGAACAAGATATTCCATGCAAATGGAAATCAAAAGAAAGCTGGAGTAGCAATACTCATATCAGATAAAATAGACTTTAAAATAAAGAATGTTACAAGAGACAAGAACACTACATAATGATCAAGGGATCAATCCAAGAAGAAGAGATAACAATTATAAATATATACGCACCAAACATAGGAGCACCTCAATACATAAAGCAACTGCTAACAGCTATAAAAGAAGAAATAGACAGAAACACAGTAATAGTGGGGGACTTTAACACCTCACTTACACCAAGGGACAGATCATCCAGACAGAAAATTAATAAGGAAATACAAGCTTTAAATGACACAATAGACCAGATAGATTTAATTGATATTTATAGGACATTCCATCCAAAAAACAGCAGATTACACTTTCTTCTCAAGTGCACACAGAACATTCTCCAGCATAGATCACGTCTTGGGTCATGAATCAAGCCACAGTACATTTAAGAAAATTGAAATCATATCAAGCATCTTTTCTGACCACAACACTATGAGATTAGAAATCAATTACAGGGAAAAAAAACATAAAAAACACAAACACATGGAGGCTAAACAATACATTACTAAATAACCAAGAGATCACTGAAGAAATCAAAAAGGAAATCAAAAAATACCTAGAGACAACTGACAATGAAAACACAATGATCCAAAACCTATGGGATGGAGCAAAAGCAGTAATAAGAGGGAAGTTTATAGCAATACAATCCTACCTCAAGAAACAAGAAAAATCTCAAACAAGCAATCTAACCTTAAATCTAAAGGAACTAAAAAAAGAAGAACAAACAAAACCCAAAGTTCGGAGCTTCCCTGGTGGCGCAGTGGTTGAGAGTCCGCCTGCCGATGCAGGGGACATGGGTTCGTGCCCTGGTCCAGGAAGATTCCACATGCCACGGAGCAGCTAGGCCTGTGAGCCATGGCCGCTGAGCCTGTGCGTCCAGAGCCTGTGCTCCACAACGGGAGAGGCCACAACAGTGAGAGGCCCGCATACCAAAAGAAAAGAAAAACCCAAAGTTAGTAGAAGGAAAGAAATCATGAAGATCAGAGCAGAAATAAATGAAATAGAAACAAAGAAAACAATAGCAAACCTGGTTCTTTGAGAAGATATACAAAATTGATAAACAATTGGCCAAACTCAACAAGAAAAAGAGTGAGAGGACTCAAATCAATAAAATTAGAAATGAGAAAGGGGTTACAACAGACAGCGCAGAAATAAAAAGCATCCTAAGAGATTACTACTACAAACAACTCTATGCCAATAAAATGGACAACCTGGAAGAAATGGACAAATTCTTAGAAATGCACAACTTTCCAAGAGTGAACCAGGAAGAAATAGAAAATATGAACAGACCAGTCACAAGCGCTGAAATTGAAACTGTGATTAAAAATCTTCTAACAAACAAAAGTCCAAGACCAGATGGCTTCACAGGTGAATTCTATCAAACATTTAGAGAAGAACTAACACCCATCCTTCTCAAAGTCTTCCCAAAAACTGCAGAGGAAGGAACACTCCCAAACTCATTCTATGAGGCCACCATCACCCGGATACCAAAACCAGACAAAGATACTACAAAAACAGACAATTACAGACCAATATCATTGATGAATATAGATGCAAAAATCCTCAACAAAATACTAGCAAACAGAATCCAACAACACATTAAAAGGATCATACACCATGATCAAGTGGGATTTATCCCAGGGATGCAAGGATTCCTCAATATCTGCGAATCAATCAATGTGATACACTATATTAACAAACTGAAGAATAAAAACCATATGATCATCTCAATACATGCAGAAAAAGCTTTTGACAAAATTCAACACCAATTTATGATAAAAACTCTCCAGAAAGTGGGCATAGAGGGAACCTACCTCAACGTAATAAAGACTATATATGACAGACCCACAGCAAACATCATTCTCAATGGTGAAAAACTGAAAGCATTTCCTCTAAGATCAGGAATGAGACAAGGATGTCCACTCTCACCACTATTATTCAACATAGTTTTGGAAGTCCTAGCCATGGCAATCACAGAAGAAAAAGAAATAAAAGGAATACAAATTGGAAAAGAAGAAGTAAAACTGTCACTGTTTGCAGATGACATGATACTATACATAGAGAATCCTAAAGATGCCACCAGAAAACTACTAGAGCTAATCAAAGAATTTGGTAAAGTTGCAGGATACAAAATTAATGCACAGAAATCTCCTGCATTCCTATACACTAATGATGAAAAATCAGAAAGAGAAATTAAGGAAACACTCCCATTTACCACTGCAACAAAAAGAATAAAGTACCTAGGAATAAACCTACCTAGGGAGACAAAAGAACTGTATGCAGAAAACTATAAGACACTGATGAAAGAAATTAAAGATGATACCAACAGATGGAGAGATATACCATGTTCTTGGATTGGAAGAATCAATATTGTGAAAATGACTCTACTACCCAAAGCAATCTACAGATTCAATACAATCCCTATCAAATTACCAATGGCTTTTTTTTTTTTTTTTTTTTTTTTTTTTTTTGTGGTACGCGGGCCTCTCACCGTCATGGCCTCTCCCGTTGCGGAGCACAGGCTCCAGACGCGCAGGCACAGCGGCCGTGGCTCACGGGCCCAGCCACTCCGCGGCACGCGGGATCCTCCCGGACCGGGGCGCGAACCCGCGCCCCCTGCATCGGCAGGCGGACTCTAAACCGCTGCGCCACCAGGGAAGCCCACCAATGGCATTTTTTACAGAACTAGAAAAAAAAATCTTAAAATTCGTACGGAGATACAAAAGACCCCGAATAGCCAAAGCAGTTTTGAGGGGAAAAAATGGAGCTGGAGGAATCAGACTCCCTGACTTCAGACTATACTACAAAGCTACAGTAATCAAGACAGTATGGTACTGGCACAAAAACAGAAATATAGATCAATGGAACAGAATAGAAAGCCCAGAGATAAACCCATGCACCTGTGGTCAACTAATCTATGACAAAGGAGGCAAGGATATACAATGGAGAAAAGACAGTCTCTTCAATAAGTGGTGCTGGGAAAACTGGACCGCTACCTGTAAAAGAATGAAATTAGAACACTCCCTAACACCATACACAAAAATAAACTCAAAATGCATTAGAGACCTAAATGTAAGACCAGACACTATAAAACTCTTAGAGGAAAACATAGGAAGAACACTCTTTGACATAAATCACAGCAAGATCTTTTTTGATCCACCTCCTAGAGTAATGGAAATAAAAACAAAAATAAGCAAATGGTATCTAATGAAACTTAAAAGCTTTTGCAAAGCAAAGGAAACTACAAACAAGACTAAAAGACAACCCTCAGGATGGGAGAAAATATTTGCAAATGAATCAACGGACAAAGGATTAATCTCCAAAATATATAAACAGCTCATGCAGCTCAATATTAAAAAAACAAACCCAATCCAAAAATGGGCAGAAGACTTAAATAGACATTTCTCCAAAGAAGACATACAGATGGCCAAGAAGCACATGAAAAGCTGCCCAACATCACTAATTATTAGAGAAATGCATATCAAAACTACAATGAGGTATCACCTCACACCAGTTAGAATGGGCATCATCAAGAAAATCTACAAACAATAAATGCTGGAGAGGGTGTGGAGAAAAGAGAACCCTCTTGCACTGTTGGTGGGAATGTAAATTGATATAGCCACCATGGAGAACAGCATGGAGGTTCCTTAAAAAACTAAAAATAGAATTACTATATGACCCAGCAATCCTACTACTGGGCATATACCAGAGAAAACCATAATTCAAAAAGACACATGTACCCCAATGTGCACTGCAGCACTACTTACAATAGCCGGGTCATGGAGGCAAACTAAATGCACATCAACAGATGAATGGATAAAGAAGGTGTCGTACATATATACAATGAAATATTACTCAGCCATAAAAAAGAACGAAATTGGGTCATTTGTAGAGACATGGATGGATGGATCTAGAGACTGTCATACAGAGTGAAGTCAGAAAGAGAAAAACAAATATCATATATTAACACATATATGTGGAACCTAGAAAAATGGTACAGATGAACCGGCTTGCAGGGCAGAAATAGAGACACAGATGTAGAGAACAAATGTATGGACACCAAGGGGGGAAAGTGGCAGAGGGGGCGCGGGGTGATGAATTGGGAGACTGCCATGTATACACTAATGTGTATAAAATGGATAACTAATAAGAACCTGCTGTATAAAAAAACTAAATAAATTTTTTTTAATAAAATAAAAATAAGCCAAATATAGTATGGACACTGAGGCTTTTCCCTTGTCTGTAGCCTCCCCAATCTGTTACCCTGAAAGGGCCTTTCCCACATCTAATTAACCAGTAGCTGCTCTCAGGAAAGGATATCATCCACCACTCCTTGGGAATATAACACTTAAGAATTCAGTGTTATCACTTATTGTCTTGAAAAATGATAATAAACTTCTTCATGACCTGGACCTGAAATTCATGACCTGGATAGCTGTTCATTCTCAGAGGGAATTATCATGTGTTTACTAAAATATAAATGTTTTAGGCTGAAAATAAAAGAGCCCTGAACCTGATAGATTCACTGGTGAATTCTACCCAACATTTAAAGAAGAATTAATATCAATCCCTCTCAAACTTTTCCCAAAAGATTGAAGAGAAGGGAACACTTCCTCATCGTATGAGGCCAGCATGACCCTGATACCAAAGTCAGACAAAGACACAGCAAGAAAAATACAGATCATATTCCTTATAAACACTGATGCAAAAATCCTCAACAAAATGCTAGCAGAGCACTTTCAACAGGATTATACACCATGATCAAGTGGAATTTATTCCTGGAAGGCAAGAATGGCTCAACATTCAAACATCAATTTAATTTACCACTTCAAACGAATGAAGGAGGAAGAAAAACTACATGATTATCTCAATCAATGCAGAAAAAGTATGAAAAATTCAAGATGAAAACACTTGACAAACTAGGAATAGAAAGAAGTTACCTGAACATAATAAAAAAACATATATGAAAGACCCACAGCAAACATTATACTCAATGGTGAAAGACTGAAAGCTTTTCTTTAAGGAACAAGACAAGGATGCCCACTTTCACTACTTCTATTCAACAGAGTGGTGGATGTCCTAGACAGAGCAATTAAGCAAGAAAAAGAAACAAACGGCAACTAAATTGGAAAGGAAGAAGTAAAATCATCTAAGTTCACAGAAGATATGATCTTATATGCAAAAAAGTCCTAAAGATTCCACACACAAGAAAACCTGTTAGAATAAATGAATTCAGCAGAGCTTCAGGACAGAACACCAACACAGAAAAATCAGTTGTACAGTTGACCCTTGAACAACATGAGTTTGAACTGCATGGGTCCACTTACACGCAGATATTTTTCAATAATAAATATTACAATGCTAAATAGTCCATGGTTGGTTGAATCCACGAATGCAGAAGAACCACAGACACAGAGAGCTGACTATAAGTGATACACAGGTTATTCCCCACGTTGTTCAAGGGTCAATTGTATTTCTATATACTATCAATGAACAATCTGAAAAGGAAATTAACAATTCCATTTTCAATAGCATTAAAAATAATAATATACTTGGGAATAAAATTTAACGAAGGATGTGAAAGATTTGTACTCTGAAAACTACAAAATGTTGCTGAAAGAAATTAGAGGCAAAAAAAAAAAATTCTGTGTTCACAAACTGGAAGACTTAATATTGTTAAGATGTCAATACTACCCAAAACAATCTACAGATTCAATGCCATCCCATCAATACTCCAATGATGTTTTTTGCAGAAATAGAAAAATCTATTCAAAATTTATGTGGACTCCCTAGGGACCATGAACAAGAGAGTCTTTTCAACAAATGATGCTGGGAAAACTGGATATCCACATGCAAAACAATGAAACTGGATGCTTATCTAAACATCACATACAAAAATCAACTCAAAATGGATCAAGGACCTAAATGTAAGGCCTAAAAGTATAAAAATTGTAGAAGAAAACATAAGGCAAAAGCTTCACGACACTGGATCTGGCAACAATTTCCTGGATATGACAAGCAACAAAAGAAGAGATAGACAAATTGAACTTCGTGAAAAATTTTAAATGTTGCATATCAAAAGACAACATCAACAGAGTAAAAAGGTAACCCACGGAAGGGGAGAAATTATTTACAAGTCATATATCTTGTAAGGAATTAATACCCAGAATATATAGAGAACTCCTAAAACTCAAAAACAACAACCCGATTCAAAAATGGGCAAAGAACTTGAATAGAAATTTCTCCAAAGAAGATATACAAATGGCCAATAAGCACATGAAAAGATGCTCAACATCACTAATCATTAAGAGAAATGCAAATCAAAACTACAATGAGATACCACCTCACATCCATTAGGATGGTTACTAAAAAATAAAAATAAAAACCCAGAAAAATAACAACGTTGACAAGGATTTCAAAAACTGGAACCCTTGTACACTACTGGTACAAATGTAAAATGGTACAGCTGCTACAGAAAACACAATGGTGGTTCCTCAAAAAATTAAAAATAGAACTACCACATGATCCAGCAATTCCACTTCTGGGTATATTCTGCAAATAGTTGAAAGCAGGGTCTCAAAGAGATATTTTGTACACCCATGTTCATAGCAGCATTATTCACAACAGCTAAAAGGTGGAAGCAACCTGTGTCCATCGATGGATGAATGGATAAGCAAAATGTGGTATATACATACAATGGAATATTATTCAGTCTTAAAAATAAAGGAAATCCATGGGCTTCCCTGGTGGCGCAGTGGTTGAGAGTCCGCCTGCTGATGCAGGGGACACGGGTTCGTGCCCCGGTCCAGGAAGATCCCACATGCCGCGGAGCGGCTGGGCCTGTGAGCCATGGACGCTGAGCCTGCGCGTCCGGAGCCTGTGCTCCGCAACGGGAGAGGCCACAACAGTGAGAGGCCCGCGTACGGCAAAAAAAATTTTTAACAAATTTAAAAAATAAAGGAAATCCTGACACATACTACAACATGGATGAACTTGGAGGACATTATGCTGAGTGAAATAAGCCAGTCACAAAAAGACAAATACTGTATGATTACACTTATATGAGGCACCTGGAGTAGTCAAAATCAGAGACATAAAGTAGAATGGTGGTTACCAAGGTTGCAGGGAGGAGGGAATGGGGAGATATTGTTTAACGGGTATAGGGTTTCAGTTTTACAAGATGAAAAGAGCTATGGAGATGATGGTGTACCACCAAACTGGACATTTAAAAGTGGTTAAGATGGTAAATTTTAAGTGTATTTTAATCACGATGTTTTTAATTGTGGGGAAAAACATCATAATACAAGTTCATGCCAATCAGAGAGCAAAAAATTTAAAGGGTGACAAAACCAGGTATTGGTAGGTATGTTTCTTACACTGCTGATTGGAGTATAAAATTGATACAGTGTCTTTGGAGGGCAATTTGACAATAATGTAGTGAAGGTGAATATGCAACTTGGTACTTCCATTTCTGGGAATATATCCTGAAAAAACTCTTGCACATGAATAGGGAGAGAGATACAAACTGTTCACTGCAGCACTGTTCATAATAGCAACACAATGCAAGCAACACATCACAATCAATTAGGAATGGATATATATTGCAACTACCAGTTAAAATAAACTAGATCTTCATATACAGAAATGCGGGAAACAGATGAACCAGTTTGCAGGGCAGAAACTGAGACCCAGATGTAGAGAACAAACGTATGGACACCAAGAGGGGAGAGCAGCAGTTGGGGGGGGGGGTATGATGAATTGGGAGATTGGGATTGACATGTATACACTGATGTGTATAAAATTGATAACTAATAAGAACCTGCTGTATTAAAAAAATAAATAAAATTAAATTTTAAAAAAAGTTGCAGAATCACTGTACATTATGGTACTGTTTATGTAAATGTTTGAACCATACATTATTTTAGGATGCCTGCCTATGTAGTAAACATGTAAAAATACAGAGGCAGTCATCTTTGGGGAGGGAAAGGAAGAGGATCAGGATGGAGTACAAAAAGAGGGGTACATTTGTGTAACTTTTTATTATGTTAAATCTGAATGGTGGGTACATAAGTGCTTATGTGTATTACTATGTGTTTGTTAGATGTTTAAAATATTTCACTAAAAACAATAGTAAGAGGATCAAACGTGAGTCCTCCGGGAACTTTTCTTCTAGATTTATTTAATCTGGTAATATTCCAAGTCATGTTACAGTTAATAGTAGCATTTTGAGCTATGCCTAATTAGTTTAATAGTTTTCTAAAGTAATTTATTACCCTTCAAAGTTTGTTAATTCATGAAAAATAGTCTTTGAAGGACACTGTTCACAACATTTTTTAAAGTACTTACCCAATAAACAGAGATAGTTGGGTTCAGTTAATCTGGATAGTTTTGTGACCTGATTCAAGATGTTGTAAAGCTCTGTTGGTTCACACAAAACCAAACCAGTCATCCTACAGGGAAGAATCAATCATGTAAAAGCTTAATGCATCTTTCTATTTTAGACGAATGACCACAAAGTAAGATAATTAAACTCTTTCCTAACATGCCTTCAAACAAAGGTGAAAATAATCATGAACGTGATCAGGGAAAATTCCAAAATTTATAGTGAAATGTGTGTAGGGGAGATAAACATTGCACATGATGTATCTGAACCATATAAATACAAAGCAGGCTGTAAAATAGTCACCAATTCTCTCTTTCAGTAAATAATTACTGAGCACTTACCACATGCCAGGCACTGGAAATAACTGTGGTAAACTAGACCTACCCTCATGAAGGTTACAGTCTAGCATGGAATGCAGACATTGGACAAAAAAATACACTGTAAGTAGGAAAAGCGTTATAAAAGAGTCAGCATTCAGTGTCATGGGAGATGCTAATAGGAGGGCCTCACCTAGCTGGGAGTAGAGAAGGGCTGTCTGAGATGTGATTGCTAAGCTGAGACAGGAGGTTAGGCAAGACCTAGGCAGGTGGAGGAGAGAGAGAGGATGGAGGAGGTAGGAGCTGAGAACAGGAGGGAACTTAGTATCTGAGAGATTTTCAAAAGGAGCCTGGTGTGGCAACAGTGGGAAGAGAGTAATGAGTGAAGACCGTGGGGGGGCCGACACAGGTGCCCTTGTGAGGGGCTTTTAGGGTTATGATGAAGATCATGATGGTCTGTGGAAGGAGAATGGCTCACTTGTACTGACAGAGCTGCCCAGCCAGCCTGGGCTCTGGCTCCTGATTACAGGGCTGCTCTTGGGACACTAGTTCCTTGGCACAACTGTCTCTGGTGCCCCACGGACACGGAGGTGGAAGGCTGGGCCCGTGCAGCAGCTTCCTGCAGGGAGGCTACCTTTTAGCTGGGGTGGGGGCAGCCAGAAGACCTCTGAAGGCCAGTCAACTCCAGGGGTAATCCTACTCAAAACAGTTAGGGTCCACTTCAGAATTACCAGAACAATGCTCCCCAGAAAGGCTAACCCCTTGACTTGGGCCCTGGATCCTTCTCACTTGCTCAGGGACTTCAGCTCTCAGCCTCCCCTCCAGCATCATCAGTTTCACCCTCCATACAGGTAATTCCTAGTGGCACGCAAACATCCTCTGTACCAGGCTCTGTTCTCCTTTACAGCCAAGCTTTCTCAAAAGGGTGGTGTTGACACGGCCTCTATGTCCTCACCTCCAAACTCTAGGTCCAAACCCCTGCTGTGCCACCTACTATTGGCTGCCTGACTTGGGGGAATAATTAGCCTCTCTGTGCCTCAGTTTCTACTTCTGTAAAATGGGGGTAAAAATAGTACTGCCATTTCCGTAAAACAAGGATAATGGTACTTGTTGTGTGTGGAATAATGAAATTACACATATAAGACATTCTGAGCAGGGAGGAAGTGTTCAGTAATTGTTAGCTATTGGTACAACCTTCTCCCCTGGAACTTCTGACCCCAAACCACAGAAACTGCTCCTATCAAAGTCATCAAAAATCCTCATCTTGCCTAATCCACTAGTCATTTCTCTTTGTGCTCAAACATGGAGCCTCAGTAACCCAGCTGAGCGCTCCTCCTTCCCCCAACACTCTCCACTCCCAGGACACCCCACTCCCCAGGCTTCCCTCCTACCTCTCAGACAGGTCCTGCTCTAAATCTCTCCATGAGAATGCCCTTGGGCACAGTCATCTCTTTTCTTCTCTATCTACACTCTCACCCTGGGACAGAGCTTCTCAACCTCAGCACCACTGACACCTGGGGCCAGATTATTCCTTGTCGTGGGGCCGACCCGTGCATTGTAGGCTGTTCAGCAGGATCCCTGGCCTCCACCCAGTAGATGCCAGTAGCAACCCCACCCTCCAATTACAACCACCAAAAATGTTTTTAGACGTCACCAAATGTCCCCTGGAAGAGGGGCAAAGTCACCGTCAGTTGAGAACAAGCATCTAAGACCTAGAGTCTAGGTGATTCATCTAGCCCCTTGAATACCCCCTGTACAATAACGACTCCCCAACTATGTCCCCCACTTGACCTCTCCACTGAGCTCCAGGCTCCACTTGGACGCCTGATGGACATCTCAAATAAAACATGGCCAAAAAGGAAGGTTTAAATTACACGTGCCCATACCTCCAATATGTCTTTTAGTCTTCCCTGTCTCGATAAACAGCACCATTTAGCCACCTAGTTACTCAAGGTCACATCCCTAATCTCTCTTTCTCTCAGTCCCTCACATCCAATCTATTAGCTCTACTACTAAAATATATTCCAAACCTAAGTCCAGGGCTAGCATCCTAGACCAAGGTACTAGCATCTCTCTCCTGAGGATGCAATACTTCCCAACTGGGCTTCCTGCTTTCTCCCTACAGTCTAATCTTCACAAGGCAGTCAGGGTGATCTTTGCAAAATATGAGTTCGTCTTCACCTGCATTATTGCACTCCTTTATTTGCTTGTTTTATCATCAGTCTCCCCACAGTGGAATATATGGCTCCTGAGGGTACGGACCTTGCCCTTCTTGTTCACTGCTGCGTCCTCACCCAGTGCCCAGGATTTTTGATGCAGACTAGCGCTCAATAAGCATGTGTTGAATGACTACATTATTACTAGTCACCATTCCTGCCGTCACCAATGGGGCCATCCTGACCTGAGGCCATACTTCTAGGTGCTACATAAAGATCCTCCCTAAGGGGGCTTCCCTGGTGGCGCAGTGGTTGCGAGTCCGCCTGCCGATGCAGGGGACGCGGGTTCGTGCCCCGGCCCGGGAGGATCCCACATGACGCGGAGCGGCTGGGCCCGTGAGCCATGGCCGCTGAGCCTGCGCGTCCGGAGCCTGTGCTCCGCAACGGGAGAGGCCGCAGCAGTGAGAGGCCCGCGTACCAAAAAAAAAAAAAAAAAAAAAAGATCCTCCCTAAGGACATCCCAACTCGTACCCCCAGGTCCTCTGCCTCTGAAAGTCCTGATCTCAGGCCATTCTGGAGGTGGTGAGCATAGGGGAGAGAGGATGGGTTTTGTGTCTAGTCCCACAACTTTGTTAAGCCAACCTAAAAGCTGGCTCCTAACCTATCTGGTCTATTGCTCAGAGCCCATCCTCACACTCGCACCTGCTTTTTTCCCCATTACAACCTCCATCTCTTTATTCACTAGCCAAGGGATTGTCTCTGGGTGTTCAGGTAAAAACCCATCCAGCCCCAGCAATCAACTCCCTCAGACATCTCCTTCCCAAAGGGGGCACTCTCCCTTGTCAAGCAAGAGCTGCCTCACTGGGACTTCCCTGGTGGCACAGTGGTTAAGAATCCGCCTGCCAGTGAAGGTGACACAGGTTCGAGCCCTGGTGCAGGAAGATCCCACATGCCACAGAGCAATTAAGCCCACGCGCCACAACTACTGAGCCCACGCGCCTAGAACCCGTGCTCTGCAACAAGCGAAGCCACTGCAATGAGAAGCCCGCACACCGCAGCGAAGAGCAGCCCCCACTCGCCGCAGCTAGGGAAAAGCCTGCGCGCAGCAACGGAGGCCCAATGCAGGCAAAAATAAATAAATAAATTTATTTAAAAAAAAAAAAAAGAGCTGCCTCACCTGCTGGTAAACTTCAGGAGGGTAAGTACAGTCCTGAACCTAATGGCACACTTCTGAGAGAAGACACATCCCTGTGAGCCGTGATGAGGAGGGCCACTAGCCCAGGTGGGTGGAGGACTGGACGTAGCTAACAGCCCTTTCAGCACTACTCCAAATTCTGAAAGGTGTAAGATGTTCTTGGCTCCACCATTTGGGCCCTAAGAATATTTTGATGTTGAGCTTTTATATAGAACCATTAAACAAATGTCGGTGAGGTTTTGCAAAAAGTATTTTTCTTAGATGAATTCCACTAAGCCAGTTTAACCTCTTAATTGATTTTCTATATTTCAGTTAACCAATTCCAATTCTTTTCATTTTCAATTTTGTTTAGCCAAAATTATTTCTCCCAAGATCAAGTCTTGTTTCCCTGTGAATTTTACAATAAATATCTGATTCCTTAATCAGATTCTTATTGTATCGGATTTTTACCGAGTATGGTTTCTGCCACCGTGAGTTTCATTTGTAATGATTATTTCTACCAAGTCTCATTTCCTGGTGATCTATTCGAAACAGTGGAG
This sequence comes from Kogia breviceps, assembly GCF_026419965.1. Taxonomy (NCBI): domain Eukaryota; kingdom Metazoa; phylum Chordata; class Mammalia; order Artiodactyla; family Physeteridae; genus Kogia; species Kogia breviceps. Next base: position 82,567,725 of record NC_081323.1, read on the forward strand.
TCAGGATGGCAAGTTTAAGACATCCCCCTTTAGCCTCTTTTAGCACAGCACAGCTCTTGAGACTTTCAGGGCATTTAGTGCAATAGCTCTTGCAAGGGTGATGGGGCAGGCAGGTAGGAAGGGAGGTCCTGGGGACGTAGCTTAATAGGGTGAGAGGAGACCAATCTTCCTATGAACTGACCCATCTGGGAAATCCACACAGATTTTTGGGTGGCAAAGAGCCACCTACTGTCAGGAGAGCAGGGTGCCAGCACAGGCCTCATCTCTGCACACTGGACACACCCACCAGAAGGAAGGTTCTTCACCCTCCCTGTAATGATCTGGCCTGAACTTCAACCTAGGGGGCTTGTGTGGGGCTCCCTCTCTACGGGTCCAGACACAGCTGGGCTGGCGAGCTCAGCTCCAGTAAAAGACCGTGTCTATCTTTGAGAAGGGATGTTTCATTAGGGGTCATCATAGCCTGAGACTAAGGGGAAACTGGCCAGATCCAGGCCTTCTTGCCTCCTTATGCCTGACCAATTCCATTCTGACTGATGACGTCACTGTCAGAGGCTGGGCCTGACCCCATCCTTCGCACAGGCATTCCAGGGTACTGAGAGCTTGGTCTAGTGCTCAGGCTCAGACTGTCCAGGTGGACACAATTGATGGGCATTTGCTTCTAGTGGAAAAGAGGCATCACTCAACGCTCCTGGAGAAGTCAGACTGTAAGCTTTACTCTGGGTTCCTGGCTCAGGCTGAGCAGGGACCAGAGGACTGCACAGATATGAGTCAGGGTCCACAGCCAACCCCACTATGCCCTGGTTCTGTGTGGGAAACTGAGGCTGTGCCAGGATGACCCAGGCTTAAATACAGTGACAGGCATCAATGGTCTCACCTGTAAACTGAGGCAATAATACACACTGGAAAGGCTGTAGAAATGTTATGTTGAAATAACAAACATAAATTGCCCAGAACTGGGCCCAACACAGAGTAGGAACTTAGGAAACAAATTCCTTTACTCCTACTTTCTCTTTTCAATTTCATCTAGGAGCCTCCGGATGTCCACTAGACAGAAAGCACCATTCAGAGAATCTCAGGCCAAAGACCAGAGTGGGAGCTGGCCAAGTTTGTAAGCAGGGGGATCCAGTGATGCTGCCTAAGGGTCAGGCTCCTAAGGGATCTGGTATAGTCTTTCCTCAATCCCAACCAGACACCTTCCTTGTGGTCTGAACCCTGACAAAGCTAGAGGACACAGTCACAGGCCGCAGTACCCCAGAGCTGTGGAGGCTGCAGAAGTGGTCCTGAAACCATTTCTCAGCTCAGAGAAGCTCCAGGTCCTGTGGCTAGTGAGGCCACCAGTATCTCCAGAGGCCCAGACTCAGCCACCACATCCCTGTCCCTTGTCTATCTTGCCTTCATTCCCATGGCCCCAAACCTAGGCCCACGACACCCCCAAGAGGTACCCTAGTGGTCCTGGGAGGGTGACAGGCCTACCCATGCAGCAGTTCACATGTCAAAGGTAGCGGCTGAGGAACTGCTACACAAAGGCTGTGTGGCCACCAGGTCTGGTCTCACCTCCTCCAACTCTGTCTCCAGCACTCGTTTCTCCTCTGCTCAACTGGGCTAGTGCCCCACCTTCTGCACCCGACACGGGTTCCTGGACACGATCAACCTCTGGGCTCAGCTTTGTTCTCACTTCCCTGACCTCTGACTGGCCTGGAGGACTGCAGGCTTTGCTCCCGACTCAGATCTGCCACCATCGGCGACTCTCAGCTCTTGGGAGCTCCTTGCCAGCAGCTTCTTGCTGCCTCTGCTGTCACCAGTCCACCATCTCCTAGTTGCTCTGCTGGCATATATCTTGGAAAGCCACACCCTCTGACTTCCAGCTGGGCCACAACTGAAAGTTAAGCTATATATCTAAACAGTTCTGTTTTAAAATTTTATGTCCCCATTTGCCGATATTCTAGAGACCCTAGAGGAAAATAAAACTCTCATGTAGGTGGGATGATTACCACCTTTCTAATTCTTCATTTTATCTCCAGGGATCTCAAAGGAAACATTTGAAATACTGCACTTTGAGGTACGATTTTAGGGTTGAAGAGAAGGTAGGTTAGCATAGAGTATGTGCACCTAAGAGCAAAAATCTGACAGCTCGACTGTGGCCTCAGCCTATTGTAAGGAACAAAATGGTCAGTATAGGCGCACGTGTGCGGCTTGTGTGGGGGTGTGGCAAGGAGGACATCGATGTATTTCTATACTGTGTATAAAAACATGCAATGAAGAACTAGTGAAATTAATCTATGGTGATAGAAGTCAGGAAGTAGCTGTCTGGGGAATGGGGCATGAGGGAACTTTCTGGAATAATGAAAATGCTTCTATAGCTTGTTTCGGGTGGTGGTTAGAAGACTACAAACTGTCAAAACTACCCAACTGCACACTGAAGGTCTGCATACTGTACTGCATGTAAAGTATATGGCAATAATTGTTTTTATCCCCCGTATAGAACCATGTGTTTATTATGTGTTCAAGGATACAAATGTGTGGGTGTGTGGCCCACCTGTACATCCACGAACTTGGTGTGGAGTCTGGGCTGTGAGAAGCCACGTGAGCTTGGGCACACAGAAAGGACACACTGCAGACGTTCAGCTGGGCCCCCAGAGCTGTCAATGAATCCTTTTCTCACAGTTCCTGATTTTCCCAGCATTTCCCCAATGGCTACAACTGTCATCCAAACCTCATCACCATGCAGCAACTTCCCTCATTTTCTAGGTCTTGCCTGGGAAGGCTAAGGCCACGGGATGCAAACTGCCCTACCTCACCAACTGCCCGCTGGGTGCCCTTCAAGCTTCTTCCCAAAATCAAAGGGATAAGTGTCCTCTGACCTCATCTTTTCCCACCTAATCCTTTTGTCTCTTGACTTCTAGCATCTCAAAGCTCTTCACCTCTATTATAGTCTCTTTCTCCCTGATTTCAAATATTCACAAGTCTGAGCTTTCTTGAAGCAGTTCACGAAACCAGAAAGAAAACCCCTAGAATAGCTTGGCCTCTGCCCTCTGAAGCTTGTGCAGGCATGGAGGCTGGTGGTGGGCCCCTGCCTGGAAAAATCGGAGGCTGGTTAGCTGTTAGCAAAGAGCGGCAGCTGCATTTGAAACAGCCTACACCCCCAGAATTTGTTGGGGTGAAGGATACCTATGTGTCTCCTGTAGACCAGATGTGGGCCAGGCAGGAGAGAGGGCCAACTAGAAGCAATCTTAAAGGGCCTTTGCCCAACAGGGCCACTTGGACAGACAATGGACCAATCTCAGGTACTGGAGGATTCCAGAAAACAGGGGTTGAGGGAGCAACTGGAAACAGCAAGGCTGAGGTGTAACCACCCCGGTCAAGGGAACTGCAGGTAAGAGAGACCCACAAAAGCACCCCATGGAAGTGTCAGCCACAAACTCCCGTCAAGCTCAGAGAATTCTTACTAATGCCAAATGGACCTTTCCTGCCCCTATCTTTATTCTCACAACCCCCCTCCACCAACACTGATGGGCCTGAAGCCTGTCTTCAGGGATGAGGGGTAGTGAGGAAGTAAGATGGAAAAATGGAGAACTCAACGCGTCTCCACTCCCAAGGTGGGAGCCTGAAGCAAGCTCAAGAGGGGAAGGGGAGAAGCTTTAACATTGAATTAAAGTTCAGAGTTTTGACTATTCACGTGAACTGGATATTTAGGCTATTGCAACAAGTCTGTCCTGGTGGCTAGCCGTAATCCAAAGGCAAGCAAAGACTTAAAGGAAGAATGGGGATGAAGACATACAGCCGTTTTCTGACCGCACTAAGCTTCCTGATTGAGGCTGTGCATGTTCGCGGTTAACAGTTACACTTGCAAAGCAGGGCATGGTGCCTGGCACCAAGTAATGCCTGATACAGTAGCTGCTAAGAGTGTTATGAACCATTTTGCAATTTAAAGGGAAGCAACTAGGAGTTGAATGTGAGGACGTTTTCTAACAGTCAAGTGGCTGGGATGGCCCAAGTAGAGGATTTGGGAGGTAGTGATTCCTTGCTGTGGACATGCTGACAGGGGCTGACTGACTTGGCAGGGATGGGAAGGAGTTCCAGCCCCAGATGTGGGAGTGAGCATATGAGAATGTGACTCTAGTTTCTCTCCCCTGGCCTCAACTCTCCCCTTTATAGGGATGACTTCAGCCCTGGCCTCTCTCAGAGGTTTCAATCCCATATTTCCTCTTGGACTAATTCCCCAAGTGTCCACTGATATTCCTATATGGACAACTCACCATCACTTCCAATGTAGCCCATCTAAAACAGAGCTCTTTACTTTTTCTCCAGCCAGCTCTCCTTCCTCACAACCCCTGAATTCCATTTCTGTACATACACACTTCTCTCAGGCTGGTTTCCCACATCACTTCCATTTGTTTCTTAAACCCAGATGGGCACAAACGCTGATCAATTCTTCCCTCTCCCTCATTTGGCCCCACTTCACTATTTCTAAAACCATCACTGTAACTCAGATATTTATCATCTCATTAGATAGCCTCCTGAACAATCTCCCTGCCCTGCACATTTTTCCCTTGGAATCTTTAACACACCAAAGTCAGTCTAATCTTCCTCAAACACAGTTCTGGTGGCATCACAAAAGCCTTTGATAAATACCTGCTTCCCGAGGAATAAATCACAAACGTCTCAGCTAACATTCGTTAAGTCCTGCACAATCTGGGTTTTCCAGCCTCGTATCTAAAACCACTCAACTCTCCCCAAATTCAGAAACCCACTCTCAGCCTGGTCAGGTGCTGGACAATAAATAGATGAAAGAACCTGACAGTTTACCTGTCTCCCCACTAGACTCTGAGCTCCCGGAAGGCAGAAAATGTCTGGATCTTGTTCATAGCTGAACACCCAGCTCCAAGATTGGACTTGCACATCTTAGTAGCTCAATAAACAAGTGGAAAGGAGGGAGGAAAGAGTAAGCCAGTCACCATGCACTCCCTCCTGCGGATAGGTTCTTCAGCACCTGTGCTAACTGTTCTTGTCACCGCTGATTCCCCGACCACTGTCCCCAGGGAGGCGGTCACTGGTCCCCCCACTGGGTTCGTACACTCCTCTAAGGTAACAACCTGCAACACACCTACCTGTCCCACTTGACCATGAACTCTTTGTGGGCAAGGAATTCTCTGTATGCCCAGAAAACAGCAGTGAGGCAAACGAAGCTCATAAGGATACTGATCAACTTAAATACGCTTCTTGTGAGTAGAAACGGTACCTTTACTTTCTTTCTGGTAGACTCTGAACGAATCCACTTAATTGAGCTCAGCCATGGTTTCTTGGCCCCTAAAGCAGAAACAGTGTGGCCGGGTTCACAGCACGGCTGGACAGACCTGAGGGGCAGGAACTGGGTGACTTCGCGGATTATCACCTGTATACCTGTTTCCTCATCTGTAACGCGGGACTGCTTTCCTGTAAACTCGTAAAACAGTGTCTCGCGCCACGTCAGTGCTCAGGGTGGGCCATTCTTGGTAGGAGTGTCTCTAAAGCTTTGTAAACTCTACTAGAAGGTCCTGGGCACCGGGAGGGACGACGACACTAGCGGGTGGACGGGGTGTGTGCGATGGGGGGGGGGGCGGGGAGGGGTGCACGGGAGTGACTGATTAGAGGAGCCTTCATCCTCCACCCCAACCGTGGGACTCGCAACCTCCCCTCCCCCCTTTCCTTTCCAGAGCTTCCAAAGCTCGGAGCCCCTCCCGCCTCCAGGGACAGGAGGGGTGGGTTGGGCTGAGCTCGAGGGGCTCGAGCCGCACCCATTCTGTCGGGCCTGCGGCGCGACCTCAGCCGGTCTCCCTGTCAGAGCCTCTGCCTGGGGGCCCCACCTACAAAATCGCTCCTCTAACGCTCTTCCAGCCTAAAGCCGGTCTTCTTCCACCTCTCGGGTGCGGACTCTCCCGCCCACTCCGACCGCGTCCCCTCACAGGCCGCACGGAGCCCGACCGCACTACGACCCACCCCAGGACTGCGCACGCGGAGCGTCCCTCCGCCGGCCTCCGCGACAGCCCGGATGTGGCCGAGATACCGCGAGATCTAGGAGGTGGGGCGCCGGAAGCCAGGCCACTCTCGCAGAGCCGGGAGGTCCGGTGCAGCGTGGAGGTCGTTGGAGTCACTGTCCTGCTGTCAGCTCCTTCGCCGGCCAGTCCGCGCCCCGCCCGTCTCAGCCATGCTCTCCGCCCTCGCCCGGCCTGCCAGCGCCGCTCTCCGTCGCAGCTTCAGCACCTCGGCCCAGGTAGGTCCTGCGAGGGACTGCCTGCAGGTGGAGGCTCCCCGACCTAGGCCACGTGTGTTCCTGGCTCGCGAGCAGCCTTGACCCCCGGGCCAGCCTGGACCGCCGGGCCACCCGGGGCTGGTCCTCGGCTGTGGCGTCCTGGGCCGGCCCTGATACCGGGCAGGAGGTGCGGGGGAGAAAGCCCAGGAGTCGGGGGTGGGGAAGAAGTCCAGCTCCAGGACCGGGGCGCTTCTCCGAGCCTCCCAGTTCGTCCCCGGGCCCCCCAGAGGGTCTACTCTTGACCTGCGCTCCTTCAAGGTGGAGAAGCCAGGGCTCTAGGGCCGAAAGTAACTTATTTTCCATAGTATTTTGAGAGACTAACCTCGTTCTTGCAGCGCCCGTACAAGCATTGTGTAATTTTTAACTCCGTAGTGCAGACAGGTAGAAATACCATGGGCCGAGCACTGGTCCAAGGTTACACAGTGTTTTGTTCAGAGGATTAAAATTCAGCTCTCCTGACCACTGTGAGTGACTTTTTGGATCATCAAGCCTTTCCTCTGAGAAGCTGAAGACTCTGCTTCCTCTTAAGGACCTTTTGAAGGCTCCTTCCTGCGGTGGGCGGACTGGGCCTGCCCCCGGGTGTTGTTAACTGCGCGGCTTGGCCTGGGACTACTTAAGCCTAAGCTATTTTTAGCCGTCGTCTTCTAGGGCAGCGATTCTCAAACTCTGGTATCAGAATCACCTGAAAGCTGGTAAAGATCAGAGGCCGAGGCTCATTGAAGGAGGGTAGGACCTGGGCCTCCGTGTTTTTTTTACCGAGTTCCCCAAGTGATTCTAATACAACCAAAGTTAGAACCCAGGAGATGCCCACATTGCCTCTTAGAGTATCACACCCCAAAAGGGAGGTGATTATTAAATGAGGTTCCACGTTTCTTACTTAGCTGTTGTTCGTCAGATCAGTTTCCTGTGCATTCAGTTCATTCGAAAAATAAATATACAAATGAGTACATTTGAGTATCCGTGTTGCCCAGAACTGTGCTGGGCGCTGCAGGTGATACCAGGATGAGTGAGAAGTAGCACTTAAGCCAACAGTGAGTAAACAAATGTAGGACAGGTGGAGGTGATGAAGATTGATGCTGAGGAGTGGGGGAAGGGGGTTAACTGCAGGTAAGACAGTGGGATTTGCTGATAACGATTTCATGAGGTGTATGGAGAGAAAGAGGAACATGGAGAAAGCCAAGGCTTTGGGTTTTGGAGTTGAGGTTTGCTGAGGTGGGAAACACTGCGAGAAGAGAGTGATTGTAAGGGGGTGGGTATCAGGAGCTCAGATTTGGACATGTTGAGTTTAAAATGCCTATTGGACATCCAGGTGGAGTTGTTGACGTATATGAGTGTATAAGTCAGAAAGATGAGCTTGAGCCAGATGGTGCGTTGGCCTAGGGAGACTTCAGCCTCAGTGTATTTCTGTCTCTCCGTATGTAGTAATACGTATGACACAAAAACCAGAAATTTAAAAGCCATAACAGATTTTAAAAAGCAAACTTATGAGTGAAGGAAGTGTTACTATATATCCTTTTTCAAAGCCCCATTGCTAAACAGTATGCTGTTGCCAACCACTCCTCAATGTGTAAAAAGATATGGAGTTTGGAGACAGCTTGTTTACAAAGAGATCGTGAGCTAACCTGCAATACCAAAGATTCTCATCTCACTGTAAAGATATCACCACTTACAAGTTATGTTTTTATACATATTAACTAAGTTGATGAAACCTTATCATATACAAACAACAGCATCACCTCATCACACTGAAAGCGGTCCCCTCTTCCCTCTCCCTGTGTTGTGTGTTCGTCTTGTGTGTCACATGGGACTGATTCACCGAAGGACCCTAGTTGAGAGCACCGGGTCACTCTGTTTCTGGGTAGAGTTTAATTCTTCACCTGATAGATAAAGCTACAGCCTTGACATTGACATCCTGCACACCAAGGGAGCTGTCTTATGCTCCCCACGTTGGAGCCCTGGTCAGCCTTGGGAGCCAGGCTGAGTAATCAGGGCATGAGGAACTTGAGAAGATTTTTGCTCAAGGAAATGATTAAGACTTTGAATTTTTGGAAGGGTGGTTTAGAAGTGGAGCTGAGGACCTAAGTTAGATAATGGAATCAGGATGGAAATCAGGGGCAGGTTGGGAAGATGTTTGAGATGCCAAGTCCTTTCGTGTCCTAACTGGCTGTCTCCAGTCAGGGAAGAAGCAGAAGATAGCTCTGAAGTTTTGAATCTGGGTGAACACGGACGCCATTTGGGAACAGGGATGGGAGAGATAGTAAGGACAAATTTATTTACACAGTTGGGTTTGTGGGACCAGTGGTATGCCTCACAGAACTGGGAACGTGGAGTTGGAATTTGGGAGTCCCTAGGATTCGGGACAGGATGTGGGAGTGATCGTTGAAGGTCTGGAGGTGGGTGAGATTGCCAGAGCTCAGGTTCTGGGTTGGTCCAGCTAGTTTTCCGTGAAGTCAAGGGTCCACCTTTAAAGTACCAGCTTAAAAACAAACAAACGAAACCTGAATTCCAATCTTAGATGTAATATATGCTTTTTAGAGTTTTAGTTTCCTCGAGCAGATTACACTGTGTGGTGGTGGTTTGGGTTTTGGCTTGAGTTTGAGTTTGTTTGGTTTGATTTTTGTTTTTGATAATGGAAGCCTGTTATTACTAGCACCTGTCGCTGTGGAACACAGCGTGCAGTGATCGTGTAAAGACCCGGAGTGCACGGCTGCCCTAGAGGACCGCGCGCCGTGCTTTGAGTGCTTGTGGCTGCTCTTCTCTCGGTTTGTCTTCTTCCCTGGCAGCTCCGTGCCTGCTCGCCGGCATAGGCTCCCCTTCTCATTTGTGAGTTTAGGTTAGAAACAGCCTCACTCACAATGGTTAAGAATCCGCCTGCCCATGCAGGGGACACGGGTTCGAGCCCTGGTTCGGGAAGGTCCCACATGCCGTGGAGCAGCTAAGCCTGTGCACCACAGCTCCCGATCCTGCGTTCTAGAGCCCGTGAGCCACAACTACTGAGCCCACATGCCACAACTACTGAAGCCCATGCTCTGCAACAAGAGAAGCCACCGTAATGAGAAGCCTGTGCACCACAACGAAGAGTAGCCCCCGCTCACCCCAACTAGAGAAAGCCCATGCGCAGCAACAAAGACCCAACGCAGCCCAAAATAAATAAATTTATAAAAAATAAAACTGCACATTGAAGGAAAGGCTTCTGTTACCAGTCCAGGTGGCGATTGAGTGAAGTTTGCTCCCCTTTCGGAGGGTACAGGAGTATGCCCCTGACTGTCACAGCATCTAGAGACATGAGTTCTCCCCCATTTTCCTGAGGCAAACCTCTGAACTTCAGAAGGAAAGGGGGCCTTGGGAGTGGTAGGAATATGATCGCATCTTCATTTGGTACTGCTGCAATAAAAGAGACCCGGTGCAGTACTCTGCAGTTTACCATGTGAATCCTTTTAATGCTGATTCCATCTTCACGGTCCTCTCTCTGTGCCTCTTTCTAGAACAATGCTAAAGTAGCCGTGCTGGGGGCTTCCGGAGGAATCGGGCAGCCGCTTTCCCTTCTCCTGAAGAACAGCCCCTTGGTGAGCCGCCTGACCCTCTATGATATCGCTCATACACCCGGGGTGGCCGCCGACCTGAGCCACATAGAGACCAGAGCGACAGTAAAAGGTACTGAGCACGCCGACCCTGGAGAACTTACATCTCTCCTCCCCCGTCGGCCAGGATTCAGGTTTAGAGTGACATTCTTAAGTGAAACGAGGTGTTCAGAGACTTGGGGTTTCCATGTTCATTTTAGAATTAAATTTTATGAATTATTGCACCTTTTTTGACTTGAGTCTACAAAAATTTAAATAGTGTCTTTGAGATTAACAACGGTGGTCTCACCTTACCATTTTTAATTTTTTATAAGTTAACAAGTCATATGAGGATGGAGACGAGGCAGCCTCCTGCAGGGGTGCGGGGGCAGTAAGAAATGCTGCCAGTTGCTCCCCACCCTGGGCCAACCCTCCGCGCCAGGGTTTCCTTTGCCAGCTTCTTCAAAGCATGGCCACCTTAGGAAAATCCAAGGGAAATCTAGGTATGTCATCCAAGAAGTCACTCATAATTAATTACATATAATTATGTATATCCTGCTTATTTTACCTGCACATTATAGCAGCATTTTTCCATGTCACCAAATTCTTGGTAAAACCATTTTTAAAGGTGTACTATAACTTATCATTTATTTGTTATTATACCCACACGGTTGTCTATTGGGCTGTTTCCTGTTTTGCTCTACTGTAAATAGGTAAGCTGTGTAAACATCTTTATCTTCACATCTTGTTTCTTAGAATCCTTTAAAAAAAAGAATCCTAAAAGTAGAATGAGTAGGTATGACTATTTTAAAGCTTTTACTATAAAATATAAGATTGCTGTTCAGAAGACTTGTGCTGCTTTCTGTCTCTGCTGTCAGTGTGAGACTGTTTGATGGTGTTTGCATGTATCTTCGTTTGGGGTAGACAACACAGGAGATTGACTGTCAGATCATTTATTCGTGTGCCTTCCGTGGTCCCTCTGAATTAATTTGCTCATTTTCTTTTGGGCTGTATATTTGAGTTTCCAAAAGCTCCCGCAATAAGGGAGAAGTCAAATCAAAGCAGATTTTGGCCAATTTCCCTGAGATCTTTGAAAGTGGTCCTTTTTTTCCTCAGATGGCAGGAGTAAACAGAATGGATGCTAATATTTAGTCCCTGTTTATCAGCGCGGGGATTTTCTCTCCTGGCCTCCACGGTGCCCTCTGATCTGACTCCGAGACAGAGCTTTTGTTAGGAGGACCGTGCTGTGGAATAAGCAGCTCTTACTGGGAGCTGAGAAGGACTTAGAAGTGCTGGCGAGTTGGGTTGGATAAGGAAAAGCAGCCGACTTGGCTGATTCTGTGGGAACCTGGACGGTTACTCTGTTCCGAAGCGGGGCTGGGCCAGTGAGGCTGGAGGAAAGTGGAGTGAAAGAGACTGTCCTGCCAGCCGGTGTCGTCAGGCCCCCAGTGGTAGTTCTGCAGAACAGGAACCCCCCCCTTCATGGGCGGGCCTTCCAGCCTGTCTTGAGGCCTGTGGCCGGCCTTGGACTGAGGTGGGCCCCTCCTACCCGGGCTCTGTCCCCACAGACGTGCTGGCCTCTCCAAGTCAGCAGTGGTGAAATTGCTCACGTGGGTGTTTTTTCCAGGCTACCTCGGACCTGAGCAGCTGCCAGACTGCCTGAAGGGCTGTGACGTGGTGGTGATTCCAGCGGGAGTCCCAAGAAAACCAGGTGTGTGTTGACCTCCTTGCCTAGCATCTCCCCCACAAGTCCGCTGAGGATGTGGTTTTCCGTGAAAAATGGATCTGGTCAGATCTCTCTGCTGCAGAAAAATTTCCAAAGGCTCCCCAATGCCTGTGGGGTACAGATGAGGCCCTCCACCTGTCGCTGGGTCCCCTCGCCCAGTCTCATTCTGTTCTGTGTGCACACTTTTTGCATGCCACGCCCTTTCCTCCACCTGCCTCCACCTTGGAAGCTGCACTGATCCTTGGTGATCCTCCTCGGGTATAACCCCCCCTCATTCCCCTCCCCACGCTCCACCCTCACAGACCTCTATCTTGGCACTTGTCACACTGGGCCATTTTCCCTACAAGATGGATGTACTTGAAACAGGGACCCTGTCTCACTCATGTTTGAGTTTTCCATAACAACAAACACACACAGTGGGGTACACGTTTGGAAATTCGTCCCCTGCTTTATGGACACCTTGAATTGGATCGTTCTCAGGCATGACCCGGGATGACCTGTTCAACACCAACGCCACGATTGTCGCCACCCTGACTGCTGCCTGTGCCCAGCACTGCCCCGAGGCCATGATCTGCATCATTTCAAATCCGGTGAGTGCCGGCTGCTGATGCCACATGAAAGTCCACCGTTAGCAAAAGTGTGCTTCTGTGCTTAAAGGGGGAATAATCAGGTTCGTGTGCTGAAACGGATAAAGTGGGTGAGCTAATAAGAGGCCCGTAAATTTAGTTCCATGGGATTCCTTCTGGCATAGACCAGGTGAGTCTTAACCTGGTTTGCTCATCGACCGTGTGTGCCTTTGGGCAGACCGCTTCCCCTCTCGGTATCTTAGATTTTCCACCTGGAAGATAAGCCCATCCCGGAGGCTGCTTCCGCCGTGATTGTGCTAGCCTGTTGACTCCTCTTCCCGTGTTCTACTTGGGGTTTGCAATCCCTGCTTCCTGGCGTCCCCTCCGTCCTCGCACTCACACGTGATCCCGTACGCAGCCCCCCAGGCCCTGCTTACTGGTGTTTGCGGGAAGCTAGTTCTTCAGTTCAGAGACTCCGGGTGCTGTGTCCCTCCTGAGGAGTCGGCTGTGGCTCCCACGCCCGCCCTAGCAGGGCCTCGGGTTGCATTTGACAGCAGCCCCTCCGTTCCTCCCTGCTGGTTGATCTGGACTCTGGTCTCCCGAGTACAAGAAGGATCCGGGTGAAAGTGCAGTGATACTGTTGTTGACTCAGGAACGTGGCCGCTGATAAACACGCGGAGCTTGTGCCCGTGGCCTCTGAGAAGAGGCTCCTGCCCTTTCCAACCAGCTCACCTTTCCTCGGGGGCAACTGGTCAGAAGTTCTTGGGGGGCTGATTAACCGGTGCCTGATATAAATCTCGCTGTTTTTGTCTTGTTTTGATTCTTTCTATGTACCAGGTAATGTGTTAAGCACTTGCCACGTATTAAGTCACTTAATCTTCACAACAACCTCATGAGATAGTTGTCTCCCGTTGTAAGAAACTGAGTTCTAAGGAGTTGAGGTAACTTGGCCGGGGTTACGGCAGAGTGACAGAGCTGGGACTGAGCTTGGAGCTTGGAGCTTCTTGCTAGGCTGTCTTTTTTTTTTTTTTTTTTTTTTAATGGCCATTTGGGCTTACTCCCAGCTGGAGCAGAAGGTGCCTCGTGGAGCCTTCATCCCATTTTTAAGTTAATAGTTGAAGGGTCACGTGCATGTTTCAACTTTGGGCTCGGAGGCCACCGAGGGGAAGAGTGCCTCCCTCAGTGAATGGTCTCTTCTTTCTCGTGGTGGGGAAAAGAAGCAGTCTTTCAGAGTAGGGGGCCTTCCATCGTGAAGGTCGCTTTTCAGGGCAATCTAACGTGACAGCTTAGGGCTTGTTAATGGTCTGACAAAAAGATGTTTCCTCCTGTCGCATGGCTCTGCCTTCAGAACGCAGGCAAGTTGTGCCCCTCTCTCTTGGATTTACTAGGTTAACTCCACCATCCCAATCACAGCAGAAGTTTTCAAGAAACACGGAGTGTACAACCCCAATAAAATATTTGGGGTGACGACGCTGGACATTGTCCGAGCCAACACTTTTGTTGCAGAGCTGAAGGTAAGAGCTGCATCGGGCACCTTTCAAGTTACCTTTCGGAACCTCTCTGGCTATTCTTGGCTCATTTACGGGCATGGAGGACACCGGGGCCCTTACAGGGCACGTGTAACCGGAGGGTTTAAATGTCTTTATAGCTCACCTCCTTAGTGGGAGGCAGCTTGCGCGTTTTCTTGGGGAACACAGACAGCAGGCCCCTGCGGGCCGAAACCGGCCAAGCTTGCTCTTCTGCCTGCTGCATCAAGGGTTCGGCTTTCCCTGGGTTTCTCACTGGCTAGACTGGGTTGCGCTCTTCGTGTCCTTGGGCTCAGCTCTGAAAACTGGTCCTAACAGGTTTTACCCGCTAATCACTAGACAAATGATGAAATCAGCAAACGTGAAGAACTTGGGAAAGTGCCTGAAATCATGTCAGAATTCTTGTCGCTGGTCTGTGTTCTGACTCCCTTCTTGGGTACCTGCAGGGACTTACCTCCGTTCTGCTCCTGCTGGCTGCCTGCTTCTTCCTGAGCCGCCAGGCTTGTCCCGAGGGGGGATTGGCACCAGCGCCAGGTCTTGGAGTCCTCGGTACCTTTCACAACTCGCTGTCTAGTCTGTTGGGTTATGGACCCAGCAGAACCACTTCCTCTGGCCCAAATGAGTGTCCCTCCTGAGCTTCAGGCCGTTTTTCGTGAACTCGTGGAGGAGGGGGTCCTCCCAAGTCGGAAATAATTGTCGTGCACACAGCTTAGTGAGAAGGGCGCACACAGAACCATTGACCATTGACCTTCCTCTTCCTCCCCTGCGCCCAGCACTTCTCTTCTGGGGTGTGGACGGTAGGTGCCCCGCTGTGATTCATGCTCTGGCGTGTTCCTCAGGCTCTGCCCTCCAGGTGGGGTCGGATCCCTGAGATGTGGCCCCGGGGCCTGGGAGCTCTGTGAGTGAAGCAGAAAGAGACACTTTAATTCCAGAGACAACTGAATCAGCATTCCAGTGCACGTGTGTTTAGACTGTGGTTGTCTTTGAGTCAGGAAAGGCTTTGCGGAGCGGGGTCTCGGCGAAGCCGAGTCTGAACGCGCCCAGGCCGGGAGGCGGGGGCTTCCCAAGGCACACACCCCGGTTCCTGGAAGCAGCGGTGCTCGTTCTGTAGGGCTTCCGTGGTGCTGCTAGCTCCAGGGGGAAGCATGCGTTTCCCCCGGGCCCCTAATCCTGCTGCAACAGTAGATACCTGTGGCTATTAGAATTAATGATAATAAATTAGAAACTGTGGTCCTCTGTTGCACTAGCCACACTTGAGATGCTCCAAAGCCCCACGTGGCTGCTGTGTTCCCACAGAGAGTTCTGTTAGACCGTGGAGGCTTGGCCTCGAAGCTTTGCCATGTGAGGTGGGGAAGCATGTCTCCGCCCTGGCGGGAGAATCTAGCGCTGGATGCGTCAGTTAAGGAATGCGCCCTTTCCCTCAGGCTGCCTGGCATTCTGAAAAGTTCCTGAATTGCATGGAGAATGAAAGGCTGCCCTTAACCTCGCAGCCTCTGGCTCCCCCCTCGGCCGTCTCTACCCCCGCCTTCCACTGGGCTTGCCCTTTGCACTTCTTGCTCTGCTGCTGGTACGTGCTCTGTGAACCCCCAGGTCTTTGTTCTTTCTGCTCCTTTTGCCTAGAATACGCTTCCCTTGGTGGAGTCCTGCTCCTTCCCAGGTGAAGCTAGGTCTGCCCGTGGAGGCCTTCTCTCAGGTGCCTTCCAGAGCCACCCTGTGGCTGGCTTCACCCATCGCATTGGAGCGCCTGTTTGTGTCTGTCTCATTTTGGACAGTGAGCTTCTCAAAAGCAGGGGCCCTTTCTGTTCGCGCCTGTATCCCTGGTGACCGGCGTGGTGCCCTGGCCCGTAGACGCTGCCGTGCACGTCCATTAACTGTGCTGCTGGGTCTGCCCACCCTTGTGGCTGGGCTCCGCAACCCAGGCAAGGCTGGTTCCTAACTTACGGGGTCTCTCTTTAGCAGCGGCAGCATTTGGGGGAAGGTGGCAGCATTTGGGGACTGCTCACCCCCTCCCGTTACTCCCACCGGCTTCTGTTTTTGACCGTGTTAAGAAATACCTGGTTCGCAGATTCCTGGGGGCAACGTGCCTCCGGTTTAACAAATGACTCAGCCGTCCCAGCAGGCCCCACTTAATGAACCTTGGCGTTGTGGCCCCTTTCAACTTGGTTTCCTTCTTTCTGTTCCAATCACTGTGTGAGTGGACAGGCTTCTCACCCCTGGGTGTTCTGGAATCTTGCTCTGGTACGAGGTATTTGTTCTCTGTAACAAAGTGTGGGCACCTAAGTCCGAGCTAACGCGTGGGGATGACATCAGGTGTGGGAAAGAGGATTGTCATCCTCTGATCCCAAGAAGCTATCGGACTGATGGGGACCAACTGGGACCCTTCAAGAAGGCAGTTTTCAGCGCACTGTGAAGGGAAAGCCTCGGAGTGACCTCACCAGACACCGAGTTACTCACCGCATGTGTTGCAACTGACGTTAGGCCGCGCAGGGGGGGCCTAGTGGGACATGTGAGCGCGGCTGGGGTCAGGCGGCCTCTTGCCCGCTTTCCGGGTTCTGTGGACTTTTCCGGTATTCGTGCTTTAGGTGCCTATGACATGTTTGACACTCAAAGTGCTTGTTGAAAGTTAATCAAGCTCTACGCTTTTGGTGACCAGGGTTTGGACCCGGCCCGCGTCAACGTTCCTGTCATTGGCGGCCACGCTGGGAAGACCATCATCCCCCTAATCTCGCAGGTGTGTGCGTCACCCTGCCCGGAAGCCTCGAGACCACGAGCACAGTTCAGAGGTTCACTTTGGGGCCCTCGGATCAGGCTGACACGGGTCTCACCACGTGTCGTTACTTTGAAGGGATTCCCGCTGCGGGGCTGCGGGGCTGCGGGCGGCGTCCGGGGCTGGGCGAGGAAGTGTGGTCAGAAGGCGTTCACAGCGGCCAGCTCCTGCACAGTGAAAACTAGTGGCGGAGACACCGCTGCCCTCCTGATTAGGTCAGAGCAGGCAGAGCTGCTTTGTTTCCGAATGAGGAGAGACAAGGTAGACACCACTGAGAATAAGATAAATCACGTCATCACCTCGGGAGAAAATACTGAGGAAGCACCTTTTAAATCTCAGTTGATGGACATCCTACAAAGCGAGCATTCAGTACCCTTGACAGGTGTCCTGAAAGCCAGGGGAGGACTGCGGAAGCGGTCAAAGGCGAGATCCCTGGGTGCTGGTGGGTCCTGGGCAGGACCCTGAACGGAAGGGACGGTAGTGGAACAGTCGGTGACCGTTGAACGAGGTCTGCGGTTTAGTTAATTTCCTGCTCTTTGTAACTGCACTGCGGTTATGTAAAGTGTTGTCAGGGCAAGCCAGGTGAGGAAAATCTTTCTGCTATTTTTACGACGTTTCTCTAAGTCTAAAATTAGTCCAAAATAGAGAAAGTTTTTTTTTTAAATGAGTAGAGAACTCACTACACCTCCCAACGAAGTCGGCTTTTTCTTTAAAGAAAAGGTCTTGATTTCCCATGTGGCAGTGATGCCGGGGCCCGCTGGGCGTGGGACTGGGAGGTGACCGGCGCCTGGCCCTGCTCACATGATCCCTGTGACTTCCGCTTGCAGTGCACCCCCAGGGTGGACCTCCCCCAGGACCAGCTGGCCACCCTCATCGGGCGGATCCAGGAGGCCGGCACGGAGGTGGTGAAGGCTAAGGCCGGAGCAGGTGGGTGCTCAGGCAGCCCCAGGCTTTTAGAGGCAGAGCCGAAGACTCACGAGGGCCCAGCAAGGAGCGGGTCCTTTTCTAAGTTTCACCTCCATCTGCTTGATAAGCAGCCCCCCCAGAGTCAGAGGGCAGCGCGGCCTGCTGGGGGGCGTGGAGTAGTGTTTGAGGTCAGCAGAGCTAATTCCATGTCATCTGCGGGTCTGTCACTTCAAGGGATGCTGATGTAAATTCCTGATGAGACTGGAAAGCTGGAGGTTATGCAGATGGGGTTTTCGCTGGCGGGTAGCTCACCTGGATCTTACGTTCGCAGCGCTAGCTTGGCTGACCTGCCTTTGTCCTCCTAGGCTCTGCCACCCTATCCATGGCGTATGCTGGAGCCCGGTTTGTCTTCTCCCTCGTGGATGCGATGAACGGAAAGGAAGGAGTTGTCGAGTGTTCCTTCATTAAGTCCCAAGAAACGGACTGTCCGTATTTCTCCACACCATTGCTGCTGGGGGTATGTATCCTGGGGGCCAGATCTTGGCCGGCAGGAGGGGCATTTTCTGTAGCTGAGACTCAGCAGCTGTGCTCCGTGCGTTCGCTCCACGATTCAGCAGAAACTGCATCTCACCACCTGGCCTGTGCTTGGAGTTTTGAGGGTAGAAGCATCGCAGAATCAATCAGGAGCGGGGAGAAACAGTCTGTGGGGCTGACGGGAATCTCACGGCGGCGGCAGCGGGCCAGCAGCGGCCGCCTGGGTGTCTCCCAGCGAGCCCGTCGCTGTGTCCGAGGCGGCCCACGGACAGCCCTCACGGAAGAGGCCTCCCCGCGCCAGGCTGTGGCTGTCCTCGTTCCGGCCTCAGGGCCTGCCGAGGCGCGTGCCCTTGTTAGGCCCTCCAGGTCAGGCGTTCCTGGGTCAGGCCCTCCAGGTCAGGCGTTCCTGGGTCCTGCTCCTTGTCCCACTGGTTTCCCTTCTTGAAATGCACTGGGACGGGGCCCTTCTAGTCACCTTGCCGGCTTCAGCCAGGCTGGTTTGGGGCAGCTCTCTGTTCTGCTTGACTCCTACCGAGTCTTCAGTGAGCAGGTTGCCACGTCTTAGCCGAGGGCACCCGCTGGAATCGGGCAGACGTGTGCTCGCCTTCCTCATGCCCAGAAAGAAGCCCTTCCCCAGACAGCCTGGTGTCCAGAATCCCTGAGACCGACACCAGCCTGCAGAAGTGACTGGGGTCAGCTCCAGAACCAGCTGAGCGCGGCCGAGCGCGGCACGGTGGGGCCTGTGGGAGAGGCCCCGAGGCTGACGGTCCTGGTCAGGGAGGCTCCGAGGAGGCGGCCTGGACGCCAGCCTGCTGTTTTCCTAACGTCCGACGTGTAGCTCCTTAATTACGCTGGATTCAGGTGGCTATCAAAGTGTTTCTTCAGTCCTTTACCAACTTGGGAAAAAAACTAGATCCCAAAAGTACGCTCTGTGTCAGGGAGAATAACTCAGGCGCTACTAATGATTGAGTTATTTGTGTGCCAAGCAACCCACGTGTGTCCTCACAGCCTCCTGTGGGGTCGATAAGGAAACACGCTGGGCGGGTGCGTGACAGGTGCGCACACAGTGAGTGCCAGAGCCCGGCTCCCAGCCCAGGGCTGAGTGACAGAAGCTGAGCTCCTGCCCCGGCTCACGCCCGTCCTGCCCCGTCCCCGGGCTGTGCGGCTCCCTCGGCAGGCTGCCCAGAGGCCACCGGTTCGACAGGCGAGGCAGGGCTGATGAAGTTACGAGCGGGATTTTCTGTAACAAACCCATTCATGGAAACTTTCTTGTAAAATCTTAACCACCTCCCCTCTCTCCTTCAGAAAAAGGGCATCGAGAAGAATCTAGGCATTGGCAAAATCTCCCCTTTCGAAGAGAAGATGATCGCCGAGGCCATTCCTGAGCTGAAAGCCTCCATCAAGAAAGGAGAGGAGTTTGTAAAGAACATGAAGTGAGAAGGCGGTTAGCGAGCAGGCCGTCTCCGTAACTTATTAAGGCATCGTGTCGCTGTAAAGCCACTTCACACACCTTGGTCTTCTCAGTTTGCTTTGATGATGAGTATTGTATTAGCGACCTACCCCTCCCAAATCTTGGGTCAGTCTGTCGGTGCATCAATAAAAGCAGGCTTCGATTTTCTTTTTTCAAGGTCTCCGATTAAATACTGTGCTTTCAGAACCCCACTGGAGCTGACTGCAGAGTGTGTGTCTGGCATCTCTTCCATCACGAATCAGAATTAGGTGTTATCTAAAAAGTAGACTGAAACATCATGGTCTCATCAGTAGCTTCAAGTCTGTAATCTTCATCAGTAACTGCTCTCCCAACCCTGCTCTTTGCACCATCGTGTCCCTCAGGGGTGTGAGCTGAAGGAAGGGCCAGCTTGGGTCTGATTCCTCGGTGTCCTCTCGCCCGTGCGGGTGGCAGCTCAGTGGCCGACGCTGGGCCGCTGTCTTCTGTCGCAGGTTCTTTCTGTGTGTTTTTTGTGGCCAAGCAGACAACACCACTGGCTGGACTTCATCCTCTTCTGATCGAGCCCCGATATTCGGTGGCAATGACTAGCCAAAGAGAGAATTGTGAGGAGGGCTGGGCAGGGGCAGGAATAACCAAACCAAAACACCAGCTGCAGCCACAGGGCTGAGGACACAGGGGAGGTGGCTTCGTGTCTTCATCAGTGGCCAGAAGGGACTTTGTTGCATTAGCTGGGCTTAGGATACATGTGGGGAATTAAAGGGAGACCTGATTCCCTTCGGGTACAGTCTGCTCCCCAGAAGCCGTGGCCGCTGAATTGGAAACTGAGAGCTCAATACCTGAGAAAGAACTTTCTGACAACAGGTGGTGACCTTCCGGTGAAAGGGCAGGTGGTCATCGAGCTACGCCCAGTAGACAGAGACCCATTTATCTGCAGCTTTTTTTTTTTTTTTTAACTAAAACTGAAGTGGATTTTATCAAGTATGACATCATTGTTTTCTTATATAAGTGATAATGTTCATTGTTTAAAACCTAAAATGAAGCCAAATAATACAGGAAATTATCTCCGATAATAGTATTTCTGCTCCTAATTTTGCGTATTTCAAAAGTTGAGATAAAGCTGCTTGTGCCATTTTGCAACCTGTCCTGGTTATTACTGTGTAACACACACAGTTTAGTTGCTTTTAATCCAGTATTTTATTGCATCTCACGATTGTGTGGTTGGCAGGGTTCCGCTGGAAGGGTCTTCTCCTCCAGGTGAGGGGGGCTGGCCAGTCAGGCACGTTCAAGATGACGGCTCCGGCGCATGGCTGCTGTTGAGGGGATGGTGGGGCAGCTGGGCTCCACGAGGCCCCCACAGCAGGGAGCGCAGATTTCTTACTTGATGGCCTGGGGTTCCCAAAAGTGCAAAAGCAGAAGCTGCCAGGCGTTAAAGCTTAGGCTCAGAACCGGCACAGCGTCGCGGTTGCCAGATCCTCGTGGCTAAAGCGAGTCACCAGGCGAGCCCAGGTCCGTGGTGGGAGGGGCCTCAGGGGTCCTTTGGGAGCCAACGCTGGAGATTCTCTACCGCACGCGCACAGTTCTTTTACTTTAAGTGTGTCCGTGTCTTCCCATATCGCTTGTTTAATAGCTGGACGATCCTTCGGGTGAATGTACTATAAAACGTATTCCACTGTTGGATCATTAGGCGGTTTAGGTTTTCGCTACTATGAAGACCATGGCTCTGAACGGCACGGTGCTGTTGGACTAATGCCTCCTGGAGGTTCTGTACGTGAGGCACCGTGCCAGCTCGGGGGTGCGTTTGCTGCTTCCTGGCGTCCTTGTCACAACCCTGACAGGCAGCACCTAGTGCGATGACTCCGCAAGTGGTCTTGGTTTAGGCTGGTCAGGTCGGCGCCAGTCTCCATACACCGGTGGTTACCACATAAGGCCCATCCAAGGGGTTTGCTTAAAATGCAGCCGTCTCCTGCACTGTTGTTGGAATGTAAGTTGGTGCAGCCACTGTGGAAAACAGTATGGAGGTTCCTCAGAAAGCTAAAAATAGAATTACCATATGATCCAGCAATCCCTCTCCTGGGCATATATCCGGACAAAACTATAGTTTCAAAAGATACACGCACCCCTGTGTTCATAGCAGCACTATTCACAATAGCCAAGACATGGAAACAACCTAAATGTCCATCGACAGAGGAATGGATTAAGAAGATGTGGTACATATATATGGAATACTACTCAGCCATAAAAAAGAACAAAATAATGCCATCTGCAGCAGCATGGATGGACCTAGAGATTATCATACTAAGTGAAGTAAGAGAAGGATAAATACCGTATGATATCACATGTGGAATCTAAAATATGACACAAATGAACCTATCTATGAAACAGAAACAGAATCACAAACAGAACAGACCGGTGGTTGCCAAGGGGGAGGGGTTGGGGGAGGGATGGAGTGGGAGGTTGAAGTTAGCAGATGGAAGCTTTTATGTATAGAATGGATAAACACCAAGGTCCTACTGTAGAGCACAGAGAACTATATTCAATGTCTTATGATAAACCATAATGGAAAAGAATAGTTTTTAAAAAGAATGTATACATATGTATAACTGAATCACTTTGCTGTACAGCAGTAACACAGCATTGTAAATCAATTGTACTTCAATTTTTTTAAAAAAAATTTTTGACGCAGGTTTCTGTGCCCACCCCTCCGAAGTTCTGATCTAGCAGTCTTGAGAGGAAGGACCAAGAACCTATAATATTCCAGATCCCTCCAGATTCCGCTGAGGGGGATGGGGTAGTCAGTGACCACACTTTGGACACTGGCTGCCCCAGAGCTCTTTTCACTATATAAGTCTCCTGCCTTTCAGGGCTTACAGATAAGTCAGGGATGAGAGAATCAGAAAAATGCAGATCAAGTACCACAGGACTCAGAAGAGGACGTGGTTACTTCTGGACATCTTGGTAGAGGCCAGGATCAGAGAAGACTGCCCCATCAAGATGGCCAGGAGGGAGGAGGAGGAGAGGGCATTTGAGCTGGCCCTGTAGGAGGGGTAGGATGCTGGCAGGCCAGGAGGGCAGGGTGGTCACGGCAGGTAGGCAGGCAGGCAGCGACAGGACCAGGCTAGGCTTAGGAGAATGGGCTCGAGAGGGTTTGAGGAATGGCCAGTGTTCACACGATGAGAGGAGTGAGGCCATCTGGGGTGGGGGGGTGGGGCTCTTGCATGCAGGCTGCAGAGCTCGGACCTTGTCCTGCGGGTGGTAGGAACAGGGAGGGTAAAGGCGCTGAGCAGGCTGGTGACACGATCCTAGGAGGGGGCTTGTTAACATACAGATTGTGGCCCAGGAGCCTGGGGAGGGGTCCAGGTGATGTCCTTGCTGCTGGCCACACTTTAGTAGGAAAGATGTGGCAGCGGGGACTGCTCAGGACGCTTTGACAGCAGAAGGGACAAGGGCCCGAAGCGGGGTGGCAGTGAGTGGGAAGGGAAGGAGGACGGGGACATGGAGAAAACACCAGCATCTCCCAGCCCCATCTCTACCACCCAGAAGTCCATCAGCCCATTGGCAGCGTGGGTTAAACTCACCACACCCCCACTTTCAAGCTCCAATTATACACCTCCCAGTCTGTGAACTGGCTGTCATCCCTACCTTCCGGTGGCCTCCTGACACACGACTCCTCTCCGCCTCAGCAAGGAACAAAAACCCGGGGGCTGAGCGGATGGTGTTAATGCCCTTGATGAGCTGGCTGAGCCTTTGCCAAGGGAAGCCAAGAACCAGGGCCAACTTTTCCTGGCAGCCCCTGGAAACCCCTATCGACTAAATCACCCCGCAGGTGTGCAAGCTGTGTCCCCCTGTCCAGGCCGTGAGCACTTCTCCCTCTCTCACATTTGCTGAGCACTCACTGCTTCCCAGGCCTCCTAGTAGAGGCCGAATAATGGCCCCCAGAAACGTCGGTTCCTTATCCCTGAAACCTGTGAATATGTTACCTTCCAAGGGACTTTGTAGATATGATGAAGTTAAAGATTTTAAGATGGGGAGATTCTCCTGGATTATCTGGGTGGGTCTAATGTAATCACAATGGTCCTCCTAAGAGGGAGGCAGGAAGAGCGGAATCAAAGTCAGAATCAAAGCAGTGGGGCTTCCCTGGTGGCGCAGTGGTTGAGAGTCCGCCTGCCGATGCGGGGGACGCGGGTTCGAGCCCCGGTCCGGGAGGATCCCACATGCCGCGGAGCGGCTGGGCCCGTGAGCCATGGCCACTGAGCCTGCGCGTCGGGAGCAGGCGTTGCTGTGCAACGAGAGAGGCCACAACAGTGAGAGGCCCGCGTACCGCAAAAAAAAAAAAAAAATAAGAAGAATCAAAGCAGTGGATGTGGTCACAGAGGTGGTCAGAGCGAGAGATCTGAAGATGCTACATGTCAAGCCTTGAAGAGGGAGGGAGGGAGGGCCCACAAGCCAAGGAGTGTAGACAGCCTCCAGAAAGGCAGGCAAGGAAATATTCTCCCCTAGAGCCTCCAGAAGGAAAGCAGCCCTGCTGACACCTTGATTTTAGAAAGTCTGACCTCCAGAACTGTTAGATAATAAATGTGTGTTGTTTTAAGCCACTAAGCTTGTAGTCATTTGTTACAGCAGCCATGGGAAACTGGTACACCCTCCTAGGCATTTTGCACACATATTCCCTTTTATCCTCATCACAGTCCTCTAAGGTGGCTACATGAGCAAGAGAAGTGATGCCCAGAGAGGTTGAGTAACTTTCCAAGGTCACACAGCAGGTCAAGGGAGCTGGGATTTGAACCTAGGCATTCTGGCTGCAGAGCTTCCTCCGCCCCAGTCAGCAAGGTGCCTGCAGCCTTGGGGAGGGCAGGGCTGTCTGAATGTGGGGTGGTTCTGTGCCATGAAGCCAGAGCCTTGGATTTCTTGGATTCTTGGCTCACCGTGCTCTGATGTTTTATGTGCTTTGGGAGTTGGGGGGTTGCCCTATGTGCCTCTCACCGCAAGACAAGATCGTGGGGGCACTCCACAGAGGATGGGGGGACCATTGACCCCACATCGGGAGCCTGAATGGAGGGGACCAGCCACTCACAAAGGAGCTGGTGTGCCCTCAGGAAGTCACAGAGCCTGCCACTGCCCAGCTGCTCTCAAGGCCTGACGGAGAAGCCCCGCCCTGCTCCCACCCTGTGTGTCTGTCTGTGGGTGGGGGCAGGTCTGTCAGCTCATGCAGAGCCTTCTCCCCATTTTAGAGCCATTGCACATTCTCCCAGCTGGCAACCCAGCCCAGTGGGACAGCTCTGGTAGGAAATCTTGGCAAATCCCTCTTTCCTTCTCTCTGTCCCCTCCCCTCCTTCCTAAGAGCTGGCCTGGACCCTCTTAGGAGAGGCCACAGCCAGGCTGCCTCACCCCCTGACCTGAGCCCTCCATCACTCTGTGAAGACTGCCCCTGCTCCCTAAGCCACCAGCCCAGCTCAACTACAAACCCCACCTCCGTTGCCTAAAAATAACTCCTCCCCGCCCTGCTCTCTCCCTCCCAGGCTCCTGCTGATGCTAATATTCTCCCAGCCAGGCTGAGAGCCTCTTGCCAGGCAGACGCAGGCCAGTAATTAGGTTAACTCCCTGCCAGAGATGGAGGTCGGCTGGCTGTGGCTGGGGTAGGGGTGATTGGGAGTGCTTCTTTCACGGGCTGGGGTGATTCTGCGTGATGGGTGTGTATGTGTGGGCTGTGTGTGCGTATATGTGGGGTGTATGTTTGGGGGGACTGTACGCTCTGAAATCGGTGACTGATGCCAGATGTACCTGGCCTGGGCTCAGGGAAAAGCTCTGGCTCAGGAAAGGGGTGGGAGGCAATAGGACCCTCAAGCGCCTCCCACTGAGCGCTTGGAGCGGACCAGGCAGTGCCTGTTTGCATCACAGAGCATCTTGTCCTCACCTGGAACCTTTCACATCTCACAGCTGTTACAAACGGGAAAGCAGGGAGGGGCTGCCCGGGAGCGGCCCCCTTTCCCCCCCTCCCGATGCGAGCCCAGTGCAGCTTTAGCCGCCTTTACTGGATGGCTACTCTGTCCCAGGCACCTCCTGGGCACGGGTACGTGTAGGGTAATTAACAGACTGAAGCTCGAGTCAGGTGACCTTGTGGGCGGTGATTGGCGGGTGGGGCCTGAATCCCTACCGATGCCTGAGCTGACCCCAGCCCCGGGCACTTTCCACGGGGGAGGAACACGGTCATCCGCCAGCTGCTGGTGGGGGGACTGTCCCAGCAGCTGTGGGAGAGGCTGAAGGAGGAGGCCACTGCCCAGGCCAGGCCTCTCCCAGGGACCCTGACCTGACTTAGGACGTTTCTTGTGACAAGTGTCTCAATGTCGAAAACCAGCTCATCAAGCCTGCCACACCCTGGGCAGCAGGGCTCAGAGGAAGCTGAGCACAAACAGGAACTGATTTCCAGAACGAGTGAAATAGCAGCACAGAAAGCACTTACAGGAGCAGAAACGTGGAGACAGGACAGGAATTGCGGAAGTTTCAGTGGCTCCGTGCTACGTTACAAATTTGACTCCACGCTTCCCAGTGCGACAGAACCTTCCGGAAGGAGAGTCCAACAGGGCTGGAGTAGTCTAGAAGGACAGCCTGAGAGGTGAGGCTGCTGAGGGCCAACAAGGGGTCACCTCACTCCAGACCCCAGACCTCCTCCCCATGCCCAAGCCCCCAAGGCTGTGCAGCCTTGAGCAAATTACTTAACTTCTCTGGGCCTCGGCTTCCTCACTAGTAAAATTATGCCCATTCCCAGGCTTGCTGAGAGGATTTAGTGTCTAAAATCCACAGCAAGGACTTCCCTGGTGGTCCAGGGGTTGGGACTCCGCCCTTCCACTGCAGGGGGCACAGGTTCGATCCCTGGTCAGGGAAATAAGATTCCACATGCCACGTGGTGAGGCCAAAAAAAAATTTTTGTTTAACTGTTCTTTTTTTTTTTTTTTTTTTTTTATATATATATATATTTTTGGTTGTGTTGGGTCTTCATTTCTGTGCGAGGGCTTTCTCTAGTTGCGGTGAGTAGGGGCCACTCTTCATCGCGGTACGCGGGCCTCTCACTGTCATGGCCTCTCGTTGCGGAGCACAGGCTCCAGACGCACAGGCTCAGTAGCTGTGGCGCGCAGGCTTAGCTGCTCCGCGGCATGTGGGATCTTCCCGGACCACGGCTCGAACCTGTGTCCCCTGCATTGGCAGGCAGATTCTCAACCACTGCGCCACCAGGGAAGCCCCCCCCAAATTTTTTTAATTAAAAAAAAAATAAAGTCCACAGCACACAGTAGGCACTCAATAAATGGTGACCATCCTTGCCATATTTCTCACTTGGAGGTCAGGGCCCTGCTGGGGCTCCAGGTCTGAGGGTGAGGGGCTACTGGGAGGAGGGCTCTGGCCAGAGATAAGGAAGCTAGGGTCCTGGGGACAGCTCCAGGCAGAGCACAGGCGCAGGGCCCTCCCACCCCGCAGGGCTGGGCCAGCCTGGGCTTTGTCTGAGCTGGCCTCAACTCGGGAAGCAAATTTAGCCTGCTGGGGTCCCCAGAGGGATCATTAAACACGGCCAGGGGAGAGAAAGAGGGAGGCTTTTTGGTAGCGTGCAATTACATGCATCACGTTTATACCAATCTCTGCGTGTGTACACACACAGGTGCAAGCCTTTCCCAAGCAGCCCGCTCTTTCACCGTCCCCGCCTGACAGCCTGTCCCAGGCCAGCTGCCCTTTCCCCAGAGCAGTCGGAGAGGGCAGGCCCAGGCTGGTGCAGTCTAGGACCCTGGAGTTCCCCAGCTGCTCCCACCTGGCTCTGCCTTCCAGCCCTGGCCCCAGCTCACTCTGGCTGCCACTCCAGCTGGGGTGGGGCTGGGGGGCTTCTCTTAGGCCACTGAACAGTCAGGAAAGTGCCCATGAAAGACATGGCGCCCAGGTTAAGACCCGCCCCCTAAAGAGACCCTCAGTTGATCCCCTCCTGCCTCTGGGTGCCGCGGGGGTCAGGTTCAGTGTGGGTGCACGCCTCCTACAAGCCGTCTCTAGCCATCTCTGTCCCAGGGTCTGATGTGTTGGGGGGCGTATTTATGCACGGATGCACACGTGTGGGGCCCATGTTGACGCGGGAGTGTGTGTGCTGTGTGTGTCTCAGGTGTGGGTCGTCCAGGTGTAGAGATGTAACAATGTTCCTGAGTGTGTGTGTGTGTGAGTGGATATGACATGTGTCTGGGGCTGTGTATGGGACTTAGTGTATGGTGGGTTAGGTGACTGGGATCACTTCTGCTGGCAGACGAATGTTGGAGATGAAACTGGGTCACAGCCTCCAAGACAGCCTCAGCTGCCGTCTCTGCGGCTGCATCCCCTGCCTGCCCGCCCTGTCCTGATCGGAACACATGGACCCAGGTGTGGTGCTCAAGGCCTTTAAGAAGAGCTCACTGCATACTCCTTGGGGATGGGAGTTCCCAGAACAGGGGACCTGCCCATTGGGACAACCTGGATTCTTCCTGGACCTGGATGCAGTAGGTGCCCAGTGTAGGATGGAGAGACGATGGGTGTTGGGTGAGGGTCTATTGTGGCCTGCCAAGAAAAGAAGGGAGGTGTACATCCCGGGCTATAGTGATGGGTGAAGGGGCAGGGCTGCCCTCTGTCCACCTGCACCCCTCCTGTCCCTCTGCTGACATTCTCCTGTCTTCTTTTACTCTTTTTGTCTCCTCACCCTAACCCTCCCTTCTCCTGGGCATTTAAAATTTTTTATTAAAATACAATAATACATAAAGTATGGAAATCATACATATACAGCTCAATGAATTTTCACAAACTCAGCACAGCCACGGACCAGCATGCAGATCAAGAAACAACATTACCAGCCCTCCTAAACCCCTTCTAGTCGCGCCCTCCCCAAGGACGACCACTTATCCTGACTTCTAATACTATAGTTTTGTCTAAGTAGTCACTTTTAATCCCAATACCTGCCTGAGTCCCTCCCCCAACCCCAGAGCAACATTAACTCCTCCCTGAATAGGAGACGTGAGAAGAAAGCTGTGAGGTCATACCGTCTATCCCCACCACCAGCAGGCAAAGGATGGAGCACCTACTGGCCCTTGTCACAGATGCCTGTCGAGGGTCTCCACAGCCCCTGTCTAAGTGTTTCAGGGATGAGTTCCATAGCTTGGCCATGAATAATTAGCTTCTGTGAGTGTGTCACTTAAGGGGAACGCTAGCTGCTATAACGAATAAATATAACAAATAAATTCTAAACTTTCTGTAGCTTATCGTTACTTTTTTTTTTTTTTTTTTTTTTTTTTTTGCGGTACGCGGGCCTCTCAGCGTTGTGGCCTCTCCCGTTACGGAGCACAGGCTCCGGACGCGCAGGATCAGTAGCCATGGCTCACGGGCCCAGCCGCTCCGCGGCATGTGGGATCTTCCCAAACCAGGGCACGAACCCGCGTCCCCTGCATCGGCAGGCGGATTCTCAATCGCTGCGCCACCAGGGAAGCCCTATCGTTACTTATTATTTCTCATTCTCAGTCCTAGGCTGATGTTCCTGGTCAGCAGGCAGCTCTCTTCCTCATGATGATACAGGGACTCAGGCTCCTTCCATCTTGTGGCTCCCTCTCCCCTCCCCAGGGCCTTGGAGTCCTGTACAACCTGCCAGCACATGGGGGAAGAGAGGGGAGAGAGGAAAGAGAGCGCACACCTGCTTCTTAGGTGCCTCTTCCAGGAAAATGGCCTGCAGGCCTACTGCCTGCACATCATTGGTGAGAATTGGTCACATGGTCTATCTGTATGCAGGGAATGCTGGGAGATGTAGTCCCTGGATGGACATTCACATCCCATTGACAACTTGGTGGGCGTCTCTGCCACAGTGGGCCTCATGGGGAGGCAGAGCCCAGAGAGGACACAATCTCTTTGCTCCTGCCCTGACCTTGCCTGGTGGACGAAGTTCACTGACTCAGTGCCTCATTCACGGATCCATTTGAATGACTTCTCATTCACTCACTCATTTGCAAATGTATTCACTAAGTTATTCACTCACTCGTCTATTCCCCAGGCCCTTGACACACATTGTATCCACCCATCTGTTCACACACATCCACACACATATCTACACCTCCTGTATACCTGTAAGACCCCAAGGGGCAAAGTAGCTGGGCCAGCCAGAGTCACACCCACCATGTGGACAGCTCAGGGTGGGTTTAGGCTCTGGGGTCCCAAAAGGTCCAGGGGGAAAGGGGGACGCATTGAGGAGACAGGGAATTGGCAACCTGACTCTGGGAGGTCTGTCCCTCCCACAGGGCCCACACTGGAGGGTGAGTTGCAGCCTCAGGGAAGCGGAGGAACTGTGTGCCCTGGTCAGGAGCAGGAAAAAGGAATAAGACTGTGCTCAGCTCTGAGGTCAGTGGTTCAGGGGACAAGCTTGGCTCTGAGTCGGACAGATGGTGGCTCGAGTCATGGCCCAGGTCACCGATGGGCGGGGTGGCTGTGGGCAGCGCTGGACCTCTCTGACCCTCAGCGTTGCCGTCAGTGAGACGGGACAGCGACCCCCATCTCAGGAGCTCACTGGAGGATGAGAGGTAATGAGGCTGAATGCAATTGCTGGGATAAGGCAGCGTTCAACGTGCGGGACCCTCTCACTCCGGCGCTCAGGCTGAGTGGGACCTGGGTCTGTGGGGGACTTGATTCCAAGCACCCAAGTGGGTGAGGCCTAGGCTGCTGATGACGCCCCCCAACTCCAGCCCAGTATGGCTTTGGGCCAGGGGTGGGGCTGAACCATTGAGACAATTATGAGGCCTCGGTGGGAGGGGGATTCTTGTGTAAAGGGAGGCAAGCTGAGGAATGGGGGAGGCTGCTGTCTCTGCTCATTTTTTATTAAAGATCTGCTTCAAGGTCAGCCCTGCCCGTCTGCCACAAGGGACTCCTCAATTTCCCAGGCTCTGCAGAGAAAATGAGAGTGATGCGCTACGAGGAGGGGAGGGAAATGGAGAGGAAGAGGCCTGGGGTGGGCCAGGCAGAGAGGCACCGAGAGAAAGAGGCCCGGTGGTCCCTGAACGCAGAGTGGACCCAGCAGAGTTCTGGGCTCTGAGGGGGCCCCCAGGCGACAGGGAAGGGAGCGAGGAGACAGACGGGGTAACAGGAGGGAAACGCTTTGGGGTTGGACCAGGGGAGAGGAGTGAATAACTAAGGTCTCAGGACCCGACACTCAGGTTTTGTCATTTTCCAGATAAAAGACAGCAGAACATCACTGGCCTGTCACCTGCATTACCAATTCACTGCAAGCTATGACCACGAGATGACCTATAATAATTAGAAAAGGAGCACAACCCTCAGAGACAGGTATTACTAGCCCCATTTTACAGATGAGGAAACTGAGGCTCAGTGAGGCTTAAATCACTTTCTCAAATCCACAGTTAGTCAGCAGCACATCTGGGCGTCAGACCTGCATCCTGACTCCAGAACCCACTCCTCCCACTGGGTCAGTCATACCTTCCCCACACTTTGGAATCAGCTCAAGAGTCTCCCTCCCAGGTTGCTCCAGTAACCGTGAGGCAAAGGAACAACCCAGGGGATGAGGAGTACAAGTTCTAGGGCAGATGGGAACCATAGCATTCTTCAAGTTCTTCAAGTTCAGGGACATGATTGTGGGTCTACCCCAAAGATGTGACTCAGTAGGTATGGCTGATTAAATATGGCCACCAGGACTTCCCTGGTGGCGCAGCGGTTAAGAATCCGCCTGCCAGTGCAGGGGACACGGGTTCGAGCCCTGGTCTGGGAAGATCCCACATGCCACGGAGCAGCTAAGCCTGTGCGACACAGCTACTGAGCCTGTGCTCTACAGCCCACAAGCCACAACTACTAAGCCCACGTGCCACAACTATTGAAGCCCACGTGCCTAGAGCCTGTGCTCTGCAGCAAGAGAAGCCACCGCAATGAGAAGTCCACTCACCACAACGAAGAGTAGCCTCTGCTTGTGGCAACTAGAGAAAGCCTGAGCTCAGCAACAAAGACCCAACGCAGCCAAAAATAAATAAAGAAATTAATTAATTTTTTTTAAAAAAGATGGCCACCAACTCCTTGCCCCTCCTCCCATCAAGAGCAGGGGATCTATGTCCCCTACCTCTGGATATGAGTGAGAAAGCACTACTTTATTTATTTATTTATTTTATTTTTTTTATTTTTGCAGTATGCGGGCCTCTCACTGTTGTGGCCTCTCCCGTTGCGGAGCACAGGCTCCGGACGCCCAGGCCTAGCGGCCATGGCTCATGGGCTTAGTTGCTCCACGGCATGTGGGATCTTCCCGGACCGGGGCACGAACCCGTGTCTCCTGCATCGGCAGGCGGATTCTCAACCACTGCGCCACCAGGGAAGCCCAAGAAAGCACTACTTTAAATGGAGTGCGCTCCGTAACTGCTTTGACCACTAGAAAATGGGGAAAGTGCTGTGCTTCCTGAGCCTTGGTCTCCTTAGGAGTTTGGTAATGTCTACTTCCTCTCTTTTGGAACACTTGCTCTCAGAGCCCTGAGCTGCTGTGTAAGAAGGCTGACGACTCTTCTGGAGACACCATGTGGAGAGCCCTGAGATGACGCCGAGAAGGAGAGAAATGGAGCTGAGTCCAGCCCTCCAGCCATCCTCACCAGGGCCTGAGACATGCGAAAGAAGGCATCCTGGCATCCTGGACCTTCCAGTCCACAACACATCCATCACCTGAAAAGCACCTAGTGACCCCATTTAATGCCTCGTGGAGCAAAAGAATCACGTAGTCAAGCCCAAATTTCTGACCCACAGGCTTGAGAAATACAGTAAAATGGTTGTTACGCAGCAGTAGATCACCATTAGAGTAGGTCTGGAGAGACTCAGATACCAGCACATTCAACAGGCACTTCAGGCGGTTCTGATGCAGAGGGTAGAGGAAACACTTTGAGAAGTGCCAGAAGAGAGGGGCTGACTCCAAGGCCAAGTGCCCCAAGGTGCATGTCTACATCACATCATACAGAAGGATAAGTGGAAAGAGACAGAGCCAGAGAGAAAGGGAGGAGTCGATTGTTTGAGGAGTGGAGAGGCAAAAAAAAAAAAAAGTGGGAGATGGGGACGGGGAACAGAGAAGAGCTTGGAGGCAGGCAGAAATCCAGACAACTCAGCTCAACGAGCAATGATTCTTGCCTCCTCCGTGCTAGGGTGGGAGATGGGAGGTATGCACAATGCATCCCCGCCATCATGGAATTCACATTCTAGACACAGGCTGGCCCAGAGAGAGGGTGTCAGAGACAGGGCAGAATAAGAGAGAAAGGGAAGGGCCAATTCTGAGGTCAAAGCCACCGTAAGCCACTCTCTGGGCCTGGGAACTCTGGTGAGTGAAGCACCCCAGCCTGGCCCGGTCTGGCCTCTCATCACAGGGTCTTTCCTGCTCTTGCCTCTGGGCATGAGGCCCCTAGGAGGGGTGGTCAGGCATGGCACCTGGAAGGGGAGCTCCCCCTGGAGCTGAGTGTTGAAGAACAGGGGAAGTAGGGAAAGGTGCTACCGTTGGGAGGACAGCAAGTATAAAGGCCAGTGGGGGAGGCAAGGGTTGCTGGGGAGGTGGGCAATGTCAAATCCAGTGACGGATTGAAGGCCAGGGAGTCTGGCTATGCGGGGAATGGGAAAATATGAATCTGCTGCAGGTGCGGGGCTCTGAATCAGACCCTGGATCCCGTGTCTGGAAAAGCTTATTCACGGCACTATTGTTTTCATAATACAAATGGCAGAATGGAAGACAGACAGAATTTTGGCTGGTGAGGCTCGGCAGAGATGGATGGAGAAAAGCATCAAGGGGAGAATTTAGACATTTGATCAACAGATGTTTATTGAGCATCTACTATGTGCTGGAGCTGGGAAGACAGCAGTGAGCAAAGGCCTTGCCCTCGTGGAGCTCAAGGTCCAGAGTGTGAAAACAGGAAAAAACACAAGTGGATGAGTAATACGATGGGTGGGGATAAGATAAAAAATAAGGGAGGGTACCCCACAGAAGACAGACAAATAACCAATAAGCACACAAAAAGATCACATCACTGATCATCAGGGAAATGCATCAAAACCACAATGAGACACCAATTCACACCCATTAGGATGGCTCTCCTAAACAACAACAGTGACAGAAAATAATACGTATTGACAGGGATGTGGAGAAATTGGAACTCTTGCGCATTGCCGGTGGGAAGTATAATGGTGTTAGCTGCTGTGGAAAACAGTATGGCAGTTCCTCAAAAAAATTAAACATAGGACTTCCCTGGTGGCTCAGTAGTTAAGAATCTGCCTGCCAATGCAGGGGACACGGGTTCGAGCCCTGGTCTGGGAAGATCCCATATGCCGCGGAGCAATTAATCCCGTGTGCCACAATTACTGAGCCTGCGCTCTAGAGCCCGTGAGCCACAACTACTGAGCCTGCATGCCACAACTACCGAAGCCCACGTGCCTAGATCCCGGGCTCCGCAATAAGAGAAGCCATGGCAATGAGAAGCCCGCGCACCACAACGAAGAGTAGCCCCCTCTCGCCACAACTGGAGAAAGCCCACACTCAGCAATGAAGACCCAACGCAGCCAAAAATAAAGTAAATAATTAATTAATTTGAAAAAAAAAATTAAACATAGAATTACCCTATAATCCAACAATTCCACTTCTGGGTATTACCCAAAAGAATTGAAAGCAGGACTCAGACAGCCATTTCCACACTCATGTTCATTGAAGCATTATTTACAATAGCCAAAAAGTGAAAACAACCCAAAGGTCCATTGATAGATGAACGGATAAACAAAATGTAGTCCTTCCGTGCAATGGAATATTATTTGGTCTTAAAAAAGGACATTCTGACACATGCTACGACATGGAAGAAACTTAAGGACATTCTGCTGAGTGAAATAAGCCAGACACAAAAAGATAAATACCGTATGATTCCACCTATGCGAGGCCCACGAGTTGTCAGATTCATAGAGATAGAGAGCAGAATGGGGGGTACTAGGGGCGTTTCATGGGTACAGAGTTTCAGCTTGGGTTTGGGTGATGGCTGTACAACATTGTGAATGTATTCAATGCCACTAAGCTGTAAACACTTAAAATAGTTAAAACGACCAATTTATGTCATGAATAGTTTACCACAGTAAATTTTTCTAAAGGAGAATAAGAGGGAACAAGAGCGCTGGGCTGGGAGACGTTATTTCATGAGGTTCATTGGAAGGGTTCATGGATCGAGTGCTATCCAAGCAGAGATGCATGTTTCAGGGGGGAGTGAATGGGGAGGGAGCAGGCACTAGGCCGGGGTCCAGGACCAAGGCTTGGGCCAGGCAGGCGGTGAAGAAGAAACACAGTTCCAGTAGGTAGAAGGTCTGCAGGGAGAAGGGGTAATTGTAGGGCTCAAGGACTCACAGGGCTCTGGCCTGGAGACTGGACTTGAGAGCTAGGGTGCATGGGCCAGGAACCCAGAATGAAGTCGACAGCACCTCCAAAGGTTTAACAGAAGAGAGCCTGATGAAGGGATTATGCACCGAGATGGGGTGGGGATACGAGAATGGACCACCGAGGGATAGAGAAGCACCCAGAGACTTATAACAGCAGGAGCCATTACCACCTCTGGGCCTGAAGTGTCACAGGGAGGAAACTTAATGCCAGAGCTTGACTAGAAGAATGGAGCCGTGGATGAGGGGACACTGGACAAGAGCTGGAGAGGAATAGGCAGGAGAATTAATACTTAACTTCTTTCTCCTCCCGCCCTTCATTCTCCTGGTGATGCTTCCCCTTGGATGAACCCAACCAGAAGCCAAGAACAAGGGAACCTGGGTAATCAGTCTGCAGAGGTCAGTCTCCCAAGACCCAGAACAGGGCAGAGAAGGATGGGAATGGACCAGAGGGGCAAGTGGAGAAAAACCAGGGCAGATGGTGACGCCATTTGTTGAAATAAGTAACACAAAGGAAGGAGCTCTTTTCGGAAAATTAGCAGGCTGGTAGGGAAACCAAGATAGAGGTCTATTCCTCTGAGCCAGGGCACAAGAGTGCAAGGGGTTAGGGGGCTGCCGGGGCTAAGAGACTGCCTAGCCTTCCAGGGCTCCCCCATCCCTGGTCTGGTAGAAGAGAGGGCCCAAGGCAGCTGGGGAGGTTTGCTTGCAGCCAGCTTGCAGGCCCCTCTCCCCTTCTCCCCTAAAGCAGCCCCCACTGTGAAGCCAGGGAGCAGGGGTTGCAGAGGCAGATGAGGGGAGGGCAGGAGGAGGTGTGCCCAGCCGGGGCAAAGTGTTCCCAGGCACTAGTCCCAAACAGAGTTGAGGTGGGGGCTGATCAGGAACCAAATCATGCGGTGAGGTTTCAAAAACCTAATTTGATTTCGTTTAAGGCATGGGCTTCGCTCTGGGAGGATGCCGCCTCCCTGCACCTCCTCCGGCCACCTCCCCCACCCCCCGCCCTCCCCTCCACACACCCAGCCAAGGCTCCCCAGGCAAGGCAACGCCTACTACCCCTCTGCCTCGGGAGGCCCAGCCAGGCAAAGGGGGCAGCCCCTCCCAGGCAGGGGGAGCAAACACACTGGTGCTAGGCCAGCTCAAGGCCCCAGCATATGAAATATTCATGCAGCCAGAAGGCAGGAGACCAGCAGAGGACTCACCCCTGGGGCTATGGGGCTGCAGTAATGGCAGCAGCAGCTGTAGCCCAACCCTCTCCCCCCCACCTCAAGCTTTGTTCTGCAGACTCAAAGGGCCTGCAGTGCCAATATCCCAACCACACACACGCAGACCCCAAGATACACTCCAAGGACACAGGTAGGTGAAGAAACTTGGGGGAAAGGAGAGAGGAGGGGAGGAGGGCACACACAGACAGGAATATAGAAACAGACACGTGCATAAACACGTGCAGATTCATAACAAACATTCACTTGAATGACCCCCAGTGTCGTGCAAAGGCCTTCTTATAATCTGTGCCCCAGGTGCCTCACTTGCCTCATCCTAGTCCCTGCCCTGCCTCAGGTTTGCTCTGGCACTTCAGCCCTGCTTCCTGAGACAGCACAGGGATACCACTGGTGGCTCCAAGCGAAGGCCTCCTCGTTCCTGGCCTCCTTCCTACCACTGAAAGGTCTCTGTGCTTTCGATGCTCCTTACAGAGCCCGCCCCACCCGAGTCCCTTCACTCCACCGCCTCACTGTCCAGCCAAGGAAGCGGAGGCGGGAGCTGCAGGACAACAGGCTACCAGGGTCCTGACTTGAACTCAGGACTCCAGACAGCCAACCCAGCACCACAGAAGGTCCAGAGATTCCAGTCTCAAAATCCTCTCCCCTTTGGGATGTCTCCCACCACCCCGCCTGGCCTCGGTCAGGCCACCAGGATGCACGATGAAAGAGGGCATCCCAGGGGGATCCCGTGCCCCGGGCTCCTGCCCCATCCCCTACCCGTAAGTCGTGGAGCAGGTCACTGCCGTGGAGGCTCCGGCTCCCCGACAGATGCCCAGTCCCTTGGCTTGGCTGCCGTCGGCCTCCAAGACTGTGGGGGGCGCTGTGGACGCCGGGCCGCTCTGGCCGGCAAGCGGGCAGGGAGGCCGCCTCCATGGTGGTGCGCTGTCCAGCATTTCAGCAATCGGCGGCGGCGCCCGCGGAGAGACGGAGGGCGCGGGGCCGCGGGGGCGGCAGAGCTGCCCTGCCAAGCCGAGCCGAGCCGAGGCGGCGGCCCGGAGGCCGCCCAGACAAGCGGGGCCAGAGGGCCTGGCTCCAGCGCCCGGCGGAGCGCAACAATCAGCAGGGAGGTGAGAGCCCCTGGCGGGGCGGGGGCATTTCCCAGAGGGGCTGGGGCTGGGTTGAATCTTGGGCCTCCCCAGAGGGACCGGGGCCCACGGTCCACAGATCCCAGAGCAGAGGGTAGAGGTTGGGGGACTGTTAGTGTGTTTGGTCGTGGGTGCGAGGCACCTGGGGAACAGAGATGAGAAACGTTTTTCATTTTGCTGAGAGGGATGGAGAAAGTGAGAACCGTGCCGGGTCATGGTCAGGACTGCCCTGAGTCATAAATGACCGTGGCCCGGCCCATAAGGATGATAGAGAGGCACCCAACTGCAGTCCAATTGCTCCCCCCCCCCCAATTGAGGAGCAGGACCTTCTCCCTAGGGAAGGGAAAAACCAATGAAGGACCCTGTGAAGATGCTGGTCACTGGCAGGGATGAAATGAGCAGGTCCCCACCTGAATGCTGGGCTGCTGTCCAGCACAGGGTGGCAGCATAAGGGACAATCTCGCCCCTTTCCTAGCTGTCCAGATGCCCCTGGGGAGGCCGAAGCCGGCAACGAGAACTGGGTCTCACACAGGATGGCATTTACTCTCTCACTGGGGAG
This sequence comes from Kogia breviceps, assembly GCF_026419965.1. Taxonomy (NCBI): domain Eukaryota; kingdom Metazoa; phylum Chordata; class Mammalia; order Artiodactyla; family Physeteridae; genus Kogia; species Kogia breviceps. The sequence goes on from NC_081323.1 coordinate 82,605,351, forward strand.
AGAATGGAGGGCACAGAAGAGATAATAGCCACTAGGAATTTGTGTGTGTGTGTGGGGGGGGGGTTCTCCGTGGTCTCTCTGGATGCCCAGGGAGAGTTTCTGGAGCTCAGAGTGGGCCCAACCAACCCCAGAGCAAATTCCTGGTTAAAAAAAAAAAAAAGGAGAGATAGAGAAGAGACGCAGCCTCTTTCTTGTATCCTCCTCCCCCTCCATCCCAGAGCTCCTGCTTGGACAGTGTTGAAGCCTCCTGCAGTTCCTGCTCTTGGCGGCAGGTCCATTGTGGGGATGGACTGGAGGGGGGCGGCAAGGGAAGCACACCCAGGTCTGACCTGGTACTCTAATGCCTGTTCTCTATCCCAGCCATAACTTCTCACTCTCCTAAGACCTCCCGCACTCATCCACTTCTGGCATCAAGGGGCCTGGGCTGGTCTTTCATCCTGTGACAAGAGAAGGCAGGTACTTTGATGGAGAGCAGGGCAGGGTTTGGAGAGTTTCTCTGTCTAGGGGGCATCTTAAGGTCACGGTCCCAGCATGTGCCAGATCCTTCCCCAGGCAGAAATAGGACCAAGCTGGCTAAGAAATTGCTCCCACACATCAGCTTTTTGGTTCCTTAACTTTATGCCCCATCCCACTCTCCCATGAGGGATGGAGGAGAAATTCTTAGAGAGCGAATAAAGAATGGTTTGGGTTTTAAAAGGTGGGGTTGAATGGGTAGGGAGTCATGGACTTTGAAGTGTGAGAGACATGGGTTTATATCTAAGCTATGTGACTTCAGGTAAGCCACTTAACCTTTCTGAGCCTGTTTCCCAATCTGTAGAACAGGTATAGCATTAACAGTATCTACTTTGGCGGTCAAAGACATAATCCAGCTATTAGATAGGAAACTAGCTGTAAGCTGTAAAATGCAAATCAAACACAAGTAAGAATTTCTTATGGAGGAGCTAGACAAAGGTGGAAAAGTTTCCAGCACTGTTTGAAGTACGTCTTTCTCTTCCCAGAGGAGGTGGACACTGGCTGAGGGCCTCGTACCAGGCTCCATAATAGGCACATATGAGGCTACAGTTAACTCGGTTCATCCTCACGAAAACGTGACAAGAAACCCATCAGTGTCCCTATTTCACAACTGAGAAATGAGACTTGAATGACTTTTCCAAGGTCATGAAGCCACCCAAGCTGTCTTCCCTGGGGCAGTTGTGGAGCTGATAATCTGTCCTGGCCCCTTGATATCAAGACCCACTTAAATGCCGGTTTCTTGATTCATGAGGCCAGCTTTCCAGGTGAGGAGGCTGTAGCATATGGGTGAGGGCGTGCAGCGCAGTGAGGCGCTGACTCCCCCCAAGGTCACTGGGATATTTGGAGGTGGAATGTGCTTTGAATTATCCAGCTGTGTGCTCCCATCACAACCCACCCCCGCCACCATCATGCCTGCCAGAGGGGGAGGCTGGGTCTGGCAGGCCCCATCTGCCCACCTTCGCACCCAGTCTCACCTTCTCTGCCTGCCAGCCTCTTGCTGACCTTGGCAAGCCGGTCACTGCCTGTTCCTTTCTGAGCAGTTAGCCCTCACCCTCTGTGATGGGGCCACGGTCACAAGCAACTGCCAGCAATGCTGGGGTCAGCCTCGCCCACTGACTTTTCCTCTGCCTGCTTCTTGCTGCCAGTGGGGCAGAATCACAGCTCCTCCTGTCCCAGTAGCCAGCCATGGGTGCTGCTGAGGAGACGGGGGAGAGCCCACCCTTTCTCTCTTAACTCCTACACACACTCCGAGCCCCTGCCATGGGCCTGTCACTTCACATACAGTATCTCATTGCATCCTCACGTAACCTGGTGCCAAAGGTGCCACTGTCTCCCTTTCACAGGGGAGCAAAACAAGGCCTGAAAGTGACAGGACTTTCCCAAGGTCACAGAGCAAGGTCTTGGTGCAACTGTAGCCCACTGCCTCAGGGGCCCAGCGTGGCTTCCACAACACCACTCAGCCCTCGATTCTCCAGGCTCTCCTGAGTGAAGATCGGCCAGGACACTGTGGGCCAGTAGGGGTCGGGGGGTGGCATGTGATGGAGTCCAAGGACCTTCTTTCTGGGCCCATCTCTGACCCTGGCTCCTTGCGTAACCTTGAACAGGTCTCTTCCTGTCTCTGGGCCTCAGTGTCCTCAACCATAAAACGATGGGGCTTGACCAGATGACCCCCCAAAGGCCCTGCCAGCATTAAGGTTTTTTGCTTTTTTTTTTCAGTACATGGGCCTCTCACTGTTGTGGCCTCTCCCGCTGCAGAGCACAGGCTCTGGACGCGCAGGCTCAGCGGCCATGGCTCACAGGCCCAGCCGCTCCACGGCATGTGGGGTCTTCCCGGACCAGGGCACGAACCCGTGTCCCCTGCATCGGCAGGTGGACTCCCAACCACTGCGCCACCCGGGAAGCCCAGCATTAAGGTCTTAAGATCTCTCTGCTCCATAAATCTGTGCGTCCGGAAGCCTGTGTTTCCATCAGCAGAGATCAAATTCACCTCCAATGTTTGAAGCTTAGGTTTATTAATTGCAGCTGAGATATAAAATTCACCCATCCCTCCTAACTACAAACTTGTGGTCTTAACTCAAAATGGGAAAATATGGCTTGGAGAGGCCCAGTGGCTCACCCAGAGATCCCAGGACTCTGTGGCAGAGCCAGGATTGAGCCCTCCTGGCCCAAGATTTAAGATGACCTGCAGGGACACTGAAGATGCCCTCCACACACCTCCCAGAGTTGTTCAGCAATGTCCAGGAATCCCCCGGGACACATAGGCTCAGGCCCCACATCCAGGGAAGCAGCAACGGTACGGTGGTGGAAGCTTATTCATAGAATCTCGGGGAGAGGGAGGGATCTTTACAGCTGATGCTCTAAAGAGAAGATGCAGGGCCCTGCCACAGGGGTGGGTCGGTATGGACACTAGTCCAGGCTGTAATGGGGGAGGAGCAGCCAGGCAAGAAATGGGGAAGTTCCTTCTCAATTCTAACACCTGGGCTCAGGGAGAGCGGGAAGCGTTTAAGGAAAGAAAGGAAGAGGTCACTCGCTGAAGGAAGGGGGCCCCGTGGGGTCTTGGAGGCTCTGGGAGGGGAAGGAGCTCAGGGAGGTGGTACTTAGAGAAGGGAGGGCAACTGGTTAGTGGAATGAAGTTAGAAGAGGGGATGGAGGCTCAGTAGGGGGCAGTGAGTTCAGAGAGGACGAGGCCCTTAGAGAGGAGAGAGAGGGGCATGAGAGCGTGGGAGGCCCAGAGGAGCCCATGACAGGGAGGGACCATTACCAACAGTTACAGACCCCAGCCTGGCCCAGCCGAGGTCTTTACTGTGGCTTAGTGCCTGCTGACACCTCTGGGTTCCTGTCTCTTCACGTTCTTCTGGGTCATGAGCACAGGAGGGTGACAGCTCCATCCCCAGAGGCCAAGCCCTGTTGACTCTGTGTCATCCAGAACGGGGCTCTCAGGGGGCCTGGCCAGGTGAGCCAGGCCTAGGCTGCCTGCTGATCTGGGAGAAAGACCTCAGCGGACATGAGTGCCTGGGCTCCAGAGCAGCCCCCAACCCCCAGGGTCTCCCTGCTTACAGCCCAAAGCCGCCAGCCCATCCGTCTGTGGCGCTGCTTCCTAGGCAGTCAGCCTGGCCTCAGCATCCTGCCGCCCCCGCCCTGGCCTCCTGCCCACTGCAGAGGCTGCTGTGCCAGCTGGAGCTGGCGGGCAGGGCCACAGCTCGCTCAGCATCCTGCCGGGGCCTGTGAGGACTAGAGGGGGGCCTGAGCCCAGGGAACCAGACCCTGAGGCCCAGGCAGGCAGCTTACTGAGCTGGGGCACTCTTGGCCTGCCTATTTCTAGTGTTCGGAATAGCCTGTGGTTCTGAGACTTCTCCCTGTACTGAACCCCATTCCCACCACCATTCCCAAGAACTCCCTAGGATGGAGACAAGTAAGGTTCGTTGAATTCTTTTGATCTTAAGAATGGCACATCCTCACTGTGCTAGGCTTGGGAAATAGAAAGCCAAGGAGAAAAAAGTCGTATGCGGTCCCGCCACCCAGAGACAGCCACTGTGAACACAGAGGGGTATTTCCTACCAGGATTTTGTCCATGCGTTCATAGATACGTAGCATTAAATAACTGGGAACACCCTGATGAGGGAAGTCGGCATGCTGGTTTTTTACTCTATAGTGAGAATTCTCGGATGTCTTTAAAGACTCTGCAAAAAGCATACTTTTCAAGGCCACATGAGCACTGGGCACAGGTGGACCAGCTTCCCAGGGAGCCCGTGAGAGCTGGGGGGAGAACTTGCCCCTCCCCTGCCCTCTCGGGTGGGGCACACCTTGGGGATATGCTGTGGGCCGTGGGTTTCCCTTGGAGAGGATGGCTCTGAGGCCTGTGACAGGTTTAGCCAGGGACTGAGGTGGGCCTGCTTCCTCAGGACACCCCTCTGCCAGGGACCGAGGTGGGGAGGGCCAAGGCTGCCAGGGGAGGGGAAGCACAAGAGAGTCGTACATCCCCTGGGCGGGCTGAGAACTGGGACCCACCCAGACCTTCGGAGAAGGAGCTCAGAGCTGGGAATCGGGTGATCGCCAACCTCCTGGCCTCTGATCACATCTAGGCCCCAACCTCCACAATCAGATCTGTCTCTGCCTCCCGTGAAAGGGGCACAACAATACCCACCTCCAGGTGCGCGCTGACAAGTGGTTCAGGTAATGAGTGTGAAGAAACCCAAGGGGAGATGAAACCCAGTGCGCTGCCCAGAGGTGGCGGTCATTTGAATGTGTGAGGCCACACCATTAACATCTATTGAGTCCTTCTGATTTTCTGGGCATTGTCTGAACACCGGGGACATAGACGTGAATCAGACACCAACCCTGACCTTGAGGAGCTCCCAGACTAGTGGGAAAGGGAGGCGTGAGTTAACTGACAGTGATGACCATAGAGGTTCTGCTAGGACTAAGATGTCCACAGTGACGTGGGCAGCCAGAGGAGACTGGGGAGAGAGACCGTTAAGTTGGGCTTTGGAGGATGACAGGAGAGGTGCCAGACAGAGAAGGTAGAGACAAGGCACTTCAGACAATGGCGTGGGCCGTGGCACAGGGGTATGAAAAGTCCTAGTGAACGAAGGGGATAGTCAGTGATCTAACAGAGCCATGGCACAGAGGGCGTGCCCAAGGATAGAGCGCAGCCCCGGGGGTGTGGCGAGCCAGGTCAGGTCCTGAAGGACCTCGAAAACCACTGTAAGCGCTGCGAGTTTATTTGGAAAGTGATGGGAGTCAAGTAGCCTTTGGAGCAGTGTCATGAAATGAGCAGATTTGCACTTAAGGAAGCCTACTCTGGCTGCCTTCGGGAGGAGGAGGAGGATGAAGAGAAAGAGCCCAAGGGCGAGAGGCCAGGGAGGAGATGATGGCACAGCAGCAGGTGAGACGGGTACCGGAGATGCAGCGCTGGGAGGTTTGCCAGGGCATGTGCACGTGCTCCAGGCTGGGCTCACCAGGGGCAGGGTGAGAGGTAGGGCAGCTTTGGCACAGCCATCAGCACCAGAGAACCAGGCTGGGGAAGTGGGCTTCAGGACGGGCAGAGGGGCCCAGTATCCTCTTCTCCCAACAAGGGGCCGGAAGGGGCCTCCAGGATGGAAGGGAAGCTGGGGCACTCGGCAGCTCCTGCCTCCAGGCAGCCCTGTCCCCCCTCCCTACCTGGCATAGTCTAGCACATGCTTCTTGGCCCCTGTGACCCACACATCATTGTCCCCAGAACAGCTCTCTTATCTGCCTCCCGGATTCTCTCTTCCTCTGTCCTCTGTTCCTCAGACATCAGAAAGCAGAGACGGTCATTCCTTCATTCATTAAACATCCGCTCAGCAGCTCCTCTGAACTGAAAACTCAATTATCCTTGTCATCCCCAAGCCCTGTGCTCAGCGCTGGAGAAAGGGAGGCGCCGCCCTCCGTCCAGTGGCGAGCAAGGCCCGTGAGCTGGTGAACGTTTAGGGATGGAATATGGGGTATGGGGGACCATCCCGGGGGCTGCCTGGGCACTGGTGGGTGGGGGTGGGCAGTTGCCTGCCTGATTGACTTTGGAGCCAGCATCACAGATGGTCCTCATAGGATGAGTACAGGTTTGCCAGGGGGAGAAAAAGGGGAAGGGCGTTTCTGGCAGAAGGACAGCATGAGCAGAGCCATGGAGGAGAAAAGAGCCCCGGCACTTAGGGAACAGTGTGGCTGGAGAGGGGGGGCCCCGTGAGGGGCCTTAATGCCAGTCAGGGGGGTCCGGCCTTTCTCCTGAAGGCAGCAGAGAACCCAAGCGATGTTTCCAGCAGGTAAGCACACGGCCAGAGCCGTTTCAGGAAGGTCACCCCTGAAGGGCAAGCGTGATTGGACAGATGGAGAGAACAGGGGGGCCTGCGGTATGCTTTCGGGACATGGGTCACATGGCCTGATGCAGCTCTGCTCCTCCCCTCCTGGGACACCCAGAAACCACGGCAGCCATGGTCTCTAGGTGCAGAGTACTTACCTGCCTTGGCATTTCCCAAACAGTCCATGAACCGCAGGTTCCTGGGAGCCACCCATTCAGAATCTGAGCGTAGGGCCTGGGAGGTCAGGATTTTTGAAAGCTCCCCAGTGACGCCCCATGCTAGCGGGGAGAATTGGCACCTCATTGCTTTGCAGATGCTGCTCCCTTTGCCTAGATGCCCTTCTTCCCTCTTCCTCCACCTCCTTGCCCTTCAGCCTCTACTCCCACGTCTTTTGTGCGATGCCTCGTTCCAAGCTCCCTCTGTGTGCCCCCAGGTGCCCGGGACCACCTCTCTCTCAGCCGCTTTTATGCTCTGTCCTGATCGTTGCTTACCCTTCCGTCTCCCTCGGTAACCGTCACGAACATTTGGAATCTCCCGTGTGACTGGCGCCGCTGCAAGGGCTTCATGTGTCCTAACTCACTGAGTCCTCACAACATCTTAGGACGGAGCCAGGACACAGCAGAGGATATTGAGGCACAGAGTGGTGGTTAATGTCACCAGCATCATCCAGCTAAGATGCAGCAGGCTGCACTGTTCTGTGACGCCCCAGACGAGGAGCTCCTTGAGGGCAGCCCCCCTGGGCTGTTTATCGTTGCAGGTGCTCAGTGGAAGCACAGGGCCTGGCATATGGGAGGTGCTCAGTTTCCTCATCTGGGCTTCAGGGTGACAAGTCCCCTCCAGGGCTGCCCTGCAACTTGGGAAAGTCCATGGCCCTGGTGGGGGTGGTAGGCTATGAGGTGTGTGGTCTGGGCTGGGGGTTGGGCTGTCAGCAGAGGCAGGGACTCCTCGCTAGGATTTTGGGGTGCAACAACTTCCCAGACAGGAGGCCTTTCTCCCTCCTCTGCTGTGCTGAGGTTCAGCCTTTCTCATAGAAATCAGACCCTCTCAAACCCGGTCAGGGGCCCGGGAAGGGTTTGTGGCCGGGGTGGGGTCGGACGCCCTGATGAAGATTCCGGGCCTGATGGCAGAGCTGCACGAGTAGCCCCCCACTCCCAACCTGAACTTAAGGGGCTCGCCTCTTCCCAGAGCAAGGAGGGCGCCCGCCCCCTGCCATTCCTACCTCCCACCCACAATCCCTCGGGAGCCATAGGTTATTGTCAATGATGTTGTTAATCAACTGCTTAATTAACTATTTAGGCTAATCAGATTAATTGACATTAATTGGTTACCATTTGTCAAGGACCCTGGAAAGCTGTGCCTCTCAGGGTTGGAGTGTGTGACTGGGTCTGGGCAGGGGAGGCAGAGAGGAATTGTCATTGCGCTGCTGGGAGGAGCAGGTGGCAGGCATTGCAGGACCGAGGGCACCGGGCCAGCTGCCCAGGGGCTGTGCGTCTCCCGGCAGCTCTCAGGGCTGGGTCCTCGGACTCCCGAGTTCTGGGTCTTTACACTTTGGGAAGTGCATCACCTCTTCCTATCCCTTAGTTGCATTTTTTAAAAAAGGTCTGATGAGGGACCAGAGGTAAGAGTGAGACATTTTCCATCCCCAAGGACTGTAAAGACCTCAGAGAGGGGAGAGACCTTAAAATCCTAAATAAGCCGCAATATAAGTAGGTCACCACATAACAACTGTGCAGATGACTTGCACATACTCAGTTTTTTAAAAAGAGAAAGACGAGCAGTGTAGGGTAGATCAAAGATGCAAAATATTAAACTGTGATAAAATGCTCAGATCTGCATTGTTTAGTCAATTACAGCCCCCAAAACCCACAGTACATTTTCATGCCTGTTTTAAAATACAACTTACTTTTAAATTATAGCACTTGAAACAAAAAAGAAAAAACTACTATGAAATGCATCCTACGTTTTGGAAAAAGAAAAAAAAAAAAAAGCCAACCCACTCAAAACTGGGAGTGTGAATCTGTCTTCGGTGCCATCCTCTCGAGATTACACGATTCCCACATCCAGTCCAATGCTGGGCTGGAAGACGGTAGCCTGCAGCCCCATCTGGACTTTTTCACTGACTCCTACCCCACACCCCCAAGGGTCCCTTCCCCTCTCTGGTGAATCCCTGGCCTGTCTTCCTGATAGAGTGCTTACATGGGACACAGGAGGTGTGGATTTCGAGTATTCTGGAGCTGAATACAAATGTGAGGGGAGAAAAGGGGGTCTGTTTTGGTGGGAGGGTCAAGTTCCCAGGATGGGGGGCCCTTCCTGGGCAGGAGGAGGGCTCCTGGCTTGGTGACAGAGATCTCTAGCTTGGTAAGGGGAGAGCTAGAGAATGAACGTGGGGTCTCTCTCCCCCTTTACTGCCCCATCCTGCCGCCCCTGGGGGAGGAAGGACCAGGAGAGACTGGAGACTGTTGCCTAGCAACAAGAGGCGCATCTGGATCGATGGGAATGGCAGATGAGGCTCTAGCCCCCAGCCCGGCTCTCTCTTTGATCTCACCCAGCCCAGCAGAAACCTGGTGGGGGGGAAGCCCAGGGCAGCCTGCCTGATTAAAGCTGAGTCAATAGAGGGAATTTTCCATAATGAGATTGTGTGGGCAGTGGAGGCAGCTGCCCTGTCTCCCCACTTCACCCTCCCCAGTGGGTGGAAGGTGCTTGTCTGTCTGTCCAGCACACACCCTTCCTGCTGATAGCTCCTGGGAGGGAAGGCACATCACCACCCAACAAGTGTTGGGCTGCCAGGGACTCAGAGCCCAGCCCTACCCTGGCCCCACTAGTATCCAGGTCCTGGCACTTAGTCCAGATGGGGAAACTGAAACCTGAAAAGGGAAAGAAATCTGGTCATACAGCTTCTAGCCCATCTTCCCCTTCCTCAGCCCAGCTCCCGGGTGTGAACCTGGGCGGGTCTGACCTTTTCCGGGAGGAGAAGCGGGTAAAGGACGTAATGAAGCTGATGACAGCACAGGGCTCCTCTGATTTTACTCCAGGGTCAGCCCTAGAGGCCAGCTTGGGAGAGTCCTCCGAGAGCATGACACCTAGGTGGCTCTCCTAGGACACCTCCCTAAGGCCATCTGGCTTGGACCCTCCCCAGGACACAGAGATCACCATCTCCCTGGCAGCCCAGGCCATCAGTGACAGCTCAGCCATGAAAATGTTCTTTCTCAGTCCTCTCCCTGCAATCCCAAATCTCTACTGGAGCTCAGGCAACCCCGGGGAAGCTGCCCGCTCCCTAGCTGGGAGGCTACAGCTCCTTGAAGGCCACTGAGGGCCCTAAAAAGCAACAGAGTGGGCTGAGTGGGTGCAGGGATTCCTTTGTTCCACCAGAACGCAGGAGAGGGAAGCCTAAAACACTGCTTGCTGTTTGATATCAGTACTGGTCTATACACGCTGCCTCCTGAGTTAAACTGGTCTGTATTATTTTCAATGACCAGTACTGTGTGTTCTGCTCTATTCCACTGGCCTAGAATACTGGTGTGCATGGGTCCGTGGGTTCCCTGATGTATCCAGTCTGAATTCTTGGTTCCTCTATGGCCTGTCCTGGGCTGCGGTGGTCTGCACTGGTCTCATTTGGGCTATATTGCCTATGCTGTGGGCCCCTCTGTAGGGAGCAGACAGCTGAGGCCTCTTTGTCCCTGGGGACCTGCCATCCAGATCCTCTGCTCTGGGAACCCAAATCAGAGCCAACAGGAATAAAGACAGGGCCCTGGCTTGATGGGCAGGAGCCTAGGTGCCAGGTGAGTCCTTCCTATCCATTCAATGACAGAGCTGGACTCCAGGGCTTACAAAGTATATGACGATGTGGCCTTTGCAAAGATTAACACACATCAAGTCTGGGCATATTGAGAGCGGTAACCAGGGACCTTTCCCACTGAGGTCCCCAGAGATGGAGATGGTTTAAAAAATAAGTAGTGAGCTCCCCGTCAGTGCAAACACAAGCCGGGTTTCAATACATATTCACAGAGGGCTGCTTTGTGCCAAGCTCTGTGCTAGGCGGTAGGGACAGAAAGATGGACACACCCCAGTCGCTGCCCTTGGACAGCCCTCACTCGGCCAGGGAGCAAATAGTCACAGCAGAACAAGGGAAACACTGAGAGTGGTAACCAGAGGGTAAGGCTCTGGAAGCAGCCTAGAGGCACATCCCACAGTGGAGGTCAGGGAGAGCTTCACAGAGGAGGTGATGCTTGAGCAGCGGGCTACAGGGTGAATGGAAGGGGAAGGACATTCCAGGCAAAGGGAGCGGTCCGGGCCAGCATGTTCTTGGGTGGAGCCGAGTGCCGCGTTTCTGACATACAGGGGGCTGGACAGGTTGCCCGGGACGCAGGTGCCAGCTAAGCTGCCTGGCTTTCTCCTGTGGACAGTGGACAGGCCCTCCCTCCCTTGCCTACCCCCAGACACCCCCCCTTGGATCTGGGAGCTGGGCCAGCCTGCCCCCACCTCCGTTCCACAGCACCGTCTGAGTCCGCAGGGAGCGGGGTAGCTCCAAGCCTGCCCAGGCACGGCTGCCCCCCGCCGAACCCCGCAACCCAGGGCTGGGGGCGTCTGGGAGAAAAGGCAGGAGCAGGCCCGGGCTGTGTGCAGGCCAGGCTGCCCGTCCTGCCTGCAACCAGCCCTCCCCTCAGCCCAGCCAGACCCAGCCCGGGGGCTCTGGCCAGGGCCTTCCTCCGGCTCCATCCGGGCGGCAGGAAGCTCCAGCTGCTGAATAATTGAAAAGAAGGCTTTCAGCTTTCTCCCTCCCCACTGCAGCGTCTTGAGGGTTGGGTAACAAACAGCAGTGCCAGCGCCTCCTGAGAGAGACTCCCAGAACGCAGGGAGGAAGCTTGCTCTGCTAATCCACTCTCTGCCGCCTGCCCAGCGCCTTCCTCCCAGGCCTCGCCCGCAGCATCTTCTGACCCTCGAATACTGGTCTCTACGGGTCCGCGGGGGTTGGTATCTACTAGTCTTCACAAGTTGGCACTGATTTGGTACATTATCTACCTTACGTGTTCTGATTTATACTGATCTATACGTCTTCCCGGTTAACTCATGCCTGTAGTGGTTTAGACTAGCTGGCATTGTTTACGGGTAGTACTAACAGTTAACACTTATACATAGAACTTAACTACCTACCTGGGCACGGCTGCACTGTACATATGTTAATTCCTTCACCCCTAATGGTGGGGGTACTTATATTAACCCCATTTTACAAATGAGGAAACTGAGCACAGAGGTCAAGTCACTTTAGGGCACATAGTAATTGATTTGAACCCAGCCTGGCTCTTCTGTCACTTGCTGATCCGTACAGATCTGTCTTGGTTAATGTGGACCGGGCTGTCTCTGAGAGTCAGACCTTTCTCCAGGGCAGAGGTCACCAAAATCGAGGGCACCAGGCAGCAAGAGAGATCTTTTTGAAATGCAAAGCTAACTGTGACCTCCCCAGTTCAGCAGCCTTCCTTCACTGGCTCCCGGTTGCCTGCAGGGCATGGTCCTAGCTCCTCCAGCCCCTCCTGGCCCACTGTGCCTGCCTGTGCATGAGCCCATGCTCTTCTTTTTTCCTCTCCAAGCCTTCTTCCCACACGCCCCACACTCTGTGCAAGACATCCTTCCTCCCCTTCTACATCCGCCAGCTCCTACTTATGCTTCAAGAGTCCTCCTCCAGGAAGACCTCCCAGCTTTGATCCTCCCCAAACACACTCCAGCTCAGTTGATGTCTCTGCCACATCCCAGCACTTATCTTGCTACCTCACAGTGCTTCTCCCCCTGCATCTCCTCTGGTGAGCCTCAGACTGGCCACTCACCGAATAGCTGTGACATGAATGAGGGACCCGCCCCTAGAGCTGAGGGCCCATCTCCCAGTCCTGTACAGGGCCCTTACTCCCCAGCCGCACCCCCTTGGGCAGGGAGCACAGGGAGGGCTTCTAGTTTGTTCCAGCCATGACCTGATTACCTTTGCCACCTCCCCACGCTGGTGTTCACGGGCTGGAGGTCTGGAGAAGGGTCCCCCCCCCCCCCGGGAAAGGGAGGGGTTGACAGGAGAGCCCCCTCCCCAGAGTGCTCTGGGGACACACCCTCTGTTGTCAGGAGTACAGCCTGGCTTCAGGGCAGGGACTGGGGTGGGGAAGGGGCACACCCAGATTCCTTGGACACAGTGGAGGTGGGTTTTCTTTGCCAGCTTCATAAAATACCTTGACAAAACCATTGTTGTTACACACTTATTTTTACAGAGACCCAGACTTAGTTTCACAAGCTAAGTGCCTGGTTCCATGTGTGTTTGTCAGTTCCGTCACGTTTCTGACAGTTACAAAGAACTCTTTCCTCCAGGAGCCTCGGGAGGCACGTCCCTCCCCACCCCCTCTCCCCACACTGAGCTTTTTCTCTGGGCGGGCTCACCCTGTATCAGTAGCCCCCACCTTCGCGGGAAGGCTGCTCCCCCATCATACATCCCACTCCACCGTGACCCTCTTAATCCCAGGTCGCTGGACCTCGCCGTACCTTTGCCTCCAGCCCGTGCCGTCCCCTGCTTGGACTCCCCCTTCCTTAGACTCATCCTTCAAAGGACCAGTGTAAACACCCTTGCCTTTGTGAAGCCTTCCCTGACCATCGCAGGCAAAGGTAGACCCTCCATGGTCTCTTTTTTGCTCCTGTAGCATTGGGAGGGTGGGGGGCGAGGGGTCATCAGGATCTGTCTTCATAACAAGCTTGTCACTGAAAGAATGAACAATCCCACCACCTTATGAGCTAGGGAGTATTGTCTCCATTCTACAGATGAGAAAACTCAGGCTCAGGGAGGTTTGGTGACATTCCCTGATCACCCAGGGAGAAATGGTATAACCAGAATTCAAGCTCAAATCTTCTGATTCCAAACGCAGTGCTCCTTGTTCCTGAGCCAGCGGGAGCAGAGAAGGACCTTAGTGGCAAGAAGGTGGCTACACTGTGTATGACCACAGGTCAAGAGTTTACTTGACGTTGTAGGAACCTGTACCTCTGAGGGTGCAGAGGCCCCGAGTCCTGACATCATCACCGGGTAGGAGGGTCTCTGGCAGGCAGGGGTGGGGAAAGGAGCCCCCAGGGGACTGAGTGCTGCCCCCTGGGGGAGAGAGGCTCCTGAGCCCCAGGAGCAAAGGGGGCCCCTGGTTTGGTGCCATGGGGGCTGGAGGCTGAGACACTGAAAGTGAGTTGGGAGGGGTTTGCTGAGGCCAGCGGGGATGGGGGAAGGTGGCCCAGGTCGCCCTTGCCCTGGGCTCCGGCCTCTGCCCTCTTCTCCCTCCACAATCAACAACCTTGCTTACCCTTGGGTCTCAGTCCCCAGCTATGTGATGACATCCCCCAATCAGACCCAGAGCTCAGCCTTCTGGACATGTTCACACGGATGTCCAAGGACCCCTCACCCCCACCGTGTCCAAAAGACGACAGTCACCACTGACAAATAATCATCGCCATTTATGAGACATTCATTGTGTGCCAGGCCCTGTGCTAGCATTTCACATGCATTAGTCCTTTACCAAGACCCTACGAGGAGGGTGCTATTATTAGTTCCAATTCACAGGCAAGGAACCTGAGACACATAGTTTAAGCCACATGATCAAGGTCACTCAGCTCATGAGTTCCCGAAGAGCACGGCCCTGTCTCCCCGCCTCAAACCGAGTTCCCCGTGGCACGACCCAGTCTCCTTCTCAGACACATATGTGGTCCACGGTTCCCTCTCCCCAGACCTGGTCCAGTCACTAGCACCCTTAGCATCCTATCCCTCTGAGCCCCAAGGTGAGTGACGATCTCATTAGCTGAGAGGCCTCTGTGCCTGTCAGCAGGCTGGACCCTGCAGTACAGATGGGCTATTTCTCCTTCAATTAATCTCTACCAGCAGGACTGGACTTGCAGGTACCGGCAGCCAGACTGTGTTCCATCCTGTCCTCAGCCAGGCCTGCTCAGGGGACCCAGGCTTGGGACTGAGGGAAGGAGGCAAGCGCGGGGACTCAGGAGTGAGGCTTGGAAGTCAGGGCTATGGCCCTTTAACCACTTCCCGGCTGTCGGAAGGGGAGATGCGCCCCCCCCCCGCCGCGCCCCCCACCGCCAGTCAGACAGCATTAAATTCATGACTTAATCTGAGCATGGGTTTGACTGGCCCAGCATCTGGGCCTGCCCTTGGGACCTGACCCAGTGCTGGGGACAGCCTCAGGCTGAGCTCTGGGGGGAACTGGTGTGGCCCTGGCCACTGGCTATAGCAGCAGGAAGGAGGTGGACTGAAGGCTTGGCGGTGTACGTACATAGTCAGTATTACCTAGATTTCCAGAGCAGGAGAAGACCTGTGGGGTCTTTGAGTCCAGTCCCTCATTGTCCAGTGGGGAAACCAGGGTCCGGAGACGGGGAAGAGACTCGCTCAGGGTCTCACAGCCAATCAGGGGTCAAGAAAAGACTTCCCATGTTGCCACCCTGCCTCCAAAGAGACACAGCATCAATGTCCCCAAGGACCTTAACAAGTCAGGGTCAGTATTATGGCTTTAGACCTCATAGCTGCCTGCTTGACCCCCAAAAGCCCCTCACCCTTAACACAGCCCAGTTTGCCCTCCATTTTCCCCATCACAGTAAACGGCTGCACCATCCCCCTGGCCACCCAAGCCAGAGACCCAGTGTTATCCAAGGTGCCTCCCTCCACCCCACACCTAGGCCGCCTACAGTCCTGCCCAGTCTGTCCATTTATTTCTTTTTCTTTTTTTTGCGGTACACCGACCTCTCACCGCTGTGGCCTCTCCCGTCATGGAGCACAGGCTCCGGACGCGCAGGCTCAGCGGCCATGGCTCACGGGCCCAGCCACCCCGCCGCTGCACGTGGGATGGAACCCGCATGAACCCTCGTCCCCCGCATCGGCAGGCAGACTCCCAACCACTGCGCCACCAGGGAAGCCCTGTCCATTTATTTCTTGAATTCTGGCCAGGGCCCAGCTGCTCTGGTGTCCCTGTCTCCAGCCCCTCTCACCCCTTCTGGGAAGCCTGCCCTGACCAAGCAGGTGGAGATACAGACACTCCTCAAATTCTCTTTTATCACACTACACCGCGATAACTACTGGTTTCCCAAACCAGCCTGTGAGCTGCCAGAGGGTCAGGATGGGGTCTTGCTTGTCTCCAAATCTCCAGCATTTGTTGCTGGGGGAGGGGGCGTGTAGATGCTGGGCAAGTGTTTGTTGTGTTTGTTGAGTGAATATAATAGTTTATCTCCTATTTGAGTAGTTCCTGTAATGGGGAACTCACTCATCCTGGGAGGAACTGCTTAGTTTTTTAAAAGTTTTGTTAGGGAAAAAATCCTACCTTGGATTTAGCTGAAGTCCACTCAAGACGACTTCACCGCAGGAGTCCTGGCTTTGTCTTCTTGTCTTCAGGAAGCACCCAGATTAGCTAGGGGCTTGCTCCCTTCAGTGTGGTTCAAGGTCCAGCACAGGTGAAACTTGTTAGAAATGCAAATTTTCAGAGCCCACCCCAGATCTACCGAATCAGAAATTTCAGGGGTAGGCCATAGCCATCTATGGTTTAACAAGCCGTCCAGGTGACTCTGCTGCCTAATAAGATTTGAGAACTGCTGCTGTAGAACCGGCTCCCAATTGCTGGTCTACAGATGCTCTATATCAGAATCACCTGGGGAACACTGACAATTTCACCCCCAGAGATTTTGATTCAGTAGGTCTAGGTAGGAATCACATACAAACTACAAGACACCCAGTTTAGTTTGAATTTCAGATGAACAATGAATAATTTTCTTTTAGTATAAGGATGTCCCAAATATGAAATTCATGAAATTCAAATTAATTTAACTGTGCACCCTGTACTTTTATTTGCCAAATCTGGCGACCCAACCCACTTCTCTTTTAGTCAATAAATTTATTTATTTATTTATTTATTTATTTTTGGCTGCTTTGGGTCTTGCTGCGCGCGGGCTTTCTCTAGTTGCGGCGAGTGGGGGTTACTCTTTCGTTATGGTGCGCAGGCTTCTCATTGCGATGGCTTCTCTTGTTGCGGAGTACGGGCTGTAGGCATTGCAGGCTTCAGTAGTTGTGGCACACGGGCTCAGTAGTTGTGGCTCACGGGATTAGTTGCTCTGAGGCATGTGGGATCTTCCCGGACCAGGGCTTGAACTTGTGTCCCCTGCATTGGCAGGTGGATTCTTAACCACTGCGCCGCCGGGGAAGCCCCACCCAACCTACTTGCAACAAGCTTCCCAACAGATTCTACCAGGTTTGGCCTAAATCCTCTACAATCCTTCAAGTATCTGCAGATTGGGATTCTGACCGCGTGTATATTCTTATCATCACCTCCCCATTCTAGACATATTTTTGTTGATGTAGCCTAAGATAGCATGTACTTTTGGCAGCCACATCATGATACTGACTCCAATTGAGCCTGTGACCACTGAAAACCCCTAAATCCTTCCTAAATATGCTGCTTCTAAAGTATGTCCACCTCATTCCAATTTTAGAAAGTTAATTTGGGATCCAGCTTCAGGATGTGGCATTTCTCACTATCCTGTTCCACCTTCTTAGACTCCTTCCATCTTTTCAGCCTGTTGAGTCCTTTCAGATTCTGACTCCGAATTTATGAGCCTTCTCAAATGGTGTCCGCAGTGAATCTGATCATCAGGTTATCAGAGTTCCATCCAGTCAATGGTGAACGTATCGGATCAGATGTGGGTGAGGACAGAGCCCTGTGGTCTTCCACTAGATACCCCCATCTAATGTGACATTGACGCATTAATCAGCTCCCTTTGAACATAGGTTAATCTATCTACCAAATAAAAGAGTACAGAATGTTAGTTTCCACCAGCACAATGGCTCTTTCTTCTTATGAAACCTCACAAGGATTCCGTAATAGATAATATCAGACACCCCGCAGAGAGACTCGGTGCCTGCAGTAACTAACTCCCTGGTCTGCTGGTCCAGCAACCCTGACTTGGAAAGAAGTGGACTCAGTGGGCAATCACTTGTTCTTAGGGTCCTGGGCTCTCCTCTAGGGGTTCAGGGGTCATCCTTTCAATAACGTGCCTCTGATTCCTGCCTGGCCCCCTCCATCACCAGGTGAAACTGCTAGAGTCCACCGTCTGTCCTAGTGAAAATCCAGACAGCATCTGCCCTCTGTCTTCACATTCCTCTCCTTTCCTTCAGTCACTCCTGAAAGATTGCCTACAGCCGCCTAGCCATCTTACCCAGGCATTCTCCCAGTGCCAGGGATAGGATTTCTCAAGGTCTGGAGATCTGAGTGCATTCAAAACTGCTCCCACCAGCTTCCCCTCCCCTACCCTCAAGGAGCTCAGGCCAAGTTCCAGGCTGGGGAGCCTCTCGCACATCAGAGGGAAAGCATGCAGAGCAGCATTACTCAGAACCTGGCTCCACGGGCTCTCGCTGGGACCCAAGCACTTTGTCCCCACACGCTCAGTGCACCTCCTGAGTTGCCAGGTGCTGGGTAGTCTCTGGGGAGCCAGAATGAAGGGATGGATGGTCCCCTTCACTCAAAGGGCTAGAACAGTGGTCAGATGCAAACAATAAATTGAGCCTCAGTATCTGAAGAGGTGAGGACAAAAGCTGTGGGGGCACAAGGAGAGAATGACTCATCCTTCCTCAAAAGCAGGGAAGGCTTCCCAGAGGAGGTGACATTTGGGCTGGGCCCAGAAGGATGTGCGGGAGTTCCCCAGGTGGAGAGAAGAGGAAATGGAATTCCAGCACAGGGGAACCGCGTGGGCAAAGGCACAAAGGAGTGAGAGCACATGTTTGGGGACAGATGACCCAGGCTGAGGGGCTGGATGTTGGCTACAGGATGAGGTGTGGCACGGGATGAAGTTGCAAGATAGCGTAAGGCAAAATGCAAAGGGGTCTCGCAGGCTGTGTCAAGGACTGCCCAGCATTCCTCTGTCCCACCTCCCTTTTTGCCTCCTCCTTGTTCTACCCCGGGGTGCTGGGCTCCACATGTTGCAGGCACTTTGCTGGCCCTAGGAGTTGAGGGATAACTGTCCTCAGCCCTCCGGGGGAGCCAGACCTGTGTGCCCACAGTGACACAGTGAGTGGCTAGAGCTCCAGGAGGGTCGCACCAGCCAGAGCGGGGAGGGGGGACTTCCAGAAAGTGGGGAGGCCTGTGAGCAGTGATTTTGAGGTCATGCAGGAGTCAGGTGCAGAGCATCCCAGGGAAAGGGAGCAGCAGGGGGAAAAGGCCTGGATGCAAGAGGGTCGGAGAATCTGCGTGGGAGCAGCAGGGGGACGGCTAGTCCAGGAGACAGGCCATGTCGCGACTTGAAGCCAGAGTGACAAGAAGCCACTAGAGGCTGTTAATCAGGGCACGATTGGCTGATTTGCTCCTGGACCAATCTCCCAGGTTGCTGAGGAAGATGAACAGAAAGAGGTCGGGGAGGTGGGGACAGACAGGATGCTGGGGCCAGAGTGGACCAGAGGGAGAGGCTTGAGCTGAGGCGGTAACGAGAGAGGAGGCGATGGATAGATGTGAGCAATGTTGAGTAGAGGGAATGAGGGAGCAGACTTGACGTTGGTGAGCTGTGGTGGCCCAGGACGGGGGGGTTCTCCAAGCTCCACGCGTGTCCCGGGCTGGAGGCCGTAGCTATGCACTGGAGCCAAGGCAGGTAGCAAGCAGGGATCCCAGAGCTTTGTGTGGGGCTTGGTGAGTGGGTGATGCCTGTGGGGTACCCAGCAGAAGGCCTGGTGGAGCTGGGGTGCAGGGCTGGGCTAGGGACAGACGGGAAGCAGGGTTAGAAGGACAGCTTTGTTCTGTAAATCCCCAAGAGCCCTCCTCTTCTGATGAATCTGGGTGATGCTCAGAGAGGAGCAGTGACATGGTCAGGGTCACAAAACAAGGAGCAGGGAAGCCTGACCTAGAACTCAGACATTTGGGGGGATGGAAATATGAAAGGAGCTTGTGCTCCCATTACCATTGTCACCTCCTGTCACTCTCCCCTTCAGAGCCTTTTTCCTCTCACAGTCCCCCTCTCTTCCCTGCCTTTCAGACTCCACGGCTCTGAACACCCCTCACCCGCCATCACTTTGAAGCCAGTGAGGGGAGTATGTGTTTGGGCGGGGGGCTTGTACCGAAGGAGGGCCCCATCTGGGATGTCCAGACATGCCCAGTTCCTTCTCTTCTCACCTCCCTCCACCCCTTCCCTCCCTCCCATCCCACTCCCTGGGAAGGAGGCCTCCCTGTTGCTTAGCAACTAGCAGAGCCTTGGAGAAAGGAAATGGAAATAGCTCAGGAGGTGCCTCCCCTCTGCTAAGATAAGTCCTTGGGGTGTGTGTGTGTGTGTGTGTGTGTGTGTGTGTGTGTGTGCACGCGCGCTCACACATGCGCAGGGTGCGTGCAGGCACATGCTCTACTTTGGGTCTAGCATGAAGCCACAGCTTCTCACCTCCCAAGCCATGCTGACTCCTACCCCATCCCAAGCCGGCAGGAGGATGTGGCTGCCTGGACAGTTAATGTCAGGGCCACTTTTGGTCACATCCTCAGAAGCAGTGTTCCCAGAACAAAGGAGGGGACAGTCCTGTGGGCTTCAATCAGGCCCCTGCCTGGAATGGACTTTGGAAAAGTTAGCCAAATCCAAGTGGGAACTGAAAACTGCATCTGAGGTGGGAATGGAGTTGAGCCTGGAGAAGGTTCCATCTTCCCGTCTGGGCAGGGCTGTCCCAGAGCAGCCTGGGAGGGGGGAGCACATGTGGTCTGTGACTCCAGGGGCCAGAGCCAGGAGAATGGGCACTGGGGAGTGAGAGGGGGGTGTTAAACTGAGCCTGAAGGAAAAACAAGAATAAAACCAACAAATTCTCCCAGAGACCGACTTGGTTGCCTGGGGAGCTGGCAGCAGGCGTGCAGCAGGCACGGGCCAGGCAGGCAGGGGCCAGGCATTGGTACAAGGGAGAGAGGGTTGTCCTGAGTGGTACTAGGTCCCTGGAGATGAGAAGGTTCCTTAGAGGCCATCTAGTCCGGCCTGAACTCACCCACCTTACAGATGGGAAAAGCCCAGTGTCCGTCCGATTCCCCCTCATGCCCTGGGGTGTGACCAAAGGTGCAATCCTGTCACCAGCCCGGCTCTGCAGCAAGAGGGGAAGCGGATTAGAGCCGTGAGTGGTCCTTTAAATCTCCAGGATTAACCCGCGCCGAGAGGAGCTTAGCAGGTGGCCGAGAAGTGACCATCCCGCCGGGTGTCTGTGTCTACCCCGCAGGGCCGAGGCCAGCAGCTCCGGGAGCAGCCACCATGTCCTCCACAGTGAACAACGGGGCGGCCAGCATGCCGTCCCCACCCGACGCGGCGAACGGCTTTCCGCAGCCGGGCGCTTCGTCGGCGGCCTGGCCGCGGGCAGAGGAGGAGCTGCGCGCCGCGGAGCCCGGCCTAGTGAAGCGCGCGCACCGCGAGATCCTGGACCACGAGCGCAAGCGACGCGTGGAGCTCAAGTGCATGGAGCTGCAGGAGATGATGGAGGAGCAGGGGTGAGTCGGGAGGGGGCGGGGCCGGGGCGGGGCACTGGGGGCGTGGAGGGAACCAAGAGCGGTGCCGGGGGCGGAGCCAGCGTTGGGACCCGGGAGCCTGTAAGGTCAGAATTTGAACCATTGCAAGCCCTGCCGAACTTTCATTCATTTATTAGTTTATTCTACCAATAAGCCATCTTGAACTCCTGCTCTGTATCAAGCTCTTACCTGGGCTCAGATTCGCAGAAGCCAAGGAGACACAGTCCATGCCTTCCAGAAATATCCAGCCCAGTGCAGGAGATAGGCCTGTAAACATCAATGATAAATCAAGGCCTCAGTTTCCCCTTCTATAAAATGGGTGGATCGAGCTGCCTGGTCTCTGCCAAGCAGATGCTGCAGCCAGGCAAGAAAGCACAGTGGGCCCCTACTATGTGTGAGGGCTACCTGTGGTTTCAGCAAAGAAATCCCACCCAACAGCCACACCCGGAAGCTTAGGTTTCACCCTATCTAGTTCAGAACCAGTCACAGGGGCACACAAGTGTGCCAAGCACTGTGCTGGGCAACGCTGGACCCCAGAGCCGAATCGGAGTCACTTCCTCAAAGACTGCCCTTCCAACCCCTGTTCCCCCACCTCAGAAGGGAAACAAACATGTTAACAACCAACTCCACCATAAGACAGATTAGAATCATGGTTATAGGACAGGACAGGAGAGGGTCAAGTGCTTCAGGAGCTCAGAGGGGAGATTATGAGAGAAGACATTCGAATGGGCCTTGAAGGACGTTTAGGAGTTCGTCAGGCTGAGAAGGAGGGGTTGTGCATTAATCAGTAAGGATTTAGGGACCTCCCCCCGAAAATCCAGTGGAGACAGGACAGCCCTCACATGCGGAGCTGGAGGCAAAGAAACAGAGAACAAAGCCATTCCCATCTGTGCAGCTCCAAGGAAAGCTGGTATTCCCAAGCCTCCCTTTTGCATCTGCCCTGAGTACTTTGAAACTGCTGGGCCGGCTGTTGAGGGAGTCAAAGTGGGGAGCAGGGCCTGCCCATCAGGCTTGCACTGTCAGTGAGCTGAGAAATCAGAAATGCCCAGTGCATTAGGGCCTGGAGCCACATGGGGACAGACAGCCTGTGTACAGCAGTCCTTCCAAACCACACCTTTGTCTGTTCATCCAGGCCTCCTGGGTTCCCTAAGAGGCAGCCAAGACAAGGCTCACTGTCCCTTTGGAGCCCGGAAGACACCGAGGCTCAGACAGAGATAGTCACCACCACCCAAGGCCCTCAGGAAGGCAGGGCCAAGGCTGCCAGGCAGGGCCGCTTGTAGGAAAAGAAGGGGGCACGGGGACTTGGTGTTCACCTCCAGGTGGGGACCAGGTGGGGGTGGGGAGGGTCCCTGCAGAGAGGGATGGATGGATGGAAGGCTGCTGAAGACAGACAGAAAGGAGGCTTCCAGCTGGCAGGGAAAACAGGTTTGATGAGCTGTGGATGTGGCCAAAGAAATGAGATCCCCAGGGGCAGGGTGGAGTAGCGGCTGGGAAATGGAGTATCCTTCCGCAGAGAAAGTCCCAGGCCTTAATTAAACCTGCAAATCCTGCTGAATTGGGAGACTCGAGCAGTGGAGGGAGTGGGGGCGTGGCTGGGAAACAATTACTGGGACAGTAGAGAACCAGCCTTCTGTGCTTCATTCTAGGAAAACACCCCTTTCCCCTCCCAGAGCCCCGCCCCTTCCCCGTCACAGGGCCCCGCCCCTCCCTCTCACAAAGCCACGCCCCCTTCCTAAGCCCCTTCCTCTTCACTGAACCTTCCCCTTCGGAAAGCCCTCCCTCTCACAGAGCCCCAACCTTTCAGGGGCCTTCCCTCCCCAGCCGCCCCACCCCGCCGGTTGAATCTCCCCCTGCACTGGGAGGCATATTATCCGACGAGGGCAGCCTCAGGTGGAGGGGGACGGCATTTGGCCGTGTCCTTGGTGTCCGTCCCCTGGCATCAAGGACTTACGCCTCTCTAGGAAGCACCCATCAGGCCTCCAGCTGTTCCGTCAGGGGCCCTTCCCCCACCCAAGCTCTCACTCCAAGTGGTCCTTAGACTGGAGTCTCCCACAAAGCTAGCTCTCAAGTTACCATCCACCTCCCCTCCCCATCTCTTAGCGGCTGCGCGGTCGGTAGAGGGCACAGCCACTCTGGAGCCCAGCAATCCGGGCTTCCAGCCCTGGCCTGTGACCTTGGGCAAGTCACAGCTACTGGCCTGTTAAATAGGGAGTTGTTGGGTTCCCCTGGTGGCGCAGTGGTTGAGAGTCCGCCTGCCGATGCAGGGGACACGGGTTCGTGCCCCGGTCCGCGAAGATCCCACGTGCCGCGGAGCGGCTGGGCCCGTGAGCCATGGCCGCTGAGCCTGCGCGTCTGGAGCCTGCGCTCCACAACGGGAGAGGCCACAACAGTGAGAAGCCTGCGTACCGAAAAAAATTAAAAAAAAAAAAAAAAAAGAAAGAAAGAAAATAGAGAGTTGTTCTGGGAATTCCTTGGCTGTCCAATGGTTAGGACTCCACACTTTCACTGCTGAGGGCCCAGGTTTCCATCCCTGTTCGGGGAACTAAGATCCTGCAAGCCGGGGTGGGGGGGGGGGAGCGGGATGGGGGTGTGGGGATAAATAAATAAATAAAAATAAGAATTAAAAGTTTAAAAAAAAATTTTTAAGGTGGGGTGGGAGTTGTTCCGAGTGTCCTGTGGACTAAGGGACATGCAGGGCTCCCGCACGTGGAGCCAACCCCCAGAAAGTGCTCCACAAATACTAGAGACCTTTGCTGTGTTATAAAATCCAGCCATTAATATCCATTCCTAGAAACGCTGGGTCATTCGCATTTATTTACCAGCTTCTCAGGCATTTGACAAACATTCCCACTAGTCACAGGAACACACATTCTTTGGCCCTGTTAAAAAGAAATCCCTTCCTTAATATTGATGGATGGCGGCTAATTCACTGGTGATTGACCCTGCCTTCGGAGTCATCTTCCTGGGCAGCCTCCACGTGCAGCCGGCAACCACCTTGGGGGTGGGGACAGCGCCCCCAGCCTTTGTGATGTGAAGCTCCAGCTCCGGCCCCAGACATCTCCCCACATCCTACCCATGCCCCTTCCCAATGAGGACACTCAAGGTGGACAGAGCACGGCTCTGCCCCTAGCTGGGTTTGGAGCTTTGAATCCTCCCTTCTCTCTGTTCTGTTTCCTCATCTGTAAAATGGGAATAGTAAGGCCACCCACCCCCCTCAGAGCTGTGGTGAAGATCAAATTAATGACCGAGGAAATAATTACCTAGGAAATGCAGGATCTGGGCAAAGACAGGCAGAATGAAACATTTTCAACTCCGGGACCCTCTTTTAAAATGCACTGTTGGGACTTCCCTGGTGGCGCAGTGGTTAAGCGTCCACCTGCCGATGCAGGGAACACGGGTTCGAGCCCTGATCCAGGAAGATCCCACATGCCGTGGAGCAACTAAGCCCATGCGCCACAACTACTGAGACTGTGCTCTATAGCCCGCGAGCCACAACTACTGAGCCTATGCACCACAACTACTGAAGCCCACGCGCCTAGAGCCCGTGCTCTGCAACAAGAGAAGCCACCGCAGTGAGAAGCCCGTGCACTGCAACGAAGAGTAGCCCCAGCTCGTCGCAACTGCAGAAAGCCCGCGTGCAGCAGTGAAGACCCGACGCAGCCAAATTAAAAAAAAAAAAAAAAGGAAATGCATTGTCCCCCCCACCCCAGCCCAAGAGGGCAACCCAGGAAGTCCCCAAGCAAAAATGAATTTGGCACATCCTTCCCGAAGAGTGAAGCGGCAGTGAGGGAGCCAGATAGACTTGGGAAGCAGCGGAGCCAGTAGGCTGCGGCGCTGAGACAGGCAACCTTGCCCTGCCTACCCGCTTCCCCTGTCCAAGCCCTTGACTTCTAGCCAGCCAGGCCTCCTGCGTGGCCTTAATTTGGCAGGTGCTGCCACATCTGCAGGGAGTGGATGATTTGGATACCAGCCTCCCTCTCCTCAGCCTTTGCCTCCTGGGAGAGCAGAGGGGAGAGGCCCAGGTGATTCCTGACCCAGGACCACGCTGACCTGGGAGGGGTCTAGGGTAGGAAAAGGCAGGGAGCCTGGGACGACTAGACCCTTTGTCCCCACGGCTCTGGGACAAATAATCCTCAATCAACTCCATTTCTGGAGCACCTACTACGTGCCAGGCACTGCACAGAGTGCTTTATATGCATCATCTCCCTTAATCCTGTGACGACCTTGAAAGGCAGGTTACTATCCCGTTTCACAGATGTAGAGGCTCAGGCTAAGAGAAGTATGCGGACTTGTCCAAGGTCACAGAGCTAGAGAGTGGGGGCTCTGGGATTCGAAAACAGGATGGCCTGGCTCTTCTGCCTCTCCTCGTAATGCCTCAGCTGAGAGGTGTGAGGGGAGAGGAGACACCAGGGTCACACTTGAGACCACTTCGCCCAGTCACCAGATGTCCTCCCTGGGTCCCAGCTTCTCCCAGCAAGAAACCCCGGCACATAACCAACAGTGGCGCCCCAACAGCAGGTGCTGGCGTTAGTCACCTCGCCTTACACCTGCCGGCTCTGGGATGAGCCCTAAGTCCCTGCACACGTCCTGCTCCAGGTCTTCATGAAATCCTGGACTTCGCTCCCACCTCCCAGCCTTCACATGTGCTGTAGATCCCCAGGCATGCGGCTTGGACCCTGGCCTGAAGCCCCTCCCACACAGCTGGGGCTCTGGCCCCCGCCTTGCCCTTCCCGACCCTGCCAGGTCCCAGGCCCCCTGCCGATGGCCCAGCCAGCTGGTGTCTCCCTCCCAGGGGTCTCTGAGTTGGGGGCTCGGCGGTGCTGAAGGGCCGGTACTGTTTTTCTCTGTGCTGGTGACAATGACAAGCTGAGGTCTCCTGAGGAGAAGGTGAGATGGAAGCAGTTCCTCTGAGCCTCCACTGCTCAGAAAAGGACCAAGGATGTGACTCAGGGGATGTTTACAGCAGGAGGGATTCCCTCCTTCAGAGCCCGGTGACCGAGGGCTCTGTCCTGCCCAGCAAGCGAGGCCCAGGGACCTCCGGCTGAATGCTAAACAGGGACCAAGGTGGCCACTTACAAGCCAAGGGCCAGGGCTGCTGAAGCTGGGTCGGTGGTGTCAGTACAGCAGGACCTGAGACACACACACTCCTGCGGAAACGGTGGGGGGTTGGAAGAGACGGGCTCCTCCCCCTGCCAGGCTGGACTCCATCCTCCCTATGGGGAGGGTTAAATTAGGAGATTGGGATTAACATGTACGCACTACGATATATAAAACAGATAACCAAGAAGGACCTGCTGTATAGCACAGGGAACTCTACTCAATATTTTGTAATAACAAAATAAGGGAAAAGAAGCTGAAAAAGAAAAATATATATGTGTATATAGAGCTGAATCACTTTGCTGTACACCTGAAACTAACGCAACATTGTAAATCAACAATACATCAATAAAAAAAAAAAGAAAAGAAAAAAATGGTGAAAAAAACTCCTCCCTGTAGTGGGCCACAGAGGTGCCCAAACCTATAGAGGGTGACACCCCAGCCGGGGGTCAGGGGACACATGGTGAAGAAGTAGGTAGTGCTCCCCTCCTAACCGCCCCCCTCCCGACATATTCAACCGGTTCCCGAGTCCCAGCCGTCCCCACCCGATGGCATTTCGTCCGCTTCTCCCCCTCCATCCTCACGCCCACTCTCTAGCTCTGACCTCAGCACCTCCCCCCTGAACCCCTGCCGTAGGCCAGGGCCAGCCTCCCTCTCCTCCAGCCACACGGCCACCAGAGCCATCTTTCCAAAATGAAAATCCCACCTTCGAACTCTTCAATCCTCTCCATCACCATCTACTCATTTATCAAACACTTTTGCCTGCCACGTAAGGTGCCAGGTGCTGGGGACACAACAGCAATTCAGACAGACAAGGCCCCTGCCCTCGGGGAACTCCCAGGCCAGTGCAGGCTGCAGAGGAGTCAACGGGTGGTGACTAGCACACAAACCACCTGCCAGGAACCGGGAAGCTCAGTTTGCTATGGAAACACAAACGCCGACACCTAACCTGGTTGGGGGGTGGGAATCCATCGTGCTGTAAACACGCCATGAGTCACATCTTTGTGCTTAGCCACGGTTACTTCCGCAGCAGAGCCAACCTGGAAGTTAATTTATGAGTCAAAAGCTGTATTCATTTTTCTTTAAGCCTTTTGAAAAGAATTGCCAGATTGCTCTCCAAAAAGGCAGGGTCGGCTTCCCTGGTGGCGCAGTGGTTGAGAATCCGCCTGCCGATGCAGGAGACACGGGTTCGTGCCCTGGTCCGGGAGGATCCCACATGCCGCGGAGCGACTAGGCCCGTGAGCCATGGCCGCGGAGCCTGTGCTCCGCAACGGGAGAGGCCACGACAGTGAGAGGCCCGCATACTGAAAAAAAAAAAAAAAAAAAAAAGGCAGGGTCAATCCCAAATGCTTGCTGCAGGAGAGGAAGGAAGGAGAAAAGAGATGGGGTCCCTGAGAGGGAACAATGTACCATTTCCGTGGACAGGCTGAGCGGGGCGGGCTGGGCCTGCTGTGTGCACAGAGGGTGGATGGTCAGATGACACAGAAGGTGGGACCCCGGTTCCTATGTGGTCACCATATTTTCTATCCAGGACAATGACCTGCAGCCCAGGAAGGGGAGAGGGTGGGAGCCTGGGACCCCGGGACCCCAAGACTCAATCAGCAGCATCCACTGGACAGCGGCGTGTGCTGGGCACAGGGCCGGGGGCTGGGTGAGCACAGAGCAGCAGGGACATCTGTCACAATGGTGGTGTGAGAGAGGTTACAACCAAGCCCAGGGTGCGGGAACAAGGATGAGGGGTAGGTAATTCTGGGCTTTGGTCCCTAGCCTCAGGGAGGGAGGGAGAGCGGAGCAGAGAAGTCGGGACCTTCCAGCCAAGGCCCATCCCAAGTTGGGAAGCAGTGGATCTACCCCCGAGATCCTTGGCCAGCCACCTGGCAGCGTAGGATGTGCTGAGGATCTCCCCAGGCTCTTGCGAGGATCAGAGGTCCTTGAGGCCAGGAAAGCAGAAAAGGCCATGTATGTGTCAAGGCCACGGGTCTCACTTGTCCCCTAAAATGTCTCCAGAGAGTGACTGCAGCCTGGACGTGGGAGGGAGGCCTGCCCTGGGGTGGGGGAGGGCCAAGAGGAAGGGCCCCGTCTCCCCTGGTGGGTCTCCCCACTTCTGGGAGCAACACTTCCTTTAGTTTATGTGTTTGTTTGGCTGGTAGTTTTGTTTCCTTAGTTGATTGGTTGGCTGAGTCGGTGCAAAACAGGTAGGCCTTGAGCTTCCCCAGCACTGAGAATCCTGGTGGTGGCGTGACCTTGGACAGGTTGTTGCAAGCTGGAAAGTGCCCGCGTGACTGAGGGCTGGGGGGATGGGCTGGGGGTCGGGCAGGTGGGGAGGAAACCAAAGCCAAGACAGCAGTTCTCATCTTCCCTGTACCCCACAGGTACTCAGAGGAGGAGACCCGGCAGAAGGTCAGGACTTTCCGGCAGATGCTGATGGAGAAGGAGGGAATGCTCACCAGGGAGGACCGGCCCGGGGGCCACGTGTGAGTGCTGCCTGGGTGGGGCAGGGCACAGGGAGAGGGCAGGCTCAGGCAGCGGCTGGGGGCCAGAGGGGCCTTTCCCAGGGATCCCTAGGGTGGTCGGGGCTGGAGGGGGGAGAAAGAGGAGGAGGAGGAGAGGGCATGGCTCTTGTCCACTGGCAGCTCTGGCCTGGCCCGGGGCACAAGCAGGAGCCGCTGGGCACCTGGGCATCCCCGAGGCCCTCTCCCTGTGCGCTGGGTTCTATCTATCGCCCAGCGGTAGGGGAGGCGCCCCACATCTCAGCTCAGGGAACCCTGGGCTGCGAATCAGGAACTTGAGCGGCGTTCTCACCCCAGTGTTGTCAGCGGTGGGAGGGCGAGCCCCTCTGCCCCAACTCCCACCCCCTGTGACGTGACCTCCAGAGCAAGCACAGACTCTGGAAAATAAGAACTACTGCACCCAATGCCATTGCTGGCTTAGCCAAAGGCTATCGGGGACAGAGGGCATGGGCTCTGCGGCGGCCACATCTCTGCAGCTGTCACAGGACAGGAGCAGCACTGGGGTGCTGTGGCCCCCCCGGGTGGGCTTTGGATCAAACAGGGGAGTTACAGGGAGGCAGACTTTGTCTCAGATTACAGGAGAACCAACCGTCAACCACTCAAAACCCTATGAAATGGAGCAGCTGCTCTAGGAGGGCGGGGACTGCAAGTGTCCAGGCATGGCTGGGCGATGGCATCTTGCTGGGTCCCTAAGTCCCTGTGCACCTTTACTGGCACAAAAATACAACGACAGCAGCACCTTCTGAGCGACCTTCCTGTTGCCGTTGTCTTGAGGGCAAACAGCATGGCAGGAGTGGACGGACCTCAATGGGCAGCGGGGAAGCCCTTTCTGCAGAAATTCTAGACTGCTGGGGGATCCCCTCCTAACCCCACTTAACCTCGCCTCTCTGGCTTGAGCAGGAACAGAAGCAGAGCAGGGGGCGGGGGGGGGTGCTTTCCGGGCGGCCCAGCGGTCAGGACTTGGCGCTTCCACCGCAGGGGGCGCGGGTTCGATCCCTGGTCGGGGAGCTCGCATCCCGCATGCTGCACAGCGCGGCCAAAAAGACAAAAGAAAAAAAGAAGAAGCAGAGTCATGGCAGCCTCGGGTTTTGGGGGGGCTCATGGGTGATCTGGGGGAGCCTGGCTCAACGGGCATGCTCTCTCCTCCCCAGAGGTGGGAAGAAGTCACACCACCACCACCTCCTTCTCTCCAGCTTCCCAGAACCCACAGCACCCCTCAGCAACTGCTGTGGCCACCTCACTGATGCCCGAAGGTGCCCCCACCACCAAGGGGGCGAGCCCTCCTCCCTTCCCTTCTCAAACTTCCTGACAACCACATCCTCCCTCTGCAGCCTGTACCACCTCCAAACCCACCAGGTCCTGCCTTTCTGACCTGTGTCCCCCCAGATCCCCCCAGGGCTCCGCTGGAAAATCAGCCACCCTTTCCTCTTCCATCCAGTGTGAGGGCCGGAGGCCTCGTCCGGAATCTACCTTTGCCACCTTCTCTGGGCCCTTCCAGCGATAACCGCCCCTCCAGCCCAAACCTGCCATCCCACCTGCCCTCTCCTGGGCATCTTCTTAATCTACTCCCTGTCCTTCCTCAATTCTGCTATCTCCTCCAGCTTCCAGCCCACATGTTTCTCTCCTTTTTCCACCAAATTTCTGCAGAGCATATGGTACACGTTGTCTCCACTTCCTGAAGCCATGGAGGTCTGGCTTCTTGCCCCCATGACTCCAGCGACCTGCTTGGGCTGTGGCTGCCCGAGCCCCACTTAGCATGGCCCGGCCTCCTCCGCAGGCCTGGCCTCTCCGGCACATGCCACCGCTGTACTGCCCCGGTGGAGACCTGCTTTCCCCCTGGCTTCCAAGATTCAGTTCTTTGTGAGCTTCCTCCTACCCTCTGGTGGTTTCTGTTCCTCCCTCACTCCTGCGCACTTCTCAGATGTCGGCTGCCCCCAAGGATCTGTCACGTCCTCAGGTCTCTTCCTCAGGTCTTCCTTCCCTCTGCTTCCTGGGGAATCTCATCCATCCCCCAGCTGGAACGCTCTCCTGTTAGTGGATGACTCCCAAGTCTTTTCCAGAAGTCCTGGTCTTCTCTTTCCTGGAATGAATGAATGATGCATTTGAGAACTGGGACACATGGGGCGGGATGTCGTGGAGAGGCTGCAGTGTCCATCATCAGAAGGAAAGTCCTCGAGGGTCTGTGCTGTATGCCGACCCCTGCGCTGGTGCTATGAGGGGGGTGGGCTGGGGGGAGGGAAAGGCTGCCCCTGCTCCCTGGGTGGAAACACAAACCTCCAACCTGAAACCCGGAATTACCGGCAGCCACGGACAAGAAGAACCAATGTGGCCACTTGAACAACTTAGTCTCAAGCTCTGTGCGTGTTTGGTGGGGGAAGAGAGACAGGCTAGGGCGGTCGGTCAGGAAGCGTTCCTCGGAAGATGCAGTGTCAGGAAGACTTGACAGTCCAGGAGGACTCCTGCTCTGGAAGCAGAGCAGAATCTAGACTTGGCAGGGTCCTGGGATCCTACTAGAATATTAGAAGCCCTTGAGGACAAGTTGGTCACCAATTTTGTTTACCGCTGCATCCCTGGTGCCTAAAACAGTGCGGTTTGCCCAGCCTCAGTTTCCTCCTTTACACAGGGAAGGGTTGAGACCAGAAGCCTTCTTCTAGCTCAGGCAGCCACAACGGTGTGAAAATAGCGTTGCAGTGACTGCAGCAGTGATGGTGGCCTGGATTACTCCCGGGCTGGGAAGAGTCGTTTGTGGTGCTGGACCCAAGGCCAGAGGCGGAGAGGTGACAGAGGGTTAGCAGCAGCTTGGTCATATGCCTTCCTGCGGACCTGGCATCCGACCAGGTCTTCAGTTCTTAGTTCAGAGTACGGGCTAGTGGAGGGAGAGCGTGTGCCCTGGCAACAGACACCCCACCCCTCTTAACCTCTAAGTTCCATATTAACCCCCTGAGCTCCGTATCCCAGCTCCACCACACCCCAGCTGTGTGACTTGGGTAGGTCCTTGATTTCTGTGGGCCTTCATTTCTTTATTTATAAAATGCAGATATTAGTAGCATCCTCGAAGGACTGTAGAGGAAATCAATGAAACAGTGACTGTAAGTGTCAGGATTAGCGGCTGGCGCACAGCAGACGTGCATCACCACTGGAGGATCGCCGGCACTGTCTCGGGCCCCTCGGGCTGCTGTAACACAGGACCGTAAACTGGGTGCCTTGATCTACAACAGAAACTTACTCTTCACTGTTCTGGAGGCTGGAAGTCTGAGATCACGGACTAGTCCCCTCCAGTCTGCTCTCCACACTGGACACCAGAACATCACACCGCCATGTTCTGGGTGTGGCCCCGTGGATGGTAGGAGCCAGTGGAAGGCTTTTGAGAGGTGTGATGCGGTCAGACGGGTGTTTAGGGACTTTCTCCTTTGGCACATGGACCAGGTGGGTGAGACTACAAGGAGAAACAGTGGGGCAGCTGGCACTCTAATCCGGCAGAGAAGTGATGGAGAGTGTGGTCCCAGGGACACTGAGAGAGGACATGCTTTTGTCTGGAACCTGATGCATGTGGGGAGTCCTATTTTGCCCCAGAAAACTTCCGTGGTTCCCCACCCTCCAGGCAGTCAAATTTGGATTCCCTGGCCTGGCACTGAAGGCTCTCCACACTCTAGACCCAGCCTGGCTTCCCACTCCCGGTATCACGCAGTAGCCAGCCCGACCTGCTGGCAGCTCGCAGCCACGTCCTGCACCTTCTCACTTCCACGCCTTTGCTCATCCTGGGCCCTCAGCCGGAAACACCCTTGTGCACGGTCCGAATATACCCCATCATTCAAGGCTGCCTCTAAAAACCACTTTATTCCTGGGATAAAAGTAAAATCTTCTCCTCTTTGGGATATATACAATGTTTTCTTTACTTCTATGTCTGTTATCAGTTCTTTGTTCTTTTTTTCACTTTAATAGGCAACCTTTAAGACTAATTGTTTTCATCACTATATAATGCACATCCCACATACGGACATAAGATTACATTGCATCTTGGTTTGTGAGAGCGCAGAACCATTAAAGTTTACTCCGGATACTTTAAAAAAAGAATAATTGTTTTCATAGTTATGTAATATAACAAAATGTTTGGGAGAGAGGGTTTCTGGAAAACAATATTCATATGCTACTTCCTAAAACAATGAGCAAATGCCAGTGTTTTTTTTTCTCCATGTGTCTAATTTTATACACACTGTGACCTCTCCATGCCTCCTATTTTTGCTATGAGGATATCAATGATGATACCCACATCAGAGGCTTGTTGAGTATTAAATGACTGAATGAGATTATATAAAGTGTTCAAAACAGCACGCGGCACCTGCCTGAGATGAGTAGCATATGCACCTGTCATATTTTTGCCCTGTGCTGTGAGGAGCTGCAGGAGAGGCCCCAGGCCTGATGAGGCAGGAGAGGCCCTTGTTCCTGCCGCCGCTGCCCCCTCCCCCCGGCCCCGGGCAGGCCTGGCACACAGGCTGAGCGAGTGAACAGGGCGGGCAGCCCCTTTGCCTGCAATCCTCCTCCTCTTCTGTCTGGATTCATTCATCTGTCAATTGGCCATCAGGCTCCTGGCAAATGGGAAACAGAACCAGCTAATTAGCGAAACTGCTGTCAGGAGGAAGAGCGTATGCCTGGCAGTCTCTTCCCAGGTCGGAGCCCTTCCTGGGAGGCCTGTCCAACAGGTGTTCCATGCAGTGCTGGGTTCAACCTCGCTTTGCCCTTGGTCCCTGTGCAGTGGACTCCAGCTGGGCTTACTTTGGTCAGCTCTGTGGGGTTCAGTTCGTTCTGTCACGGGGGAGAAACGCCTCCCCGGCCTATTCCGCAGTCGTGGTGAGGAGTAAAGTAACTGACAAACGTGAACTTAAGAGCAGGAAATGCTAAACGAATCTAGAATTCAGTGCGCACACCCACAACTGTGTCTACAGAGCAGGGAGGGGACGGCTGAGCTAACATCCGCAGCAGGGAAGCCCAGCCAGCAGAGTCGAGGGCCGTCCTGTTTGCACCTGAATTCTCAAAGCCAATTGCATAGGTGAACTTAACATTCTTAATCAAAGTTTCCCCCCAAATAGGAGATGTTGCTTTCCCTCTCTGGGCCTCAGTTTTCTCATCTATGAAGTAGGGGCGTGAAGTAGGCAAATTTCTCTAAATCAGGAACTGGTTCTGAGTGGGATTTGAACTGTGGAGAGCCATCTAAACATTAGAGAACATTCTTATTGGTGATATTATCAGCCAGGAAGGTCAGGACAGGAGAATCCAGTGTTCTAGCCCTGGGAGAGCCTGCAAAGTGGACATAATGGTACCAGCTGCATAAAACCAGCAAGAGAGGCCTCAGCATAGGCCCATTTATACCCCTGGAACTGCCAGGAAAAGTCTTACCAGAAGGTTCTGAAACCTTGTGCATCTCCGAGCCTGGATCTCCCCACGCCTGTCTTCCAGTGCTCCCAGCAGACAAGATCAATCTCCCAGAAAGGACTGGAAAGTGAGAGAGGTCAAATGATAAGGTCCCAGGGAGGGAGGATGGGGCAGAGGGGAGGGAGCTCTGTCCCTGAGACAGAGGTAGAAAGGAAAGATGTCTCTAGGGGTGCCGCCAGCAGAATGAGGGCCCAGTGAGGGCCTGTATTCAGTGGCTAACCCACCTCGGATATTAGGAGGCAAAAGGAAGGATTCCTGCAGAAGGCAGGGCCCAAACTGAGCTGTTTTCGTTTGTAAATAACCTGCATCATTTTTGTGTTAGGATAAACGGAGGCTGCCTCCAGCCACTGGCTCACCCACTCAATGTTTGTGGTGCCCCTCAGTTTTGCTAAAGACTGCGTTTTATGTGTCAGGCGTTTGTATGGCTGAGGGCTGTGTGGGGGCAGTGGGCCCTGGGACAGGCCCAGGAGTTGGAGATTTCAGGGACAGGAAGTAAGAGGCCACTGGCTTCGGGAAGAGGAGCTCGGGGAAGAGCAGAGAGCTTTGAATGAAGGGATGTGTGGCTGTTTGGCTCTGCAGGGCTAGGGGAATGACGTGAGCCTCCATCACCCCAGAAACACCTCCCGTCACACCTGTGTGACTTCCAGGCTGCCAGGGCCAGGATAGGGTTTGGGATCCAAATGACATTCTTGACACAGAGCCTCAAGGCTAGCTAACCCTGTCAGATATGGGTTACATTCTTTTGTTTTTCAAATACAAAAGTCAGTCTTCAAAGAGCTGCTTAGTGGGTGCTCTGCTGGAGATTTGTCCCTGAAAATTCTTTCACCTTGTAGCTGTGATCTACCTTCCTTGCTGTTTCTCTTTCATGTGTCAAAACCGCTTTTCTCCCCGGAAGAGGAGGTGTTGGCGCGTGAGTGTCTGACAGAGGTCCCTCCATCTAGCAACGGTGACCGTGTGTGCAGGACAACAGTCGCGGGCCAGGCCTCACGTCGGGAGCTTCATAGACTCTTACTTAATCCTCTCCTCAAAGCTGGGATATTCTTTTCCTCGTTGTACAGATAAGGAGCTGGAGGCTCAGTGAGCGTGGTCGTGCCTGAATTCAGCCCTGTCTGTGTGAATCCAAAGCTTCTGTCACGTCCTTAATGCTCTGCCATCCAAGCCCTGGCCTCCCTCGCTCTGGGGAGGAAAAAGATGAGCCTGGTGAAACCAGGGCTGAGCCTCCATCTGGGAGGGGCACTGTCTAAGCCGGCACGGAATGAAAAACGGAAGGTGGGGGGGGCATCACCCTGGAGCTGGGCCTTTGGAGGGTTATTTCCGGGCGTGTTCAATAATAAACAAAGTTACACAGCATCTGGGACCTCAGTGAACTGTCCCAACAACGCTACCACGTAATTAGCATTCTCATCTTGGAGAAGAGGCTCAGAGACAGGGCATGGGTCACACAGTGACTCGGGGACAGCACATGAGGGCACATCTGCAGCTTCAAAGTTCCTGCTCTTGCCTGAAGCCCAGCGGCCTTTAGAAAAAATCTCCACTCTTCCAAGTGCCCGCAGGGAGCAAACATCTGTGGCAGAAGATGGCTGGGGGCTCCCAAGCCGGTAGCAGGGACAAGATGACGCGGCCCCTGCTGAGTGAAGAGGAGAGCTCGGCAAGATGGATGGGGGCATCGGGGGGCCTGTGCCGACTGCCACTGGGCAGTGATTGATGACAGCCTGGCAGCGGGAGAAGAGCCCGCCAGGCCTCCGGAGGCTGCAGAGAGGAGGGCGAAGAGAGGCTATGAATATTTCAGAGATGCAGCAAGGGCTGGAAGGAGGCACTCGGCAGGGGAGGGGGCTCGGGGACCGCGGGATTAAGGACGGACAGATATCAGAGAGGGGGCAGCTAAGAAAGAGGGAAGGGGCTCTCTGAGAAAGCGGGGATCAGTGAGGGAAAAGGGGAGCTGGGGAGGGGACGGGGGCTCTGGAATAGGACGCTGGGGTTAAGGCTGCAGGGATCCGCGAAAGGGGCTCAAAGAGGGAAGAGGGGGCTCAGTGGGGGGGACTGGGGCGCACTGAATGGGACTGAGGGACAAAGAATCAGTGTCGGGAGGGGCCTCGGCGAGGGGAGGGGCCTCACTAAGGAGGAGGGGGTCTCCCAGAGGGTGAGAACTTCGAAGGAGGAGGGCTAAGTGAGGGGGGAGGGCTCCGTACTCTTCTCTCTCTTTTGCAAAATAGGGCATCGTTGAGGCTGGCGCCCTGTAAGGGAGGCTCCCGGTCGGGTTCCCCAGATCCCCGCCTGACCCTCTAAAGGTCGGGGCCGCAGACCCGGGTGTCGGCGCATTCCGACCTCGCCGCCCGCCCGGCCAGGCCCCGGTGCGCCGCGCGGAGAAAGGGGCCGCCGGAAGGCCGGGCCGCAGTGGCGGGTGCTGAGCTTCCCTGTCGCCGGCAGCGTGGCGGAGACCCCGCGGCTGATCGAGGGCACCGAGCAGGACCTGGAGTACGCGCCCTTCGACGAGGACGACGGCCCGGTGGACTGCGACTGCCCGGCCGCCTGCTACCAAGGGCACCGGGGCTACAGGTCAGCGCCCGCCGCGGCGGGGTGGGGGGGTGGGGGGCGCAGATGGGTCCCCCCCTCCCCCCTCACCTCTGCCCCACCCCCACCCCCCGCCCCTTGTCACCCAGGACCAAGCACTGGTCCAGCAGCTCGGCGTCGCCGCCTCCCAAGAAGAAGAAGAAAAAGAAAGGCGGCCACCGGAGAAGCCGGTAAGAGCTGCCACGGGCCAGCGGGGACGGCAGGAGAACGGTGGGGCCCCCAGGCGCCCATCCCTCGGCTGGCAAGGCGCCAACGCCTCACTGTGGGCCCCGCCCCTCGCTGAACCCCTCTGCCTTTACTGAATCCCTCCCCCTCACTGCGCTGGCCCCCCCCCAGAGCCCCTCCCCTTCACCAGGCCCCTCCCCCCACTGAGTGCCCACCCCCACCACTGGCAACTCACCCGCCCCAGAACTGGACACACGGACCCAGCCCCCCCACCCTCAGTGCACCTGCTCTTCATCCCCCAGCACCCTCCCCAGGGGTCCTGCCTCCACCTCCAGCTTGAGTGGCCAGGGGAGGAGGGGTTTGGCTGGTGTCGTCTGCGCTTCCCTGTCTCTGAGTTCCTTCTCCCCTGGGCTAAGTGAGACCCTGGCCTCTGTCTGGGGCCCCAGCTAACCCCGCCCAATTGTCTGTCTCCCCTTCTTTCTCCCCCGGCCCTCAGCAAAAAGAGGAGACTAGACTCGGAGTGCAGGTCAGTGATGAAGGCGGGTCCGTGATGGACGGGCTGGGCCTGGAGAGGGTGTCTGTGGGTGGGAGAGAGGCCACGGCCGTCCCCCAGAGGCCGGCGACCTGCCAACCTCATGGACCCTGGACAGGGCCAACATGCCAGCTTTTCCCCACAGAGGCCCGAAATGCCATCACTGGAGCCTCTAACCTGTGGGTTTGAAACAGTCCTCTCTCACAATGCCCACAAGGCTGGAAAGGTGACAAGGGGACAACACAGGCAGCCCCATCAACTACCCTTAGGGACCTTGTGGACCTCAGGGACCGACCCTCAGGGCCTCGGTTCATTCTGTACGATGGCAGGTGGCTTCAAGCCCTGGAATCCCCTTTCCGGCTTTGAGGCCCCAGGCGCCCGGGGTTCCCCAGCCATTTCCACCGCCCCTCATCCCAGGGCCCCAGTTCACTAGACCCCCACCACCACTGTGTCCGCAGCTGTGGGAGCTCCTCACCCCTGCGCAAGAGGAAGAAGAATGTGAAGAAACACCGCCGAGACAGGTACCCTCGGCCTCCCCCGGGGCCTCCTCTCACTTCCGCCGCCCCCCCCCCCACCGCCCTGACCAATGCTGTGCAGATCCCGCCCTCAGGCCACCCCAGGCATGTTCAAGAGAACCCTTTTATGGCCCTACAGGTCTGATTCTGGGTCCCGGAGGAAGAGACGGCACAGGTGAGTGGCGCCCTTTGGAGACGGGACAGGAGGATGTGGACAGAGGCCAGTGCCCCCATGCAGGGACCGAGGAGGCCGTGATGGGAGGGGTGTTGCCAGGGTCCTGTCCTGCTCCATCTTCCCACTCCAGGGACTCCTCCCCAGAGCCAGACAGGGGACTGGGGGGCGGGGGGCGGAGGAGGAAGGCCAGCTGCAACCCTTGCTTGCCCCATGAGTCAGCCTTGCCTTGGGGGCCCCAAGAACTTCGAGACAACACAGCATACTGCTCCAGTGTGCAAGGAGCGCAGCCGTGGAGGTGCCAGTTGGGAAGGCAGAAGCATCAGGACCCCAAGTTTGCAGGGAAAGGGCATGGCAAGAAGGGCGTTCTTGAGCCAGGGAGGCTCCGGGGGTAGGAGACGGGGCGAGTGGGCTATGCCTACAGGTGGAGCTTCTGGGGGGCAGGTATCAGCCCCCCACAAGCCTGACTGCCAGGCTATGAAGCCCCCGCTCAGGTGGGGCTGGGAGCCAGCGGGGGTTCTGAGCAGGACAGTGACTTGTTCAGGACGGACTGTAGAGGGGAGAGGAGGTGTAAGGCCGGAGCCCAGGCAGAGGTAGGGGTGTGGAAAGTAGTGAAAACTCGGCATGGAGGAAAGGACCAGGTGGGTCACTCACATCCCCACTGTTGGCGTTGGAGCCAGACCCCCTCCCAGCAGCCCTGGGGAGGGGCAGAGTCCCTGGTCCCATTCCCGCAGTGAGAATTTGCCCTCGGCCGCTTGCACGGTGGGGGAGGAGCCTAAACAAACACCTCCTCCTGTCCCTCCAATTTCCCGTCTCTCCCCCTTGTACCGCCTCCCCTCCGGTCCTTCAGGGTCAGCGTGGGCCCCTACTGCCCCCCAGTGGTCACCAACCGCTTGCACAGAGCCTCTGTCCCGCGCCCATCAGTCCTGGGAAAGACCTAGAGGTGAGCTAGGGCCAGACCAGCTCCAGAGGGCGAGACTGAGGCCCAAAGCAGGCGGCAGGAGTTCTAGAACCCAAACCTCTGGACTCCTGGGCCTGCCCCCCACTCAACTCTGCTCTTGTATGAAACACATTCTGGTGTTTCTTAGTATCTTCTCACTTTTTGGTCAGAAGGAGGCATCTGTTCAGGACTAAAGGGACTGAGCAGGAATCTGGTGGCATCAGGGAGGGTGAGGCTGAGAGACCTACAGGGGTGAGATCTTAGAAGCCTGATCAGAAACTCCTCAGTCCATTTGTCAAAAGCAGAGGAGCTGGGCTGTGGGGCTCAGCCCAGAGAGCTGGATGAGATGTGATGGGGTTTGAGTAACCCCAAAGCAGGAAGATCGTCATGTCCAAGGGAAAGCATTTCTCTCCTAAACCCCTGGTGAGCTGGCCCAAGGCTGGGCCACAGTCTGAGGGGACAGAGAGGCAGGAGGCCTGGACCCTACCCTAGAGAGCCCCATCTGAGGGAACCTGGGGCACAGGGGACACAAATGAGGTGTGGAGGGGCCACCCCCACCATGGCAACTCATCAGAGGGGCCTATCCCAAGACCAATGCCAGAAGGAAAGGGCAGGTCACCCCTCCTTCCGGGGCCATAGCCACATCTCCTATGGCACTGCCAGAGGGAACAGCAGTTAGGGCCCAGGCAGGGGGTGACCCAGGCCAGGACTTAGAGGAGAAGGAGGGAATAAGGCCTGGCAGAGTAAAAGGAACAAAAGCAGTGGGGTGGGGTGGGGAGTCTCAGGTACAAGAGAGGAACACATCTCAGATCCATACCTGGACACAGCCAGCTCCAGAGCTCGAATGCGCCGCCCTCCCCCGGCCAGCTCGGGGCTCAGGCTGTGCTGTCACGGTAGCCTCTGCTTTCTGTAGATCTCGAAGCCCCAAGAGCAAAAGAAAAGAAAAGAACAAAGAAAGGAAGAGGTGAGTACCCTCCACCCCTCTCCAGCCCCACAGCCCACTCCCCTTCTCCCCCTACCCCCAGAAAACCTGGCCTTCTAGAAGCACAGAATCAGGCCCTTGAAGATAGCTCATGTTGTCCCCACCGTCCAGAAGGAAAAATTCAGACCAGAGAGGAAGCCAAGAGCCCCCATGAGTCGGCGGCAGAGCTGGAACTGGAACCCAGACCTGTGGCCTCCCAGGCCAGGGTCCTTTCAAGTTCAGTCCTTGTGACTCCCCTGCATCCCCCGCCCCACCACATCCCAGTCACAAGAACACCAACTGAGGGGCGAGTGAGGTCTTGGGGGGCTGGGACTGTCTACAGAAAAGGACGCCTTTTTCCTAATTCTGACAAATGACCACACGGAATAGCTCTGTGCCCAGCATGGGCAGGGTTTGTGTTATTTTTGTATGAGGCTATTTTTGTAAGAAACTACTGTGGGGGGCTGGGGGGGGAGACTATGGGGGCAGCAGCGGGGGGCAGGGAGGTCAGCAGAGGCTTCCATCGGGCCTTCACAGGGATCCCCCCTGGGGAGGTGGGGCAGAACCTGAGTACAGCCTGATTTCTTTCCCAGGCCACATGCAGAGTCCCCAGGCCGGAGGTCCCATCGCCACAGCAGCGGCAGCTCCCACAGTCCCTCACTGTCCTCCCATTACAGTGATTCCAGATCACCCAGCAGGTAGGCCCAGGGCCACTGTGGGCGCTCAGGTGTGATTGAGCTCCCTTTCCGCTGGAGGGAGGGGACCTGCAGTTTAAACACTCCCCCATCCCCAGGGCTGGGGAGCGGGGCTGACAGACAGCAGCTCAGCAGCGGGTAGAAATTTACCGGGGCTGAGCTGCTGCCCAATGCCCAAGGGCGCCCCAGACCCTGAATGGAAACCGAGGCAGTGTGAGGGCTGGGGCCTTGCTCTCTCCATGACAGGGTTTCCCGGCGCAGCAGGGGGACGGGGGTGGGGGTAGGGCTGCCTTTCGAGCCTGGCACCGGCCGCTTGCACACGGGGCGTCCCAAGCCGGCTCCCCCCATATAGGCTGAGTCCCAAGCACCGAGACGACGGGCGGAAGACGGGCAGCCAGCGGTCCAGCGGGAGCCGGTCTCCTTCCCCGTCCGGCGGCAGCGGATGGGGGTCACCCCAGCAGAACGGCGGCAGCAGGCAGCGGAGCGGAGCTCACGGGGGCCGCCCCGGCTCGACGCACAGCTCGCTCGATGTACGTACGCTTGGCTTTGCAGAGGGTTCCCGCGCCGCGCGGGCTGCGCCGAGCTGGGTCTGGGCGGAGCTGGGTCGGGCCGGGTCGCCGCGGGGGAGGGGCCAGTGAGTGCGTCACGGGGGCGGGGCCGGCCGCTCCCCCCGCCCAGGCGCCCCTCCCCGCACCCGAGCGGCCAGGAATGCTGGTGTCAGGGTGAGGGGTGCCTGCACCCTTGACCTTGGCAAACTGAAGGTTGACCACAGGGGCGCTCAGCCAGTTGGGTAAAGAGCCGGAAAGGAAACAAGGCCTCCTGCCTCCCTTCCCCCAGGCATATTGGGATGGGAGGGAGCATGGACATTGGTAGGGGTCGCAAT
This sequence comes from Kogia breviceps, assembly GCF_026419965.1. Classification (NCBI taxonomy): domain Eukaryota; kingdom Metazoa; phylum Chordata; class Mammalia; order Artiodactyla; family Physeteridae; genus Kogia; species Kogia breviceps. The sequence goes on from NC_081323.1 coordinate 82,646,649, forward strand.
CGGGAACAGGATTCAAGAGTCAGGACCTCCCTGGGGCATCACTTGGGCCCTGAGCCTCCCCCTCCCCACAAAGTCCTTTACCCCCCTGGAAAGCCCGCCCTCCCTCAAGCCCCTCGTAGCCCCTCTCCCAGATCCCTCCCCCATCTCAGTCCCCTTGCTGCCACAGAGCTGCATTTCTAAAGTCCCCCGCTCCAAGGAAAATCTGTCCCTTCCCGAGCACTGCCCGCACCTGGACAGGTGTCTCCAACCTGTGGGCTCCACTTCCCATGGCCCATCCTTCCTAAGGCATCTCCCAGCATACTCACTGCTCCCTCAGAGATACTGTCCCCACCCACCACCACCAACACCCCGGGGTGTGGTGACCGTAGGAGCTGGCGGAGCCTTTCCCAGGTAGATGAGCTGGGCCAGGGTGGGAGGCTCTCCCAGGCCCCCGAGGCGGGGCGGGGGAGGCCCACATCCCCTTTTGTCAGTCTTAGAGTCCAGGGTAGAGTCCCCTCAGGGAGAGGGGACTGCAGTGCTGGCAGGGGCACTAGATGGGCACAGGGGAATGGGGGTGAGCAGGCCTGCAGGTCCCCTGCCCCTAGACCTCCAGGCTGCCCCAGGAGCCTCAGCAGGAAGGGGGGAGTCTGCCCCTCCCCAGACCTCAGGTCTCAGCAGCAAACATGTACGTGTTGGTCAGTTTCATTTTGATTTCTGGCTGTTTCCTTTCACTCCCTTTCTTTTCTCAAACACCCTTACTCTCAAGGCCTCAGGGAGGAAAGTCAAGGGCAGCTGACAAAAAGCTCTGAGTCTCAAGATCAATTTTTGTTTAACGACATTACCTGTCTTGAGACTGCCCCACCTGGACAGGCTGGGCAGGGTGCCAGGCACCTGAGCTCCAAGGGACCTCGCTGGGCCACATGGGGAGGATCCCGCCCATATCCCTGGACCTGTCTTAGGAGTGGGAGAGCGCTCACAGAGGTAGCTGAGGGCGGCCCGGACAGGGACTGGTGCCACAGGCCACAGAGGTGATGCCCAATCAGAGCAAACCTAGAAGACATTGTCCCCGACCCCAACCCCAAGGGCACAGAGCCGGAAGAGCGCAATGCCCCAAACACCTTCTCAGTGGGAACTCCACATCCTCTGAGAGGCCCAGAAATGCAGGTTCTCTCCATCAGGGCCCTCCCCGCCCCGCCCCCCCCACCCCCCGCAACCCGCCTCTGCCCTGGAAGCCTAAGCAGTACCCCCCAAGGGCCCAGGGCCTGCGCAGACGAAATGGCATAGCGAGTAAGTAAACCGCAGGAGACAGCAGCCAGGGAAGGCGGCCTAGCTTCTGGCCTCAGGAAGGAAGCCTCGGCATCTTGTCTCCCTCCCAAAAAAATGGGACCAAATTTGGCATCGCCCTGGGAGTTTTCTAGAAGACAGCACTTTGTTACTCTTCTCACAAAGCATGCTCCCCAAATCCTCTCCCTACCCTTTGGGCCCTAAGAGGTCTGGGACTTCAGAACATCCCAGGCCTCTCACCCTCACCTGACCCCCTCTTGGCCTGCAGATCCTTTCTGAGGAGCAAAATGAGACCAGTTCTCATTCCAGGGAGGTGAGATAGGGCCTGGGGTCACAGACTTGGCCATTAACCAAAACTGTCTTTGGGAAAAAGTACTGGAGGGTGGGGTGGTATTCTTGGACGCTACCATTAAAAAAAGAAAAAGAGAGAGAGAAACAAGTGGGAAAAGAAAAAGCTCACCGTTTTTTAACCCCGTCTATGTTTTTGTTTGTTTTTTTTTAGCCTCCCATTTGAAACGTGGTAATATTGTGATTCCATTTCTTGTTTAGCCGGAAGGGAAGAGGGTGGGGAAGTTTCTGTAACTTTTCCTGTTATTTTGTTTCTGTTTGTATTTCCCTTTTCTTTCCTTTCTTTTCTTTTCTTTTTTTTTTCCCTTTTGTAACATACAGAAATGCAAAGTATCTCTCTGTTTTTTGTTTTTTCTATCTTCTATGTTGTTCTAGAATTTTGCTTTTGTGCGTGTTACTGTGGGAACTTCTCGTAATGCAGAGATGGTTTTTGAATCTCAAGTGAACATTAGTCATATACATGTCTCTCTATATTCTTTTTCCTTTGTAATCAGAATTTAAAAGGGAAGATAACTTTAAAAACATGACTCCCACACCAATAGCTCCTGTCAAATCTTTGGCAGCAGCCAGCCCTCTCCTCAGCACCGGGGCATGAGCTGGGACTGCTTCAGCTTTTAAATTAACAAAAATGGTGCAGCTGGTGCCTCTGTGTCTCAGCCTATGAGGAACCTTGGAGAGAAGCTGGGAGACCCAGGGAAGGGGAGAGACTTGTCCCAGGTCACCCGGGTTGCTTCCCAGAGCCCTGAGCTTCCTCAGTTCCATCTAGAATAAAATGGCTGCTCAGCCCCTTCCTGCCAGGCCTCAGATCCTTGGGAGGCCCCAGAGGAGGGAGCTGAAGGCACCTGATAGAGTTTAACTCAGGTGAGGGCTTCAAAGCCAGATATTCCCAGGCAAGAGAAAAAGTCCATCCTGGGCTTGAGACTGAGGCCAGCGGGGTGCTAACTCCCAACACATCTCTTAGATGTCCCATCCCAGGCCAGGGCTGAGCCCCAAAAGGATTTCTGGGTTCTGCTGCTTACTGCTGTCTGTGGCTCAGAGAGGTCAAGTGACAAGCTCAAGGTCACACAGCTTTTTAGAGGTAGATCCCAAGATGTGGGAGAGTTGTCAATAGAAAACACACTCCAGGAGCCCTGAGCAAGGGGAGGAGGACGTGGGAAGTGGCTGCTGGTTGTCTCAGCTCCTAGGTTCCCCCTGAGGACCCCGCCAGATGTCAAGGGCATGCTCCCAACTCTCCCGATTCTACACGATTGCTGCCTCAGAGACCCAAGGAGCCCTGCGCCCTCACAGTTCACACACATGTAGGGAAATAAATCGTGAGGCACAGAGAGGAAAGGGAGTGGCTCAAAGTCACACAACGTGGGACGGAAGAGTAAGATGACCTCACGGGACAAGTCCTTCCATCCCATCTCACCTGCCTCCCCCCACCCCCAAGAACACAGACTGGTGCTAGCTTAGCCCTCCCAGCACATAGGCCAGAAAGGCTGTGCAGGGTTTGCACCTGCTTGGCTGCACCTGCCCCTAGCATGTGAAGTGTTGAAGGAAGCCTCATTGTTTGGTGAGGCTGGCAGAGGAGGTTGCCGAGCAAGGCCCCCGGGCTCTCTCTGGCGGCTGCCATGGGCTCAAATCTCATCACTTAATGGGGAGCCTAGAATGACCCCAGGAAGAGGTGCCCGTGACTCTCCCTGACCTGCCTCATCCCAGCCTGCCCCCTCCCGACCCCCAGGAAAGAGCAGTGACCACGGCTGCGGTGGGGCAGTCAGGATAGGAAGGGACATCTTGGCATTTCTTCCAGGATGAAGCCAGAAGACAGGAGGGATACATTTTGCTGAAATGATGCTGAAGCCAGGGGGAGAGGGGAGTTGACTTGAGGCTGAGCCAATCCTCCACATTCAATCTGTGGCTGCCTTCCCTTTTAAATGCGTGATTCCCTTTCACCCCATCTGTCCACTCTGATTGCCCTCGTTTAAACAGCTTTTCTCTCTTCTGTCTGGGTCCACCTTCCCCTCTGTCTTCCTGCCTCTCTCTCTGTTTCCTTCTGCCTCTGTTTCTTTGTTTCTCTGTCGTCTGTCTGTCTCTCCCCCCGTGTCTCTCTGTCTCTTCCTGGCCATCTCTCTCCCCTGACTTGGGCCTCTCTCCACCTGCTGGCAGCCCCTCCTTCACCCATGCTGTGGTTCTGTTTCCATCAGCTGCTTCCTGCATGCCCTCTGGAGGTTTTCTGTTGTTTGAAGGTTAAGGAAAGGTTGGCTCTTGGAGCCTGTGGGTTTAAAAAAAAAGCAGCAAACAGAAATGGCTGGGCAGGAGCCCCCTCCCCTCCCGGGGACTAGACCGAAAGCCGCATGGCTGCCCTGTGCCGATTCAGAGGGGGAGCGCAGCTTAGAGACACCGCCTTCCCCCGATTCTGCATTCCCAATGCGGAGACCTTCTTTTCTTTTTTATTATTGCATTCCCGTCCCTGACCACTGAGAAGGTAGGTATCCTGGCTCCGCTGTGCGCCTCTCCCATCTCCAGATAAGCCCCGCCACTCTGCTTGGTTTGAATGTGGTTTTCTTTCTCTCTCAATCTCTCAATCTCGCTCTGGTTGGTTTTCTCCCCCTCCCTTTTTCTTTCTACTCATTTGTAACTTGCATTTTCTCCAAATGAGCTACAAAGCTGTGTTTCCTGGTTTGTCGTTTCGTTTTCTCGACTTTTCCTGACAACTTTTCTGGTTCATTCTTCCCCCCTTTCCCACCTTCCCCTTCTCCGTCTTCCTCTCCCTCCCCGCCCCCATCCCCCAAGCCTCCCTCACGCCCTCTCTCTCTCATTTTGTTGTCCGAATGCATTTCTGTGTGGTTTAGCATTCCGAGTTTGTGTTCCCTTCCTGAACTGTATGCTGCGGTGAAGCCAGTTTGATTTCTGTTGTCTGGAGTAGCTGCTAAGCCCCTCACCCTCGCGCCTGCCAGTTCCCGGGGCCACCTTGGGCAATAAGCAAAATGGTGGAAGGGCCTGTGCTGGGCCTCTTGGCCTCCAGATCTTGGAAGGAATTCTGGCTGAGGTCAGGCCTGAGGAAAGAGCTCTGTCCCACCCTCCAGGGCCGGCCGGGCTCCCACGGTCCTGCCCTGGTGGCAGGTGCAGCAACTGGCACCAGGACTGAACCTCACCGCTCCATCTTTTGGGCGTAATGGTAGTTGAACTTCAGGGGTGCTGTGAGCTGGCCAGGAACAGGTACCGGATGTAGACGACCTACTTAGCAAAGTCTCTGTGGGGGCAATTTGAGAGATGGAGGGGACGCTCAGCTCTCCCACGCCCTGCCTGGACCACAACCCAACCCAGCCAGGGGCTCCCTCAGTCCCCCGGCATCCTTCCATCTTCCAAATGTGGGCGAAATGTGGCCCCTCAGTGCAGACGATCCAGAAGGGACAGTCAGTAGGGGCCGGGGTCCCTCAGGATGTTGATGGAGAAGCAGGTCTAGGTCCTGAGACCTGTGACTCCCAGCCCAGTGCTCAACCAGCCACACTGAGGATACACGTCAGGAGCAGGTCCTCAGGGACCCCATCTCCCCATACTTGCCCTTTTAAACTGTTTCCTGTCCCACCTGGGAGCCGCTGCAGAAGTTTGACACCCCAACCCTCGTGAGGCCTGTGTGGGCCTCCATCCTCAGCTTTGAAAAGAGAAAGCCTGGCTATTCCTCCTCTCCTTCCCCCATGCTGGTCCCAGGGGCAGGTCCTGGGGAGCTCACCCACCAAAGCACCCCTCATCCCTGGGTGGTGCTGGAGGGCAGACAAGGAAATTGTTCAGGGAGGGAGAAAGTGCTGCTGGTCTGATGGAGGAGACTCCATCCCAGCCTGATGCGGGAGTGGAGGCCTCGCCTTCAAGGAGTACCTGATGTCACCAGGGCCCCCCAAATAGGGTTTTCAGATGCTGAGTTAGAGGGGGTAGTTGTTCCAGATGCTCACTTGGTCTTGTCCTTAAAGATACCAGGACTGGGCAAGCACCCTGTCCCTTGCTCCTCTTATCTTTCCCCTCAAAAATGTCTTACATAAGCAAAAGACGTCAGGTAGCAGGTGGTACCAAGGAGCAGAGGTGCCCCTGGGAGCAGGGCTCAGAGGCAGGCGAGGTCCTTCACTCACTCACTCACTCATTCATTCGTACATGCACACACTAGGCCAGCACATGCTGGCACTCCTCCGTCCCAGGCCCCATCTCGGTGTCCATGCTGGGGGAGAGGCAGGCAGAGCTGGCTTCACAGGCCCCGCCTGTCAGCCTGGAGGAATGATGGAAGTCACCCAGAACGAGGAGAGGGGAGAGCTGAACCATGGACGGGGAGCTCCTGCTGGTCACGGTGGCCCCAGCCCTGACACAGCCTGGCAGAGTCCATACTGAGGGAAGGAACAAGGGTCTGTGGGATCATAGAGGAGAGCACCTGACTCGGGGTGAGGATCAGGAGAGGCTTCCTGGAGGTGGTGACCGCTTGCTGGGGTAGGGGGGTGATAGGCATTAGCCGGGGGAAAGAGGCAAGAGGGACACGAGTCACAAAGAGCAGGCTTCTGGGGATGTTTGGAGGTCCCTGGCCACCACAGTCCTGTCCGTCCATGAAGTTCCATGGTGTCTGGACTTGGATCTCCCTCAATTCCTGGGAAGAATGAGACCCAAGCTGGGGAAGAGTCTCACCCTCTGGCAGGATCACGGCGACTCTTTCTCCAGGGCTCCTGGAGGGATGGGTGGATAAGGGTGAGGCTGGCTCTAGAATTCTCCCCAGGGAGGTGCTATCTGCCACCCTACCCAACATAGCCTTCCTCCCATCCTGCTCCATCCTGGCACTTGGGAGATACCCATGGGGCCCCAGGCCTTCCTGCCCTGCTCTGACCCTATTCATCTGTAAGGGGACCATGAGTAAGAGCTGTCCTCTGAAAAGAACCTCTCAGCCCCTATACAGGCCCACCTAGCAGAGAGCCAGCTATCCCCCACTTTACCAATGGGGAAACTGAGGTTCCCAGCGTTGGTCTCGTCCTTAAGGTTTCACAGCAAACTCATATCAGAGCTAATCCCAGAGTGTTCCACTTTGCCGATTACTATCATCTGGGGGCTCTAACAGCCATTTGGCTTGAAGGAGGTGAGAGGGAAGTGGAGAAGAGCTTGGACTTCAAGACATGCTAGGCAGGAAGCTTCCGGCTCAGCACAGGGAGTCTGGCCCGGGGGCTTGGATCTCAGTGCTTAGGATCCTGGAGACTTCTTTCTCATTTGCCTCCTCTGGAGGGAAAAGGATGCTGGATGACAGAACCTAGTTCTGGGGGCTTGGACGCTGTGAGGCACTGGCCGCCTGCTGGGGTGGAGGGGGTTATGTGTTAGGGAAGACAAGTGTCTCCTGGTCTACTGAGAATGGATTGCCATTTCAGAGGGGCCATGGCGGAACAGCCAGTGTCCATCTCTCCTAGCGGAGGTAAGCTGGTGATCAGGAAGTTCAGAGTGCCCAAGGGGCACCTCGGTACCCAGTGATATCCATTCTGCCTGCCTATGTCTGCCCCTGCCCTAAACAGAAGTCTCTCCCAGGTCTTCATGGCCCATTTGCCTCTGGACAGCTGCTCTCCCTGCTATGGCTGGTGTTCATTGGCTGCTGCAGCCATCAATCACGAGCTAGCTGTGCCCTGCCCCAGAGGGAGCTGACTTCGTCTAGGGATTCAGGCTTAGCACAGAGAGGTCTTAATGCCACACCCCCACCCCCTCCAGGAAGCACCCAGGGCCATGCCAAGGAAGCCACACTCCTTCCAGTCCCTGGCAGCAAGGTGCGCTGAGGCGTGGCAGCTGGTTTTGCTCTCTCCTCCAAAAAGGCTGCCAAAAGAGCTTGACCCAGACCCTGCCCCTTTCCTAGGACTCCCTGGTTTGGCCCTGGCCCTTGTAAGGGCATTTCTTCCTCAGCAAACCGCACTGAGGCCCTACTAGATGCCAAGTTCTGTGATAAAAACTGAGGTTACAAAGCTGAATCCAACACCACATTGGCCCTGGAGGTGCTCAAAGTCAAGTTGGTGCTGGTGATTGGGGGGTGGGGAGGGATGGGGGACAGACTTACAGACAGACAAGTGCAATCAACTGTTATGGGATGGAAGCCCAAGGACAGGAGGAAGGGTCAGTTCTGTGGAGGGAGGGGGATGGAGAGGGTGGTCAGGGAATCCTGGAATATTTGCTCTGGAAGGGACATCCAGAAGCAAAGCCTGACCGTCTCATTTTGTGGATGGGGAAACTAAGGCCCAGACTAGGGAAGTGACTTGGCCAGGGTCACTCAGTGAGATTGCGGCAGGCTCTCAGACCCCTGCTTCCCAGCCAGGGCCCTTTTGACGGTACCATGTGCCCTTTCTGGTTTTCTGTAGCCCGATGCTTGTGTCCGGACTCCACTTTTGGAAAAACATTCGACATCTCTATCCAGTGGTCACCCAAGAGGTGCCTGCTCAGGCCCGAGGAGCCGGGCACTGCTAATCCTTTCTCCAGAGGTGGCATGGCCTCCTCTTGGCCTAGAATGGGGTGGTTGCGTTTTTCTCTCTCTCTCTCTATCTCTCTTGCATTTTTGTGAATCTAATGATGAACTTACGCTACCACACTTTTCCCTTCTCTTACACATCTTACCTACTAAAGGAGGAAGTGCCACTTTATTGGTAAGTGGACGTTAACCAAGAGGGACTTAAAAAATCAGAACTTAAAAAAAAAAAGAAAAGAAAAAGAAAAAGAAAGAAAAAGAAAAGAGAGAAACAGAAAGACAGTCGGGTGCTACTGACAGCTCCACAGATCTCTGCAGGGCCGGAAAACAAAGAAAGAAAAAATGTTAACAGAAAAATGTCAGTTCCCCAGGAGTTCAGACATTGTTTTTGATTTCGGTATCTAATGACATTTGTGGATTTTGTTTTTTATTTCGTTTTTCCTCCCTTTCTTCGGTTCAGTTTTGAGTTCAGTTGTCCCGCCTCGCCCCCACCCCCATCTGTGTGCCGTGTGCCCCCTCCATCCCCTCACCCACCCCCAAGCGCTGGGCGGCCTGGCCTGGTGGGCTGGCCCTGGCCCGGCCTCCCGGTGCCGCCCTCTCTCTTCTCTCTGCCGGGATCCTCCGTCCCGTCGAGGGGGGGGGCAATGCCAGCCCCCGTGCCCGTCCTGGATCCCCCCCTCCCTGACAACACCCCCCCCCCGCCCCACCGCTCCGTCCCTCTTGTGTTTTGCATGCCGAGAACCTTGCATGAGCTGCACTGTTGAGGCCAGAAGGTGGACACTCAGGAGAGGCAGAGGCAGGGCAGGCGCGGGGAACCGTGTGTGCGATGCTCCGGGACTGGCAGCCCCCGGCCTGGGCCCGGTGAAAGCCCCCTCTCCTTCTCTCCCCCCACCCCGCCCGCCCACTCTCTCCCCCTCGGCCTCTCGCTCCTTCTCTGCATCTGTCCTCCCTCTCTCTGTCTCTCCTCCTTTCCTGTCTCCGCTCTGTCTCTCTGCTTCTCTAACCTCTCCCCGTCTCTTTCCTCTCGGCTCTGCCTCTGCCTCTCCCCCTCTGGATTCTCCGTCTCCTCTGTCTCTCCGTCTCTGCCCGCCTCTGTCGCCCTCTCCGTCCCCTCTCCACCCCCTACGTGCCCTCTCTGCCTCTCTCCCCGTCAGAAGCCCAGCTCGCCCTCGCCCAGGGCCCGCGACCAGGCGGAGGCCGGCGTAGCGACGCCGCCCGCGCGGGGGAAGGAGAGCCCGAGCCCGCGCTCAGCGCCGTCGTCGCAGGGCAGAGGAGGCCGCGCGGGCGGCGGGGCGGCCAGGCGGCGGCGGCGGCGACGGCGGCGGCGGCGGCGGAGGCGGCGGCGCTCGCGGTCCTCGGCGTCCGCGCCCCGCCGCAGGGGCCGCCGGCGCGCCCGGCCCGCGCCGGCCCGGGGCTCGTCGCGCTCGCTCAGCAGGGCCCGCTCCAGCAGCGACTCGGGCGGCGGCGCCCCCAGCCCCGGGCCCGAGCCCGGCTCCGAGCGAGGTCACGGCGGGCACGGGAAACGGTGAGCGGGCTCGGCCCCTGGGACCCGCACGGGCTCCCCTCCCCCACCCCTCGCCCCACCGAGCCCTCTCCCCTCCCCGGTCATACCCCCTCCCCGCGCACTGAGCGCCCCACCACTGACCCCTCTCCCCGCAGCGGACCTGTCCACGCGCCCCCGCGCTAAGATCCAGATCCTCCTCCCACAACAGAGCACCCTCCTCCCGTACTCGCCCCCCCACCCCCCGATCACTCTCCCTCGACAGCACGGAACAGCTTCTTCCTCACTGATTCCTCTCCCCCAACCAGAGCCCCCTTCCCTCCTCCGGGAACCTCTCCCCGACCCCCAACACAACATCCTCGGTCCGCACTAACCCCATAGAACCCCTTCCCCTCCTGAGTCCTTTCCCCCCCAAGGCGCCCACTCACTCTCCCTAAGTGAGCCCTTCCCTGTCACCGGGCCCCCCTCCGCCCGCTCCTCCCCTGCCCGGGGCCCACTGTCTCCCAGCTGAGCCCCCCCTGTCGCCGTGCCCCTCCTCCAGGGCCAAGGAGAGGCCCCCGCGCGCCCGGCCCGCCAGCACCTCCCCGTCCCCGGGCGCGCACGGCAGGCACGGCGGCCCGGAGGGGAAGAGCTCGTCGCGCAGCCCGGGCCCGCACCCTCGCTCGTGGAGCTCCAGCCGCTCGCCCTCCAAATCCCGCTCGCGCTCCGCGGAGAAGAGGGCCCGCAGCCCCAGCCGCTCGCCGTCGCCCAAGAAAACCGTGGGCCGGTAAGTGCGGGCCCAGGGGTGGCGGCGGGACCGGCCGGGGCTGCCGGGCCGCGTCGCTCATCTCAGGCCGGGCCCCGCAGGGACAAGGACGGCGAGGGCCGCGCGAGGCACGCCGAGGCCGAGGCCGCCCGAGCCCGGCGCCGCTCCCGCAGCTACTCGCCCATCCGCAAGCGGCGCCGGGACTCGCCCAGCTTCATGGAGCCGCGGCGCATCACCAGGTACGGAGGGGCCGGGGCCGGGCCGCGGGGACCTTGGGGGTCCTCGACCAACCGCACCTGGTGCGGGGAGGGGAGGGCGCCGAAGGAGAGAAGTTGAGGGGTGGGAGAGGGAAGAGGGCGCTCAGGCTAGGACTGAGGTGCGGGGCAGGGGTTGGGACCCGAGAGGTAGAGGTGCAGGCTCACTGCGGGGAGGGAGGCCTCCAGAAGGGAAGCGTCCTGAGGGCCATGGAGCGGGGGCGGGGGGGGGGGGCGGGGGCGGGTCTGGGGTCTGGGTACAGCAGCAGGCAAGGAGTTCAGCTCTGGAAGATTCCAGCCATCCCTCTTGGAGCCCCTCCCTCCTCCTGCCCTCCCCACATTCATCTCCTGGCAATGATGTGTCCTTTTCTCCTTCATCTCAAGGTCCAGCCTGCTGAGTGGCCTGTGGCCAGCCTGGGGGCCGGGTGGACCCCCTCTCCACAGGCTGCAGGGGAGATGCCCATGTGAGCTGACTGGCTCTGCTCAGCTGTCTGTCTGCCTCTCCTTTTCTCACTAAGCTCTCTGCTCACTTCCCAGTCCCCTGGGGAATTTGGAGGAGGGGGCACCGGCAGTCTGTGCTCTGGGGCAGCTGTGAGGGGAACCGGCCCCTCCCACTTTGCCCACACAGTCTGCTGGGACTGGAGGCTCTGGGCCTGGGTCACCAGGTGAGACGATGGTCTGCATTTGTGGAAATCACCCTGCAGCCCTAGATCCCCGACATGGGGTAGAGGGCCACAGGCAAAATTCTGAGCCCAGCTCTGCCCTGGCCTTGCTGGGCCGCCATGGGAGATCAGCGTGCCTCTCTGGGCCTCAGTTCTCACATCAGAGCTAGAGGCCAGGCTGCCAGGCTTGGGACCCCCCCCCCCAGATACCCACTTAAGCAGGGGGTCCTAAGCCTCCACAGCTTCCACCTGGCACCCGCTTCAGCCCCCTCCCAGGCTGCCTCCTCCTCCTCCCACTAACATACACCTGTTTTCTTCCTCAGAATTAACCCCACGCAATGGGGCATTGTCGCCCCCTTAACTCTGTTTTCTTTTCTCTGGGTCACAGTCTCCTGGCTTCAAACTAACTCCGGGCCAGCGGGAGGTAGCTGAGTGAGGAGTGGGGCCGGCAGGCCTGGGCCAGGCCCTTGGGCATGGGCAGCAGTGGCCAGGGGGCTCCTCTTGTTCTCTCTGAGTGACCTGAGAACCAAAATCCTCCATCCCGTGGGGAACAAAGAAGCAGGAATGGGCCATATTCGCAAAGCCTCCCACGCACAGAAGCCACTGCTTAGCTTGGCTGGTGTGAGTTGTCTACACTTAAAAGTTGCATCTATTCAACAAATTTTTATTGAGCACCTACTCCAGTCAAGCAGAGACCTGGTCCCCTTTCCCTGCAGACAAGTGAGGAAAAACAAAGTGATCAACATGAAATTGGACCACTGCATGTCCAGTCTTGCTGGGGCAGGGGTGGAGGCGGGGAGAATTCCAAGGTCAAGGCTCAGGGGAAACTGAGGCAGGGAAGCCCTGGCCACTGCTGGGGAGGGGCTCAGGGCCTGAGTGAGGGCCCAGGACTGGCACAGCTCAGGGCCTTGGCTGGCCTGTAATCAGCTCTTCCCTCCCGGCAGTGCCCGAAAGCGTCCCATCCCCTACTACCGGCCCAGCCCCTCGTCCTCCTCCAGCTGCCTGAGCAGCGACTACTCAAGCCGGAGCCCCAGCCCGGGCCACAGCCACGGAAGCTACAGCAGCCGCAGTCGGACCCGCAGCCGCACTCGCAGCCCTTCCCGGACCCCCAGTCCCAGCTACCACAGCCGGAGCAGCTCAGAGAGCGGGGGCTTCTGAGCCCAGCAGACCCAGTTTCGTGCCCCCTGGCACAGGGAGAGGCGAGGGGTCAGGACCCAGGAGCCGCAGGGGGCCTGCACCCCACTGCTACAAAGAGGTGCCGGGTCCAGGGAAGACCTTGAGGGCGGGGGCCCTGAAGACAAAGAGGAGCTGGATTCTGCTGCTTCCAGAGGCCCCGCCCTCACCTCCTGCCCACCCACCATGTCCAGGGAACAAAGAGCCGTTTCGAACACAGGGATCACCCTGCCCCGCTTCCTGCTTGATGCCAGCTCACCAGGCTGGGGGCCTCAGCTCAGTGGACCCAGGGACACCTTTGACGGTGCCAGACCTGGGAGCCTCCCCTGCCACCACATAGGACCCTCAGCTCCTCTCTACCACTGGGCGGACACGGAGATGGGAAGGCAAGTCGCGGCTAAGTTAGACAGGAGGAAGAATGGCCTGACCCTGGGTGCACCACCATCCGGGCTGAGGAGCAACTTCCTTCCAGCCGGCTGCGGGCTGGAGGCTGGCCCCAGAGCCCTCCCAGACCCCTCCCCCCGGCCCAGGATGCCCAGACTGGGTGGGCCCCTAAGCCCCAGCCTGTGGGGCCAGGGAGCTCACCGTTGGTCGCACGTCTCCAGGCCAGGCTCTCCCCTCCAGCCCTCGCCCCGTGCCCTGGGCCAAGGCCACGCCAGCCAGGCCTTCTGCATGACGCGAGGTGGGATATACAGACCACAGCTGCATCTGACCCGGAGATCAAAAGGCGTTCGGGTCAGGAGGCGGAAGAGAGAAGCCGTAGATGGAGGAGGAGCCTGTGAGGGGAAGAGCAATGCAGGCGTCTGACTGAGCAGGCCTCGGGGAGTCCCGGCGTGCCCAGTGGCTGGGACCTGGGCCGGATGGCAGCAGGCCGAGGATGACGTGCCCTTTGGGGCTGCCCAAGGGAGCAGGGAGCCAAAGGGAGCGCTTCCTCCTCCTCTTCCAGAGAGGGGTGCCACACCCCTTGGAAGAAAGGGTAGAATCTAGACTGTGGGCCTTGGCCTGGGGCATGGATGGGGAAGCAGCTGCCCCCAGCTCTCTACTGCTGCTCCCAGCCCCCTCCTCCTGGGGCCCTCAGGGATCTCACGAAGTCTTCCTTGGCCCAACGGGGCAGATGCCCTGGGCTCTGGTGGGGGGAGGGGTCTGGGGTCTGGTCCGGGTTCCCCCTCTGTTTCCCCCTCCTTCTCCGCGGTGCGGATACAAATTGGACTCTAATAATAAACACTTGGTGCCCGGATGGCAGGTGGTGAGACCAGGCCTCTGTGGATTTGGGTACCTGGGGAGTGTGGGGAAGGCAGAGGGTCCTGGGGTCCTTGCCTCTGAGAAATGAGGGAGACTCAAGACTCCTCGGGATCAGGAGAAGAGCTGGCACCAAGGGACCAGGACCCAGCACGTCCACCTCGTGTCTCCACACATGAGTCTGTGGAGCCTGCAGCTTGGTGGGGAGAAAAACAGGGACCCAAAAAGGCCTTCTTCCTAGCCGGGAGGCCCTGTGGGCTTTGAATACCCCCATTCCGCCCAACGCCCAGACACCCAGCCTTGCTTCAGCGGTGAACGGGGGACAGGACAGGCCCACGCGCAGGACCCTCCATAGCGGCGGAGTGTCCGGAACAGCTGGTACACGGCGCAGAGCAGCACTGGCTGTGAATGGAGGCTCCACGCGGGGCTGTGAGGAAGCCGAAAGGGGGTGTTGGCCTCAGAGTGGGCGGCACAGGGCCTGCCACAGCGCGAGTCATAAGTGGCCGCTTAAAAGAAAACACCGCGTGTCCAGCCCCGATGGGCGCTAGGATGGGGATTGGGAAGGGAGAGCTTGGTGTGGCTTTTTACTCTTTAAGAGCTACTCACACTGTCTTTCCTTCTTTTGTAGCGATCTAAACCGACGCACACATTCTCCTCCCTCCTCCTCCTCCTCCTCCTCCCCATCTTCTTTTCTTTTAGAGTGGCAGATCTTAACCTTGCTTTGAAGCAGCTGCTCTTTGGGAATCTGATGGAAGTTGGGAACCCTTTCCTCAGAAGAATGTGCGCACGCCCACCATCTGTAGGCAACTTCAGACCTCACAGACACTGCAATCCTTTAGGGCTCCACAGGTCAAGAACCCTGGCCCACCTCTACTGAGAGGGCAGCGGACGTGGCCACGGCTCTGGGCTGCGCGTACCACGACACAGGGGATGTCCTTGGTCTGGTCTGGGCTGCAGAGCAGGGGTGCCGTGCTCTGAAGGCTATGGCTGTGTCAGCACATGAACGCTCTCTAGTTTCTATTCCCTCAGACCGGAAGGGGCACCTGAGGAGGCCTTTGGCCAGCGGCTCTGTTTCTGATCTGAGGAAGCTGGTCAAAGAAGTGTCAGTGATCTCTTTAATGCTTTACACAGGTTCAGCAAAACTAGGCCTCAGGCTGGGAGTTCCCTGGCGGTCCAGTGGATAAGACTTCATGCTTCTGACACAGGTGGCACGGGTTCGATCCCTGGTCGGGGAACTAAGATCCTGCACGCCACGTGGCACGGCCAAAAAAAAAAAAAAAAAAACAGCTGGGTAGGGGTTGGGGCTATAGGGAAAGCAGACTTGGCCCTGCTCTGGAGATGCCACCTCTTGGAGCGGATGGGGGCATGAAACATACCCCAAGGTGGGCATGAAAGTTCAGCCTGTCTCACACGAGCCCAAAGCTACCCCTTCCCCTTCCCCCCTTCCATTCCGTTCACTGCCCAGCCGGACCGCCTTCCTCATCTGCACCCCGCAGCCAGGCTGCAACCAGGTGACCAGGCAGTTCCACTTCCTTTTCTGCCCCACCCCCACTCCCGGCCTCTAACCACGACCCCTCCTAGGCCCACCTCCTCACCAGCTGGCCTGCCTAGGTCTGTCTGGCCCCATCCAGTCCAACCCACCATATCTACAATTCAAATCTGACCATTCCCTCCCTCTTTCCATACTTGCTTACTCAACACCTACTATGTGCCATGCCCAGTTCCTGGCTCTGAGGACACAGTGTGGAATTAAGGAAACAGAACTCCCCACCATGAGGATCCCGTGACCACGTCCCCCAGCTCGTAGCACTTGGAAGGCCTTCCGAATGGCCAATGGCTCCACCTGGAATTGCCATCCTCTCCCGCCGCCACCCTCCAACCTCGGCTCCCACCACTGTCCTTGACTCCAGCGGACCCTCCTCCCCGGGCCCCCTCGGCCCCAATGCATGCCCTCTCCACCTCCACAGGTTCCCGAGAGCTCATGGCTCCAGGCCCAGCTCGGCTGCCTCCTCCTGGGAGCCTTCCCATCCCCAGCTGCAGCGGCCACTCCCGCCTCTGGATTCGTCCAGCCCTAGGTCTGTTCCTGCCTTTAGGGTATCAAGCTCTTGATCTAGTTATTTGTTGGCGGGTCTCTCTCTCCCTGAATCTGTGAGCTTCTGGAGCCCAGGCCATGCCTTCTTATCTATGCATTCCCCAAACAGTCACCCTTAAGATGTCTGTTGAATGAGTGAAGGAGTGAACGAGGCAACTATGGCATGAGGAGGGGTTCCAGCAACCGTGGGGGAGGGTGGAGACCGAAGGCATGGTGGCAGCAGGAAGACCCCAGAGGGCGACAGAGAGAGAGGAACAAAAACTGCTGCTTGGCGGCGCGCCGGAAGGGCTACACACCAGGCCTGGACAGAGAGGAGAGATTCCTGGGGGAGGATCCATGGCAGCCTGGAAGCCTGAAGCTCTCGTCCTCAGCACCTCCCTGGCTACCTGGCGCCCGCTCCGCTGAGAAGGACAGGGAGGGCACCAGGCCCCTGTCCCTCCCGCAGACGGAGGGTTAAGACTGAACTCTTCTGCTCTTACCTTGGGAAAAGGGAAAAACACTGGAAGGCAGGCAGGAAAACAGGAAATTCCAATTCTATGTCGGGTAACAAGGAGGGGGAGACGGGGGCAGGAGTGGGGGAACCTTGGCTAGATGTGGCATTTGGGGCATAGGACGTCCTCTCCTCACCTCTCTCTCTGCACTTGGGGCCTCAGGGACCCCTCCATCCTTCCCCTCCCCGCACACACAGCAGCCAGGAGGCTGGACAAGGCTTTCCCGGGTCCTGGCAAATTCGCCCCTTTTTCTTCATCTGTTTCCTACAGCCCCAGACCCAGGGTAGCAAGTCACAAATGCACAGGCCCAATTTGGGGGTCCCAGCTGACTACCCCCCTCCCCTGCCTCTCTGCGGTGCTCTTGGAAGCCCCCTGGCCTACTCCCCCCCACCCTCCCACCCCCGCCTCTCTCAGCCGAGGGCATATTCAGCAGACCGACCTTATCACCAGGCGCCTACCCTTCCTTTGCCAAGGGCCCCTCCACCTGAGAAAGGCTCTCAGGACACCCAGCACGGGAGGGCGCTCCAGCCACAGGGCCTCCCACCTCCATGGCCACCACAGGGGATGCCCCATCTCCACATCCTCCCTCATCCTCTGTCTCGACTCACCATATACACATCCCCGGGGTGGGGTGGGGGGTCGTGGGGGATGGGGGAGAGTAGAGAGTGGCGGAGAAACTGTTGATTCACCAGCGCTGGAAGGAGCCTTCGAGAACATCCAGTCCGATGGTCTCATCGTACAGATGAAGAAAATGAGTCACACAGGCCGGCCGTTGGCCAAGGTCACAGAGTTAGAGACATATACGTCCCCAGACTCCCAAGCTAGACAGATTCTTTCTACTGGACAGCAGGGCGAGAGAGGTAGAAGGATGGATCCCCAACCCTCCCGCCCGGCCCCTCCCCGGCACCCCTTCAGCAGTGATGGAGGCGAGGTGACCCCAAGGCCAGCCAGAAGCCGAAGGCCTAGGAGATGGGTTTTGGGAAATGGACTCCCGGAGGGGCAGTGTCTAGACACTTCCAGAAAGATCCAGAGCCCCCCCACCCCCATGCACCCTAATACGGCTGCCCACATTCTTAGTTCCCAGCAGGCCCAGCGGCTGGCACTTCATCAGCTGTTAGGCCTCTCCCGGGAGATTGGCCAGCTGCCTGAACACTCTCGCACTTTCTGAGGCTGGGCCAGGGAGGGAAGGGCTGTGGCAGCTGGAGTTGGCAAAAGCCTGCCGAGGGAGTGGCTAGTGTGGCCAAGTGCTCAGGCGCAGGGCCAGGCCAGGAAGCTGGGAGGCTGTTCTGGAAGCTGCGGCAGAGTAACGGAGCCTCTGGGGCTAGGGATAGGGGAAGGGCCTCTGATTAAGGAATCCCTGCCGCGTCCTCCTGCTCCCCAGCCCCTTGGCTTCTGGGAGATCCCTGCGGGTGGCATTGTCCTCTTAGTCGCAGAAAAACTACCCCTGGGAGCTCAGTACCCTAGAGGAAGGGTGCTTGGTCAGGGCTGGAAGTGCACCCAGAGAGGCTGGCCCAACCCTCCCTGTCCCACAGGTAACCCTGGGCTGCACACCTCACGCTGGGCCTGCAAGCCACAGCCCACGGCCCCCCCCCACTGGGCTGCCTGGGAAGTCTTCCCCCTGCCGGATAAAGAGGCAGGAGGCCTGGGTTCCAATCCAGCTTTGTGACCTTGGGGCAGTTGTGACTCTGTTTTCTCATCTCCAGGATGGGACTCTGATAAGATACTCGAACATGCTATAAAGCACATACAACCAGGTAATTCTCATTAATCGAAGTCTCAATATCCAAAATTAAAGGCCCTCTTTCCTTAGTAACAACGAACACTTCTAAGCACCAGGCACTTCACGGGACTTATCATGTTATAGATTCACCGCAGCCCTGCAAGATGGGTGTGTTTAAAAAAAAAAAGATGGGTGTGTTTTAAAAAAAAAAAGATGGGTGTGTTATTAGCTATGTCTTGCAGATGGGGACGTGCCAGCTCAGAGAGGTCACCAGGCCAGTAAACAGCAGCAGGTTCAAGCCCAGCCTTGTCTGGCTCCAAAGCCCAGTTTCTCCTCCACCCCTACCCCTTCTTACTACCACCCAGAGCTACCCAGTTCCCCTCCCTTGTGATTGGCAGCTCTGATCTGAGAGTCCCTCGAGAAATGACCCATTGAAGATGGAAGTGGAGAATTCCCTGGCAGTTCAGTGGTTAGGACTCCACACTTTTGTTGTAGCAAAAATAGAAATGAGACTTTTCTGATAAACAGGAAAATAAGGAAACAATGAACAGGCTGGGGAAACAACATAAACAGGCCTGAAAGAGTTAAGCAATCTTGGTTATTCTTTAGCTGTTACTACTAACAAACACTTGTAGCTAGACTCGTCCTTCACAAAGATGATTGCTCTCTGACTCCATACAAATTACCCTTTGCAACTGGCATTTCTTCTCCCCCTACACTCCCCTGTAGCACTCTTCATTTCAGAGAGAAGGTCACGGGCCCATAACTTCAGGGACATCAGACCCGGTTGCTGAGCCACCCTATGCCAACTTTGGCCATGAATTTGCAGAAGAAAAGAAATGCAAGACCTATACCCCGGACTGCGAGCCCCACAACTAAAACCTTCCCCGATTCCCCAAGGAGGGGGCACAGTTCTTGAGGCGTTAGCCTACTGTGTCTTCCCTTTGCCTGGCAAAGAAAATTAAAAGCCTCTCTATTTCTTATCTTCCAATTCTCTGTCTCCGTATTTTTATCCAGCATCGGTGCCCAGGGAGCCAGATTTGGCAACACTTTCACTGCAGAGGGCCCGGGGTTCAATCCCTGGTTGGGGAACTAAGATCCCACAGGCCACCCCAAGCGTGATCAAAAAAAAAAAAAAAAAAGATGGATGTGAATTCTCAGTTCTGCTGCCTCCACCTCCATGGGCTGGGTGCTGGGGGTGGAGTCCTGGGTTGCACAACTTCCCCGAGCACGGAGGCAACAGTGATGAATCCTCCCCACCTTGGTTTCAGGCAAAATGAAGGGAGCTCTGAAGATAGCTTCTGTCTACAAGGTGTGGTGGCCAGGCAGGCAGCCCCCACCCAGAGCATGGCTGGGCCACACTTGAAGGCACCCATGATTACATTTGACAGCTCCCGCTAGGGTGGGGCCCCTGGGCTCCAGTCTGGGCCAAGGTGGGCAGGCAGGGACGCATGAGGGCCCTCCCTGGCTCCTGACCTCACCCTGACTTTAAGAGCTGGGGATAGGTGGGGCTGGGAGTGCCAGGGCGTGAAGGCCTGGGGCTTCCTGAAGCTGAGACCCTTGGGGGGCAGCGAGTAGCGCCCCATGGAGACTGGGCTCCTGACGTGATCCAGCAAGAGAGGCGGGGCAGAGGGCAGGCATCCAGTCTGCCTCGTCTCCTTGGCCCACGAGAGTTCCAGGTGCTTAGAGGCCTTTCCAGAGATGACCTCAGATTTGTGGCCCAACCCCAGCTCTTTCCCGATGGGGAGCAGGTGGGTAAGAAAGAAAGACATCTAGGAGTGCTCTCTCTTGAAGAGGAAATTGAGGCTCAGAGAGGGCATGAGACTTGTTGCTACCCCAGCTCATTTTTTTTTTCTTTAATTAATGAATTTATTTATTTTTGGCTGCGTTGGGTCTTTGTTGCTGCGCGGGCTTTCTCTAGTTGTGGCGAGCAGGGGCTACTCTTCCTTGCGGTGCGCGGGCTTCTCACTGCGGTGGCTTCTCTTGCTAAGGAGCACGGGCTCTAGGTGCACTGTCTTCTATAGTTGCAGCACGCGGGCTCAGTAGCTGTGGCTCGCGGGCTCAGTGGTTGTGGCTCACGGGCTCTAGAGCGCAGGCTCAGTAGTTGTGGCGCACGGGGTTAGTTGTTCCAGGGCATGTGGGATCTTCCAGGACCAGGGATCAAACCCGTGTGCCTTGCATTGGCAGGTGGATTCTTAACCGCTGCGCCACCAGGGAAGCCCTACCCCAGCTCAATGAGGTGAGTGGACTGGAGTCTGGCTTTTAGCCCCTCAGGTGTCCTGGGTGGGGTGGGGCAAGTCCTGCGTGGAACAGGCAGGAGTACAGCCTCAGCCCAGCCCCGGGAGACGGGCAGCAAACAGAGTGGGTCTCAGAAGCAGAGGAAGTAAGGGACTCCAAGGTGGGAGCCCCATGAGGGTAAGAGCCCTGAGCACTAGAGAGGCAAGAGCCTTACCCTGCTAGTGTCTTACAGGAGGCCGTAGGCCAGTCACCTAATCTCTCTGAACCTCAGTTTCCCCATCTAAAAAGGAGGGATAAAAAGACAGAAGTCAGGAGAAGGAAGGCTGGACTGGGGTCATGCCAATGAAGGCAGGAGAGAGAGGGAACGTTAGGATTATGGCAGGACCCTAGGGGCAGCATCCTGTCCCAGAGGTGGGAGGGGGGATGTGGATCCCATAGGTGGTCAGATAGGAGGTGGGGCAGGCCTCAGGCTTCAAGCAAGTTTGAAGGAGTTGTACTACCAGGAGCCCCCTCTCCCTTTGTGCTGTGGGAATATTAAACAAAAGGGGCTTTGAGATCATAATCTGCAAAGAGGAAAAGGAGACGCCTTGGCCCAAATCACACAAAAAATCACTGGCAAAACCCGATGAGAATCAAGGTTGCTGCATTTCAAGTTCCCTGTCCAGGGCTTCTCAAGAAAAATAGATATAATGGGGAGCTTTGACAGTAAACTTTCTCCTGACCCCCCTCAGCACGGGTCCTCAGGGTCTGTGATCTGGATCTGCCCCACTGGGAAGTCAAGGGGAAAACGGCCAAACCTACACACGCCACCGCCTCTGGAACAGGGAGACATACACGCTCTCTTTCCTCCCCACTCTTTCAACTCCAAGGAGCTAAGAATAACAATAATTCATTATCATGTACCGGGTCCAGGACTAAAATGTTTACTTGCATTAAGTGGCTGAATCCTCACACCAACCCAGTGATGGAAGCATTTTCATCATCATCATCATCATCCCCATTTTCCCGATGGGGAAACTGAGGCACAAAGACTCGCATTTGCACAAGTTCATCCAGTGAGTGGCAGGACCTGGATGTGAACTCAGGCGGTCTGGCTCCCGAGCCCACACTCCTAACCATGCTGCTTCTTAAGACATTATTTCAGACACCCTGGGGTCCAAATCCCGGCTCTGCATATTCCTAGCTGTGTGGCCTGGGACAAGCAGCCTGACCTCTCTTTCGGCTTTATCCTCCTGGACTGTCCACAGACCGCGGCCTAGCGGTTTAGCACCCAGGCCTGTGAGCGACCGGCAGCGGGCACTGCACCAGCACCGGGGCTCCAGTCATTTGTTTTCTCAAGCAAGAGAAGGTTCCAGATGTGGGTAGGGCCTTCCTCGCCCCGCCCCGCGCCCGGGTATGCAGTGGGGGGAATGCAGGGGGAGGGGCTGCTCCGGCCCGTCACTGCCATTAATAGCGACCTGAAACACGCCTGCTAAAAATACCCGGCTGGAGGCCCATAAAAGCGCTGCTGGGGTGGGGGCGCCCGACACTTCTCGCACTACTCCGAGCCTCAGCCGGACGCGCCCAGACCAGCCAGCATGGCCGAGCGCCGAGTCCCCTTCTCGCTCCTGCGGGGCCCCAGCTGGGACCCTTTCCGCGACTGGTACCCGGCCCACAGCCGCCTCTTCGACCAGGCCTTCGGGCTGCCCCGGCTGCCCGAGGAGTGGTCGCAGTGGCTGAGCCACAGCGGATGGCCGGGCTACGTGCGCCCTGTGTCCGCCGCCGCGATCGAGGGTCCCGCCTACAGCCGCGCGCTCAGCCGGCAGCTCAGCAGCGGCTTCTCGGAGATCCAGCAGACTGCCGACCGCTGGCGCGTGTCCCTGGACGTCAACCACTTCGCCCCCGAGGAGCTGACGGTCAAGACCAAGGACGGCGTGGTGGAGATCACTGGTGAGCCCCCCCGGGGACTGGGGGCGCCGGCCCCCGGCCTCTCGCCGGTCCTGGGGAGGAACCCTGGTCAGGGACCTGGGTTGAAATGCGGGGCGGGGGGCGGCGGGGGGGGGGGTTGGAAAGTGAAAACTTAGCAGAGGACCCGGGGGCAGAGCCCGGGGAGCGGGGCGGGCCTCCTTGCCCTGCCCCTGGCCTGTATCCCCTTCTCTGGAGTTGGGGGATGCTGGTAGCTCCTAATGGATCTTTTAGCCCTAAAGAGTCTCCGCTAAGGGAAGAAACGCCCCCTCCCAGCGGAGACCCCCACGGCCCCAGCCCCACCCCACCCCCAAGGGACCAGGTCTCCCCGCTCCCACCCGCGCCTACCCACGCCGGCCTAAGGTTGGTAGGAAGAGGGCGTCGCCGCCTGCGCCGCGCCGTCTCCGCCCCTAGCCCGTGTCCGCGGAGGGGGCGTGTGCGTGTGCCCGGCGCTGCGGGCCCCCCTTACCGCTCCCGAAGCCCCTGAACCGAACTTTCCAGAAGCTTCTGAGATCACGGGACAGCCAGGAGCACCCAAATCCCTTAGTCAGTCTTGCCTGTCCTGAGTGCTGGCCGCCAGGTGGGACGCGTTTGGATGTGCGCCAGCTGGAGGGGCCGCCCCTCCCTGCCTCCTCTGACCTCCTTCCCCACCCCCTCCACTCCCCTCTCCCTCAGGCAAGCACGAAGAGCGGCAGGACGAGCACGGCTACATTTCCCGGTGCTTCACGCGCAAATACACGTGAGTCCCGGCTCCAGAGGTTGGGGGGACGGGAGGAGAGCACAGGGACACACAGGTGTGTAATGCTTCTCCCCCCTTTCTGCGTGTCCAGGCTGCCCCCCGGGGTGGACCCCACCCAGGTCTCCTCCTCCCTGTCCCCCGAGGGCACGCTCACCGTGGAGGCCCCGTTGCCCAAGCCAGCCACCCAGTCGGCAGAGATCACCATCCCTGTCACCTTCGAGGCGCGCGCCCAGCTTGGGGGCCCAGAAGGTGGGAAGTCTGAACAGCCTGGAGACAAGTAAAGGCCCTAGGCCAGCTGCGCACCCCACAGTAGCCATCGCTGACCATCCCCACCCAGCAAACCTCTCTACTCTTTTGATATCTTTACCTTCCGTTTTTCTCAAATAAAGTTTGAAACAACTGCCTGCCACTGCCTCGGACCCTGGTGTGTTTGTGGAGACATAGGGGTTGGTGGTGGTTCACACGCTCATCGCCTTTGCTGAGGGCCTGCTGTGTGCCAAGACCCACGCTGGGCCCCGTGGGTACAGGTGTCCATCACAGGGCACAGCCCTGCCCTCCAGTCCCTCGTTTATTAAAAGAGAAACAGTCATTGTTTACGGCAATTAAACACCCCCAGGGCTTTAATTGGGGCTTCCCTGGTGGCGCAGTGGTTAAGAATCCATCTGCCAATGCAAGAGACACTGGTTGGAGCTCTGGTCTGGGAAGATCCCACATGCTGCGGAGTGACTAAGCTTGTGCACCACAACTACTGAGCCTGTGCTGTAGAACCCGCTTGCCGCAACTAGAGAAAAGCCCGCATCAAAGACCCGATGCAGCCATAAATAAATAAATAAATAAATAAATTCACGATAAAACAAACCAAGCCAGGGCCAGGTGTGGGATCCGAGGAAAGCAGGAGATGCACCTGGCCCTGGCTTAAGCACTCAGGAACACCTGGGCAGGGGGCAGGTAAGGGGGGACAGGACAGGGTCTAGGGAGGAGAGCTTCCTGGGAGCTCAGAGTTCCTTCCTGCCCTCCTCATAACTTCATTAATCCTGGGGAAGACGGGCAGGACCAGGTAGATGGTATGGGGGGGGGGGTGGCCACCCCAGGTGGCATTCTGAGGGGAGATTGGCCTCATCAAAGGACCTTTCCCGCCAGGCCAGGCCGTGCAGGTAGCAGGGGGCCTGGGTCCTCAGGCCTGAGGGTGCCCTGCAGAGAGCGAGGGCAGGTATGGCCCAGGTTTTGGTGGAAGAGAGGCAAAGACCTGCCAGGGGAAGCAGTGGCTGCAGGAGGGCCTGCCTTGACTGTCCCCGGCAGGAACACCCACACCTACCTCAGCCTTTGTCCTTGTCCTCCTCCCACCCTGTCCCCTGCCCGAGGAGGGTTCTGGGCTGGCTAGGGGAGGGAGAAAGTAGATGGGGGCTTTGGAGCCCAGTCTGAAAGTAGATGGGGAATTTTGAGACCCCAAATTCTCTCCACCAGCAAGGTCCCGGAGCCGGGGGCTATGGCCAGACACCTCTGGGCACATGGCCCTAGTTTGTCAGGGTCCCTGAGGGGAGCGACACCCACAGGGAGGGGCCTGGGGCACCCATACCCCACCTCTCACGCCGTCCAACTTCTCAGTTTCTCCTCCCTGGTGCGGGCTCCCTGTTGGGACACCACGATCTGGAGCAGGTGTAAAGCCAAAGGAGGGCCCCGCCGAACCTGGAAGGAGGCCAACAGGGAAGTAAACACCTGGAACAAGGACGGTGCCGGCCCGGCTGGCAGCACAGGTATGGGCCCGTTAGCCGGGACACCGCCGAGTCCACCCACCCTCCCACCTGGTTTCCTGAGCTCTGATCGCCTAAATCTTCCACCCTCTCCCCGAGACGCACACCCCCCACGTCTCAGATGTCTCCCGGATGCCTCCACGCTCCTGTGGCCACGACCAGAGTCAGCCTGTCCAGTTCTCACCCTTGCTCCGCTGGCCAGTGCCCTTGTGGCTGGCAACAGGATGGGCCTGACCTCCACGGGGGTGGCCGGGTGCCCCTATCTGGTCGGAGAGAGTGCAAGGCTGCCGGGCTGCCAGCTCCTCCACTGGTGCCCGGAACGTGTGGGAGAGCTAGTTCCAAGCCTTTGACCAGGTAATCCTCACATCAGCCCCAAGAAGAGGTGCGGTTACTGCTGCTTGACAACTGGGCAGTGAGCCTCAAAGAAGTGAAGAGGCTTGCCCAGGTTCACACAGCTCGTCCTGGAAGGGGCAGAGGACCATCTGCGTCGCCCCAGACACAAGAGGTCAGATTAACTCAGACACAAGGCTGGCAGGGGGGCTCCACAGCTGGAAGTGCTGCTGCATCAGGCTCCGTGGGGCCTCAGGAGGAGGACGGGGATGCAGCTGAACCTGGGGGCCAGGGCCACTCGAGGGGGCGAGGCTGCAAAATGGCCCGGAGAGAGCTACCCGGTCTCAGGCCCAGAGTCCAGGGCCATGGCCTGGGGTAGGCAGGGGTCAGCGCCTGGGTGCTGTCGGTGCTGTAGGAATGGAATATAGGTCCGGGGCTCAGGCCATCAGCTGGGGCACAAGGGAGGTAGGAAATGAAGAATTCAGTCCCTGCAAAGGAAACAGGCTGCAGGCTCCGTGGGAAACCAAAATAGGAGGTGAGGAAGCTGAGGCAGATGCCCTATAGGCGGCCTGGCCACACAGTGGGGGGCGGAGCAGAGGCAGGAGGGGAACCTGGGGCTGGGCTGGCCCTACGCCCAGAGCTCATCTCAGAAGATGTGGGATCTGGGCAGCACCTCTGGGCGGAGTGGTGGGTGGGGCAGGCTGGCTTAGGTCGGAGGGGTCTCCACGGGGAGAGACCAGTTCTGGATATTAAGATGCCTGGTGAGTCCCTGCCCTACGGATGTCCCCGGCCTCTCCAAGCCTTTCCCTGATTTTCAGTGGGTTCCTCTCTAAACGCCTCTGATGACATCCAGGTCTGCAGACTCAGACACTGGCCTCGGTTCAGTGAGTGCTAGCATCTGGGGCCCTCTGCTCAGCCGAACGGTGCCTGAGGGGCAATGCCCCCGCTCCAGGCCAGTGACAAAGGCGCCCTCAAGGACCTCAAACCCCTGTGGCGGCTGCTCCCCTCTCATCAGCTCCAGCTCCCCTAGGGATCCGTGGGGTGCACAGCTGCTCTCAGTCCCAGGCCGATCCCTGGCTCTCTCCTTTTCTCTCTCCCTCCCAGTTATGAAATCTGCCCTCCCTGTTGGCACCTTCTCTGGGCCCAGCACCCAGCCCGTAGGTCCAAGTCCCTGCTTGAGCTCAAGGGGGCAAGCGGAGGACACAGCCCAGTGACAAGCAGCATTCTACCATTAGAGAGGACCCAGGACAGCCTGCGGAGTCTCAGTGGAGCGGGAAAGAGGGATTTCCAAAGGTGACCCTTGTGTGACGCGCAAGGGGGAGTTGCATGGGCGAGGGCTGGAAGGCTGGTGTGGTCAGGCTGGAGGAGGGGCTGCAAGCAGGGAGGGTAAGTGAAGGAGGTGCGGGGGCCCCATCTTGGAGGGCACCGAAGGCCACGCTAAGTGCAGGCTAAGCAAAGGGTTTAAGCATCCCTGCTTTAGAAACAGGGTTCCAGACCTTAGAGCAGAGTGCTTGAGAGGGGCAGCCGTGAGGCACGGGCAGTGTGCTGCTGGGACGAAGTGGACATGGGTCCTGCCAGGGAGAGGGGGAGAAGGGGATCGCACGCCAGACGTGGCAGCGGCAGGCTCCGCAGTGTGGGGTGACACACCGGATGTCGGGGTGCTGGGGGGTGGGGGAAGGAGGGGACCTCTAAAGTCCTGAGCTCCCTGCCTGGGGCTTGCTGACTTCAGTCTCTACAAGGTCAAGCAGCCTCCAGACCTTGGCTGCTGGGGGAGTGAATTGTTTCCAGCTGCCCTCATCTTCCCTGCTACTGAATCAACCTGGGGTTTGCCAGGGAGGCTGCTCTGTGGCAAGGGTGGGGTGGGGAATAAAAGCTGCCCAGAGAATGGCTGCGGAGGATCCCAGCGCTGGATCCAAAGGGTATGGCCAGAGCACCTTGTGATGGGGGAGGGGCAACCAAGCGAAGGAAGAAGAGGAGGGTAGGGTTGGACTGGAGCCCCCGCCCAGGGTTGACCAGGAGGTTGACCATTAGTGACCCCACACCCCTGGCTGGCTGGCAGCCACACAAGCCCTATGTGCCCTGGCAGAGCCCAGGGCAGGGCAGAGATCAGCCTGGAGGGGGTTCTATCTGCTGGCCTTACCCCAGACCCCCTGCGTCTCTACACTACACCCAATCCCCATTTGCACACAGTGGGACCTGGGGGTTTGGGACAGCCCTGCAGCCAGGACTCGGCGCTGGGTCCAGACGTGCACAGCAGCGACTGAGCTCCAGCTCAGGACCAAAGCAGGGAAGGAGGATGCAGCATGGGTGAGGGCAGCTGGGCGAGCCTGGGCTGGTCTTAGCCAGAGTCTGCCCCTGGGCCCTTTAGCTCAGACCCTGATGAAATGGGGGCTAAGCCCTGCCCTCATACTGTTCTCCTAGGGAAGTGGGCCCTGGGAATGTGTGCCCCCCCCACCCCAAAGTGTGTACTGTCTGTCCATCTACCACGCCCCTGTGTTCCAGCCTTGAAGAGCACAGGAGCCTGGGGGCGGGAGTTACTCCATCCCTGGCAAAGATCCTCTTAGTCAAGGGCTCTGGGTCCTCCCCTCCCTCCTCCACCTGCCCAGGTGACATTGACTTCATCATACGCATCTAACTCTGCCTCCTAAGGATGAACCATGTTCTCATGGGCCTGTTACGAGACAGCTCTGCCAACAGCTAGTTGTGCAGGGAAAGCTGGAAGCATGAAAAATACCAGGAAGCCCAGGCCTGGCTACGAAGGGACGGCTCCAGATCAATAACAAAATCTCTGGATGGTCTCAATAGGAGCGTGGAGGGCGGAAGAGCCTCACTGGCCAGTCGGCCACTTCCATCTCTTCTGAAGGGCAAGGGAAAGTCAAGTGCCCAGACAGGGCTCCCAGCTTGCAGCCCAGGGGCGAAAGGTAATATGCGGGGACGCTGGCGAAACCTGACCCGCCCTAGGAGAGGTCCCTGCAGTTTAATAACCTCCTACTCTTCCTTCCAGCCTTGCACGCCTACCAGCTTGCAACACCTCCCTGCCCAGGGTAAGTGGCAATGGTTGGGTCAAGATGCAGCACTGGTGGTCCAGGGGCTGTCTCAGTGGAAGGAAGTCTACCCTCACCCCCACCTCGGGCTGAACAGGGCAGAGCCTGCCAGGAAGGTTTAAAGAATAGATAGGGGTTGGGACTTCCCTGGTGGCGCAGTGCTGAAGAACACACCTGCCAAGGCAGGGGACACGGGTTCGAGCCCTGGTCCGGGAAGATCCCACATGCTGTGGAGCAACTAAGCCCACGAGCCACAACTACTGAGCCTGCACTCTAGAGCCCGCGAGCCACAACTACTGAAGCCCACGTGAGAGAGGGAGACCTGCCTCACCCTCTGTGCCTTTGCTGCATAGGTCTTCTATTACTAATCACTCTGGCGTGTACTGGGCACCTGCTAGCTGCCAATCAATCACTCCTTAGCTTATTAAATCCTCACAGCAACCTCATGCCATTGAGAGGCAGCAGAGGATTACAGTTGTGCTTGTGGCCACTGGTCAAACTGCCTGGGTTCAAATCCCCACTGGGGCACTTACTAGCTGTGGGACCATGGGCAAGTGACTAAGTCTGTTTCTTCCTCTGCAAAATGAAGCTGATCATATGAATTAATACATGTGAAGCCTTTATTTTTTGAGTAAGAGAGAAACACTCACGGGAATTAATTATGGGAAGATAACTTTGATCTTATTAAGATAATAATATGGAGATCACCCTGATTAGAGAGTGAAATCACTGGTGACCTTCCCAAAGTTGAGGGAGGAATTCCCTAGTGCTCCAGTGGGTTAGGACTGCATGCTTCCACTGTAGAGGGCAAGGGTTGGGGAACTAAGATCCCACACGCTGTGGGCTGTGGCCAAAAAAAAAAGGTTGAGGGAAATATGAGGAAATGGTAACCGTTCTTTCAGTTTTGTTACAAAAGGGAAGGAAATGGGACTTGAGCTTTAGAAAATAAGTGTAGAGAAGATTTCAAGACTAAAGACACTTAATGAGTTTAAATGATGTGAGGATGGATGGAGAGAAGCAATGGAGAAGTTGATAATGGAGATTTAATTTATAATCAGGGATATAAAGTTCTGAGAAAGAAAAGAACAGACTGTCAGGGACTTCCCTGGTGGTCCAGTGGTTAGGACTCCGCACTCCCACTGCAGGAGGCACAGGCTCAATCCTTAGCTGGGGAACTAAGAGCCCGAATGCCACACAGCACGGCCAGAAAAAAAAAAAAAAAAGACTTAAAAATTTTTTAAAAAAGAAAGAAAAGAAAACGGAGTTAGAGTAGATGTGACCATTCAGTATTAACGAGAAGAAAAGGAGTGTTAAAAAAACAAAATTCAGCTGAGTAAATTTGAAGCTCTAGCTGGCTTTAGCCAATTATTCATGAATTGGGCAGCCTCGCATCTAGGATAGAAAGGAGCTCCCCAAAGTGAAGCCTTGGAGCAGTGTCTGGGGCACCCAGGAAGCACTCAGTCCATGCTAGGCATCTTTATGAGGTAGTCTGTAATATTCTCATTCTACAGATATGCAAACTGACCTCTGAAGGACGAAGGAACTTGAGAAGTTACGCCTCACAACTAGGACAGGATGGGTTGAGAATTCAAATCCTAAACTCTTAAGCTTTCTACCACTTTGAGCCCTTCATTTGGAAAATGACACACGTTGCTGAGTGACGGAAATCTCACTTTTCTAAACAGTAGCCACACTGAAGTTGGTCTTCAATTCCTAAATCCAGGTTTGACTGTGCCTTGAGCAACCCATCTTCCCTCCCGGCCTCAGAATACACAGCTCTATGTTGGGAGATGAGAAGGGCAGAGATTGGGGTGTCTGCGCTCCCTATCATTTCTGAAATCTGATTCTGGGGGAGAGCTCCGGCCGGCCACCACTCAATTCCCAGTTAGGAGCGTCTATCGGGGAGTGCGGGGGAAAGAAGGGTGTTCAGCCGGGACGGGAGCTGGGCTGACACCGGGGGCAGGCGGCAGGCGAGGCTGGAGAGGAGCTGGGGCCTGGCCGTGGAGGGCCTTGAGTGCCAAAGACAGGCAGGAGCTGGCCTCAGTGTCCCTCTGGACCTTGGGGCCCGCGTGTGAGGTGATGGAATCTGACAGACCCCAGTCGCCATCTCCCTTTGAGTCCCTCCAACTGCTCTGTGGGACGGGCAAGCTGTAGAGAGACCCGGCTTCCTCTGCAATGTGGGAATAACGTAGACCTCCAGGGGCTGGCTCCAGAAAAAGCGATACGTAGGTAAGAAAGCATGACGAACCCGCAGTGGACTTTAGAGGCTGCGTCGTTGTTCAGACGGTGAATCTGAGGGGCAGGTACGCGCTCAACGGCCCCGCAGAAGCCTGAGCTCCGCCATCCCACACCAGCTCCTTCCACCGACCACGGCAATGGACAAGGCCCACAGATGTCGCTAACGCCCTATAAGGCGTTGTAACGCCCTACAGAACCCAGGCAGGCCAGGTTACTCCGGGTGACAAAGGCCCACACGGAGGGCGGAGACCAAGGAAAGAGTGAAAGATGGAGAACTGGGGCGGGGGGGTGGGAATTATGAAAGCCCGTCGTGGGAGGAGGGCCGGGGCACCGCCGGGCAGATTACGGCGCAGAGCCCTAGTAACAGGCCGACCATTGGAGGAGCGGGGCAGGCTAGCTGTGATTGGCTCTCGCCGCTGCCCGCGATTGGAAGGCGGCTGCGTCCCTGCCATGCTCACATCCGGGTGTCTGGCCTGGCCTGGAACCTTAGCGATCCCGGGTTGTCAGATTTCCTTGGCCTACAGGGCAGCGCCGAAGACATGCCAGGCGAGCGCGCAGAGCGGTGAGGCTCACCCACGCGGAATCGCAGGTGCGGGTACGCGCAGGCGTGCCCGCGCAGAGCTGAGGTCCCGGGCACACGCAGACAGCGAAATCCTGCACTTGGGGCCCAGATGTTTGCGGATAGGTGACCGAAGAGAAGGCCGAGGGTGGAGTTACCGTATGAGTTGGAACTGGGCGCGGGCCGAGCTCGAGGGCCCTACTGCCGTCCCAGGATCTGGGCCCAACCCGGGTAACGCGAAGGCTTGCAGGAAGCCGAACCCAGCCGACACCCGGGGGCCCGGGCCTGTGGCTGACGGGCCTGCTGCAGAACCGGGCGGCGCCCAGCGGGGGGCAGCAGAGGACGGCGCCACTGGAGCCGGCCCTTGCCGGGGAGCGGGGGAGCGGGGGTCCGGGACCTGGAGAGCTGCTGACTCCTCCCAACTTCGGGGCCCTGAAAATCATTTGGTAACCCAAGTAAATTGGGCAGAGGCGGCCAGACCAGTCGCTGGTGCATTCTTGGGTACTGAAGCCCTGAGAAATGGACGAAGGCTGTTTTGTTATCTAGGTTCGTTTTGGCCCTATCACCACTGGGCTAAATAAATTTTAAATCCTTAACATTTAGGGTATTAGGGGAGTATTGCTCCTTTTGCTTTTGCCCAGCAGTGTAATGAAGTGTCTGTTTGATCTTGGGGATCTGGACAGCATTTGGGGAAATTACATGGAAAGGAACTCACCCAAAAGGCTTGCAGTTAGCCACAAGCTGCTCCTCCTTTATACGGGTTACCCAGCCATTACTTTCCAAATCTTGTGTATTTGAATGTAATGTCTAATTTTGGTCAAGAGAATATTTTTCACTTAGTCCATCCACTACCCTTTCCAACCTAGTATTCATCATTGAGGAACCACAACATTCCCCAAAAGGAATGTCTGTTTGAAAACTCAGCAGTTTCCAAACTGAGCAGGCAAAAACCACTTATAAACTGTAATAACGTTAACACCTCCATATTTTGGGAGGCAAGGACTTTTGGAAGGCAAAATGCTTTCATAACAAACCTAAGGGAATCCAAAATGAGCTTTCAGTCAGGCTTTAAAGAACTGACCAACCATCAAAACCCCGGCCCTAAAAATCTGGCTTCAGGAGGCTAAGAGAATGAAGAGATGGAAGGTTTGATGTCTCGTGTTGGCCCCTTATCTGAGAGCCAGTAAGTAGTAGGGTAACTTGTCCATCGTGGTGGGAATAACCAGTTAACACCAAGACCGTGTTAAATGTCTAGGTTCATTCTCCCAAGGTAGATCCAATATGAAGGCAGCCTCTCAGACATGACTGCAGCTTCCTGAAAACTCTGGGAGTGGTGGGCTGCACTATTTTGTCACCTCTGCCAGGCATAGGGGCAAACAGCTGCAGACCACCAGGACTCACCAGGTCAAGTGAGCACATGTATGAGATGGCTTGCTGAGTCAAAGCACATGCTGAGTGGGCACCTATCTAGTTCTTTTCCCATCCAAGGGAAACGGGAGAGGATTCTGAGGAGGCAAAACACCCTAACCTAAAAGACTACTCAAAACAAGATGGTTCCTCTGGGTGACAGGCAGGCAGCTTTGTCCTCGTGGGCTCAGGTCACAGGCCCTGGTGCTGACCGCTGCTTAAGGCCACCTGATTCTGGTGGAAGAGCCCTGGGCCGGCCACCACTCAATTGAAATTCAGTTCCACCTGAACCAATGAAAAGGCTGGATGGAGGGACAAAAAAATCTTTATGCAAGACCAAAAAAAGTGCCCTAACACGAACAGAAATGAATCAAATGACATAGGAGGAAACAGACAGAACCCAGAATGTGTTAAGACCACCAAGTAGCCTGGTCTCTGGAAAAGTCAATGTTATAAAAAAGAGGTGGAAGGAGTAGAGGCTAAAGAAAACCATTATGAAATCCAATTAATCGATTTCATTGGATCAGAGGAGAGGGGGTTAGAAAGTGCTACCAAAGGCATTCTGGGTAAAATCTGGGGAGATCTGAATATGGGCTGGTATTAGAGAATTATTGTGATTTCCTTAGGTGTGATGACAGTGTGGCCATAAGAGAATGTCCTTGTTTTTAGGAGAAATATCAACATAGGGAGTGCAATGTCATTACTTTCAAGGTTCCACAAGACAAATATAAAATGTCACAAAGCAATGGATATTTGGTTTATCCCTGTACCATTCTTTTCAACGTTTGTGCTTGAAATTTTTCAAAATATATAAAAGGTTGGGGAGGTCAAGTCCCCCGATAGCACCTAGATATCCTTTAAACAGGGTTAAATCTAAAACAAGAGGCAATTACTGGGACCACCAGTTTCAAATATCCACATTTAAAAACCATAAGCCAGGGAATTCTCCCACGGTCCAGTGGTTAGGGCTCCACGCTTTCACTGCCAAAGTCCTGGGTTCAGTCCTTGGTGGGGGAACCAAAATCCTGCAAGCTGCGCAGTGCAGCCAAAAAAAAAAAAAAAAAAAAATCACAAGGCAAAACCTTATATGACCCACGGGTCACTTAATGCTCAAAAGCAGCAAAAATCCTTCCATCTCAAACTGAGGCAGGTGATGAAGCATAGAGGACAGTCACTCGTTACCTCTAGGAAGGGAAATGGGTGGCTGGGAAACAACCATGGGAGACTTACTGTTACCCGATGTCACCATACTACTGTCCAGATAGTAAGTATTTTAAGTTTCACAGGTAACATACTGCCTCTTTGCACTTTCTTTTTCCTTTACAGCCCTTTAAAAATATAAAGCCAGGTATCGATTAAGTATGAAGATGAAATACCCAAAATCCTATGAGCTGGTACTGAGGAGTCCGGCAGTGTGATCCGGCCACTCTAGCCCCAACTCTTCACTGACCACAGGTATCTGGTTAATCAGAGGTAGGGTCTGTGGCCATTCAGATCCAACCACATTTACCCATACCAGAACTGGAAAGTTCAGACTAGCAGGCCTATTAAATTAGTAAGCTGCTACACCACATTTTAATGTTGATTAGGCTGGAGACCACTTAATGTCAGCTCCTAGAAATAGAGGACAGTGTCACCCGGCTTGATTCTCCGAGTTTGCTTTGGAAATTGCACAGGAAGAGGGAGCTGCCATTCTTAGCCACTCAGGTCAACCAGTGTGAGTCAACAGGCAGGTTCCGCTGACCAGCGCAGAGGCCAGTGCATGCGGTCGTTACATATAAATAGAGTGGAGGGAAACTGCACTTGCTTCACCAGGCAACTTATTTGCTCCACTGAAAGGCTCCCTGCCACTAAGTCCCATTTGATATCGCCTCCACTCCACCTGCAAAGTTCTAGGAATGCAGAGAACCCTGCTCTGTGGTTGCCCAAAGCCAAGGAGATCATTCACTCCTTTACAATTACCCTCCTGCCCATCACCTGTATTTAATTCCTTCCCACTATCAGTTATTTTTTAAGTTCTGAGTGCGTTGAGGAAGAGGACCTCTATCATTAGTGCCTAACCTGGGGTATCATTCAATTCCTGAGTTAGGAGAGCTTTCTTAACCTCAACTCTTCAGGGCCATTCTTTTCCAACTGCTTATCACTGTTACGCAAGCCCCCCACCCCCATACTTCACATTGGAAATACGTCACAGGAGCCTGAATGCAGAAGGAGCTAGAAGAGTCCAGATGACTTCTACTAAGAGTCTGCGAAATCGTAAAATAACACTACTCTTCTATTGTTTGTTTTGGAGAACAATTACTTTTCATGAAATTGTTATGTATCTCAACATGTAATAGGTTTCCATTATTTTTAAACAAATGAGTATTTTCAGTTTCTAGGTTTTTTTTTTTTTTTTTTTTGGCGGTACACAGGCCTCTCACTGTTGTGGCCTCTCCCGTTGCAGAGCACAGGCTCCGGACGCGCAGGCTCAGCGGCCATGGCTCACGGGCCTAGCTGCTCCGCGGCATGTGGGATCTTCCCGGACTGGGGCACGAACCCGTATCCCCTGCACTGACAGGTGGATTCTCAACCACTGCGCCACCAGGGAAGCCCAGTTTCTAGCTTTTGATACAGTCTACATAAGAGTTATGTAAAGAGGTCCTGAGATGAAAAATTTTAAGAAACACTGCATCAACGAACTGTTAAAACTGGGTGGAAATGCAGCAACAGACAGCATTTTATCTCAAGTCTGTGGAAAATCCTATGGGCAAATTCCAGTCTTATGTCAAATTCCAGGCACTCACGATGGAACGTTACACCAAAGGAACAAGGGTGTAAGAGCCACACCTTCCAGGAGCTGCCCTTCTTTCTGAAGAGCCTTGGTGAGCCTGTACTGATCTTGCCCATCTCTCAACGCCCCTGGCTGGTGAGACGTGTATGACTTGCCTCTCTCCCAGTAACCCCCACACGGAGCTCTTGCTCCGTCAGCGCGCTGGGTGTGGGCTGCTGCTCAGGTGTTATCTCCTAGAGCAGCAGCAGCCCGGTGTCAGGAGGCGAAGCTCAGGAGGGGTGAAGATGCGGGCTCCCACGTGGGTCATCAGTGAGTTGTGGGACCTCAGGCACATGGGTCATTTCTGTGTCCACAGAAGTGTGGGCACCCTCACGGTGGTTCTGAGAGACAATGAGCCAAAATAGGTGAATTCATTAACATGGCAAAAGCCTAGTCACACACAGTGTTTATTCCTAAAATGTGAATTAAAATTTCTCAAAAAATTGAAAAGCCGTCCTCTTCCGCTGCATGAACCAGTGCAGCCCCTCCCTGCCTTGCTGGAGCACACCCAAGCCAGTGGAGGAGGAACGCCTTTGCCCTAGTGTTCCTTTCTGTAGACAAACCCCTCCTCACAGCTGGTCAGGGCAGAACACCCCACATGTCCAGGGATGTGATCTGAGCCGTGGGCACATCCTGACAGCTGCCATCAGAAACAGCAGGCTGCTGAGAGAGCAGCCCACGTCAACTAAGGCTGCTGACCACCTCAGAAAGACTTAAAAACCCAAGACAATATATTTACGAATGAACATCTTAAAATGCAAAATCCCACCTCATCTAAAACATGATGAGATCTCCAATGGGCACCTGAGAAATACCAAACCAGGCACGTGACCCAGTTTTCATTTAGACCTATATCCCCCACCCCCAGGGCTCAGAAGTTTAGTCACTTGCCCAAGAATCAAAAGGAGTCATGATTCAAACTTAAGGTTCGTTTCATAAGAGAAACAATGGAGACCCAAAAGGTGCGATCATTTTTTAAAGGCAGTAAAACCCAGGTCTGATTCCCAGAGATAGGCACTTTCCAATATACACCGTTTTGCCCCTTTCCCCCGCAGTCCAACCTCATTCTTTGAGTGGGGGAGAACACCCATGTCCAATCAAACCTTCAAAAGCAAAGGAAAATTTCAACTCATTAAATAAAACTAGCACTGACATCAGATCTGTAAGTTTATTTGCTCAATGTACGACAGCTACATAATGACTCACATTCATGATATTCCATCACTGAGGAAAACTGCTAAGAATGGTCCGTGTGTGAAATAATTCCTTAGAGAAACACGGAGTTGGAAAAATAATCACTGATTAGACCTTAAAAATAGTTCACTGCATAACATGACAAAAAGCACAAAGGCTCATTCAGAGAACATATTCGTTGTTCTCCTACACTGTAATAGTTATAATTTCACCATGACAAACACCAGACATTAAGATTAAGCTAACACTGGTGTTTCTTTTGCTTCCCCCCCACCCTTAAAAACAAAATATATAACTGCATGTCACTATAGCAACATCCAAAACAGATCAATTTGTTACGATCACTATTTGGTAGAGCAAACTTTACCCCCAAAAGGAAAAATTAAATTAAAAAAACTTTAAAAAATTTGAAGACTTAATTTTTTTTGTCATAGGAATACATAACACCTACAGTATAAGTTAATAAATTTCAAGCTACTGTATAGAAATACAACACTAGCATGCACAATATTGTATCAATAGAGTAATGGAGGAGTAATCATTTCACTGGAGAGACAGCATCATAGGCAAGTGCATTTCTTTAAAAATAAAGAAAAGAAAATAAACCATTCAAGCTGCTTAAATATCAAGTCTCCCATTCCCTCCTTCATTTTTAGCCCTCAGATATGGTTTTATCTTGCATTATTCTAAAAAGCAGCCAGAGCCAAAGCTGAAATTTAAAAGAAAAATAGGTTTTGTAATTCCAGTAAATCATTTCCAAATGCTACAAGGAGGGACACAACACTGCTCACTGGACATGAAGATAAATTAAGGAAAACCCCACCAACCCCCACCCCCACCCCACAAATCTGTTCCCATCCGTGGCATTCACCTTAGGCCCCTGTTAGGGCACAGAAGCTATAAAGCTCTCTTCTGTTAGTTCTTCTGGCAGGTTTGGTTAGTTGGGACTTCTGCTCTAGCATATGGAGGGGGCCTTCTAAGGAAAGTCATGCTGGGTAACTGTGCCACATTACAGAGCATCGTCACACTCTTCTATCTTCACTGTCACCCGGATCCTGGTCAACACGTGCATTTCACAACTGGAAGCTCTATTTTGGTTTCAGCAAAAGCAACTGTCAGGTTTTCCTCAATTACTAGTCATTCCTCCTCTCCCTGCCTAAATAAAACAAAGAAACAAACGAGTCTGGTGTCATTACCTATCTCAGCAGTTCACGCTGTTACTGACTTTATAAAAAAGCCTGAATGCACATGCAAACTGGTCGTGTGTTAAGACTTATCCAAAACGAGAACCAAGGACCCTAAGGCTAACTGAAACAAACTTGTGGAAATAGCATCGTGGTTTCCTTCAATTCTAAAACGTGTACAGATGGCACAAATCAATTTCCAACTTCTATGCTTTCATTAAAAAGAAAAAAAAATACATAGAAAAAGTTTTGGTCAAATAGGAGTTAAGTATTTATTATCTGATAATGATTTTAGTTTATTTTCCTACAACGATTATTTGGGGAAGGAGTGTTTTCAGGGAGGAAAAACTGACACACGAGGCTCCTGAAATTGGACAGAACGTTTATGAATAGAGCTCTTCCTTTAGGATTTTTCTACCAGTAAGCTCCTAGCACCTGAATTTTCACACACTGCACCACAAACTTTCTCAAAACCACCAACAACTTCTACAACCCAACAGCTTTTCAACCCACCCGAGTGCGTGCCCTGGGCACAAGGTACAGCAGGGAAGACTCAAGTGAGGAGTGAGACGGCAGTGCAGTCCCTGAGGAAGGAGCTATGGCAGCTGAAAAAACTCAGGATTTCTCTGGAAATATCAGCACAATAAATGGCATACAGACCTGTATTTTCTCTACTTTTGTGGTGTTTAACGTTTCTATTAAAGTGATTAATCATTTTTGTGGTGGATTTAAGTTAAGAAGAAAGAAGGACAAAAATCCCACAGCCATCTGCCAAGCACCTATTAAGCAAAACCTAAAGTAGCTTTGATTCTCCTCAGGCAAGCCTTTTTGCCTAGGAGATAGATAACAGCAAAACCAACCTGCATGAGGCCGAATAAGCATGTAAAAGCCAAAATAAGAAAAACACACAATCAATGGCTTGATGTCACATATGGCTGTAATGTAGAAATACTGTAAACTGCAATTTAGTGTTAATACTGTCAACTAATCAGAAACTTCTGAAAACTGGCAAGGCCTAAACCACAAGGATAAATATACCCCATGTTCTAAGTCTATCAGCTTGGGATTTTAACTATTCCATGTCTGGTAGAGTACCCCCTGGAAAACAAAATGCACAGCTAAAACAGATGAGCTATAAAGTACCCAGAACTTAAAAGACAAGAGCATATGTACATAAAAATCCTTACTGGAACCACAGAACTTATTGAATGAGGGCTATTCCGTTTAAGTTTTCTTTTCATCTTAAAACCCTATTTTCTAGCAATAAGTTAAATTAAGGACAGCTCCACTTGCATTAATCTACAGAACAGTCCATATGCCAGTGTGAGGCTGCTATTCCAATACCAGCACAGCTAGCCTGACTTTCCACTAGTGGTATTTTGGCAAAAATGTCAAAGAGGCGATCAAAGACAGGACAGGTCGTGGGTTTCTCCCTAGGAAGGTCATCGCTCCCTTTCCCTCCCCCACCCGACCCCCAACTCATGGGAAAAAAATAAAGACTGCAGTAGTAGCATCAGCGTGTGCTGCCAGTCCACCTGGGGGCCTTAATTGTTGCCTTCGCCACCGTCGTCGTCTTGCTGATCGCTTGTCCAGAGCGTGAGGTTGTCGCGGAGGAGCTGCATGATGAGCGTGGAGTCCTTGTAGGAGTCCTCGTTGAGAGTGTCGAGCTCGGCAATGGCGTCATCAAAAGCGGTCTTGGCCAAGTGGCAGGCTTGCTCCGGGGCGTTCTGGATCTCATAGTAGAAAACGGAGTAGTTAAGGGCCAGGCCTAATCTAATGGGGTGAGTGGGCTGCATGTGCTCCTTGCTAATCTCATGGGCTTCGCTATAGGCCTTCTCAGATGACTCCACGACAGTCGCCCTCTTCTCTCCAGTGGCAACTTCGGCCAGGTAGCGGTAATAGTCCCCTTTCATCTTCAGGTAAAACACTTTGCTCTCATACTGGGTCTCACTGCAATTCTTGATCAGGTAGTTATCCAGCAGGCTCAGCACATCCTGACATACGGCCTCCAACTCCTTCTCTATTTTTTCACGGTAAGCACGGACCATCTCTATCTTCTTCTCATTACCATCCGCGGATGTCTTCTGCTCAATGCTGCTAATGACCCTCCAGGAAGAACGGCGTGCCCCAACTACATTCTTGTAGGCCACAGAGAGGAGGTTTCTTTCTTCATTGGACAGTGGCTCATTCAGCTCTGTCACCTATTAAGGAGCAAAGAATAAAGAGCTGTTATGGTACAGATGATGTCAGTTGGGTTAATCATAGCTTTATGCCACTAAAACACAAAGAGATCTACCAGTTGATTAAAGTAATCAACAAACAGAAGTTAGGCTGTGTGGGTATATGGAAGAGGGATGGAGCGGGAAGGAGCAACAAAGAAGGGAAAAAACTGCAACTGGCTCAATGGTGCCTGAACCCCTGCTTTCTCCCTAGAGAAGGACACATAGGCCACAGGCTTATTATCACACAGCTGTTCCAGG
This sequence comes from Kogia breviceps, assembly GCF_026419965.1. NCBI lineage: Eukaryota > Metazoa > Chordata > Mammalia > Artiodactyla > Physeteridae > Kogia > Kogia breviceps. The sequence goes on from NC_081323.1 coordinate 82,686,502, forward strand.
AAAGAACTATCAAGTCTAACTCTTAGATGTAAAGTCGAAATTTGATCTAAATTACAAAAGGTCAACAGGCCTCTCACGCATCATTACGTACATACCGATCCTAAGGATTTTAAGTATAGATGGCTTATGTATCTCATCAGTTTTTTTAAGAAAAAACAATGACAGCTTCTTCCTAACCTTGCCCTGTCTACCAAACGTCAGTCCCATCGGTGAGAGTATCTTGCCTACCAGGTGAGAACATAGTCAGTCAACTTCAAGCTGACTTTTGAGAAACAAAGAAGCTTTTCTTACGTTAAAATAATATAAATTATGAAACACCAGAAAGGAAAACTGGGGGCACGGGATTGACTCTGATCACTGACATATTAGCAACTTGGGGAACATGTGTTTGTAGTGTCTGAATACAACAGCAATAAAATGGAGAGGTGAGCAAAGCACTTCTGAGCCGAGGTGGCCAACATGAATTAACGCTTCTTTCAATTGTGCTAGAAGGTCTTCATCTTCCCAAACACTAAGAGCCTTGAGGACACTAAAGCAACGGCACACCAATGTTGTGTATTTTTATGACTACCAGACAACTGCATATAATAAAGAAATTAAATCAAGTCATTAAAACTATTTAATTTATATTACCTGATTTCTGTGATGTCAAAGCCATATACCTCTAAGTATCTGACACCCATATGAAACAGAAAATTTTACAAGAAGGAGTGATTGAGCTGTTACTTTTTTTCCTATTCTGAGGTCACATTTTTATTTGTCTGGTTAACTGTCATATTTAAACTGGTACATACTAAGTCAATGTCATTATCAGAAACCCCAGATCATGAGCTCTTTCCTATGACTTACAACAGACTAGATGCTTTCCTCGCCTCGTTCTCTCATGTACCTGTGCTCCAGTGGTTAACATGTTAATTGCAAAAACCTTCATACTTCTGCCCAGAACAATTACCAGTGCTCCTGCCTGGAAAATACTTAGACAACTGTCAAGAACCAATATATACTCATGGCTTCTATGCAATCTTGCCCAGCTCTACTCCTCCCACCCCCAGTTAAACTGGCTACTCTGTTCCCTGTGTAGATCAACCACAGCATCCATGTAACATTATATTACTCAGAGATGTGAAAGGTACTGGGGTATAATCCAAAAAGATAAGCTAAAGTATCTGGGGGAGGAAGGGCTGGGATTTCAAGAGACTTACCTGTGTACGGATCATTTACATTCGGTATGTATTCCTCTTTTATCAAGGAAGAGGTCGGGGTGGGAGAGGATTATATTTAAGGACTGCTTATGTAATTAAAATAGTTCCTCTCAGATACAATCAAATCAGAATGTAAACCATACTTATTAGTTCATATGCTTTGCTTACTAATTCTCACAACATCCAGCAAATAACACACACTCAAGTTCCTAAGTTTTTGAGTGGTTTTTCTTATGCTAACCTTTCACTATGCGTTACTGATTCTCCACTCTAACACTAGACAGCAACAGTATCTCTGCCAGAGGTGGCCTAGGGGAAACAGATGCAGTGGGGGAACAGGGCTTTGGTTCTACGGGACTTCAGATCAGAAGGAACCCAGCACAGAGGTGCTTTCACTCTCTGCCCCCCCGCCCCACCGTGGAAACACTGCTTCCCCTGAATAGGAGGCTTATCACCTCACATCCGATTTTCCATATATATTCTGGACTTCGGACAAACTATTCGCAGCCCTCAGCCACTGTCACTCCTGTCAATTTCTGACGTATATGCATATAACCCAGAAGACTGGGGCTTTCCAGTCCCACCATTTACTAAGTGACCTTGGGGACAAGCCATTTCATCTATCTGGGCCTCAGTTTGCATACAGATTTCTACCTCTTTCATAAGATTATAAGGGTATACCAGATGAACGATAAAGTGCTCCCAACACAGTAAAGTGCTATAGAGATGTGAGCATTTACTTTTTTTATTTGGCCAAGTCATGTGCCTTCGGGATCTTAGTTCTCTGACCAGGGACTGAACCCGTGCCCTCGGCAGTGAAGCCTGGAGTCCTAACCAGGAAATTCCCTTGGGCAATTACTTTTGAGAACACCTTGAATAACGTCCCTTCACTTTAAGTCTCACCATAGGAGGCCTCTGTATTTCTCACATCATCTAGTTTATCTTCTGCTCAATGCTACTAATGTATGAGATACTGTATCAAGTATTTCTTCTCCATTTCATGCTATTCTCTAGTCCGTAGCTCCCTTACATCACTTCCTTTCCATAAACTTTAGTATCATATAGGCTGGAATAACTCCCCAGACTGGCTTTCAAACAGGCTGAGAGGCCTCTGTAGGCCTGAGGCCCACATACCATAGGACACCAGCCCATATTCACTGAATGTGCAGATACTAAAGACTAGCCGCCTCTAGTGTAACCTGGTAACTGTCTCCAATGCAAGAAGCCACGGTACCTAAGGCCACTGAGATCGGGTTCTAGCCTTTCCCCTAAATCATGCTATCCTTATTTCAACAGCCAGCAACTATTTAAAGCTCAAATTACCTCACCAGTACTCTATACCATTAGGTCTCCTCCTGCTGCAAAAGTTGGCTAAAGAGCCCAAAGATAGCCATTTGCGCTTATGTAAAATTTGTCCAGTTGCCTCAGATAAACTGAAACGGAGATTACGAAATGCCAACATCACCTTTAGATACAGTAACTCAACCACATTTGGGACATACCCAGATGTTCTCTGCCACTGAAAAACTATGTTAGAGGGGAAAACCTTTAACTCTAAAAAAAAAAAAAAGTCTGCTCAAAGGAACTAAGATTTCTTTAAAAACCTTAAATCAGAATTTTTTTTAAAATCCTTAATATCAAAATGACTTGTATGAGAGATAATCTGTGACTTTTACATTAAAATAAAATAGAGATCCCAACCATACTAGTTTCAAAAGTCAAGATAATTTTTTTGAAAGGTCAAAAAAAGTATCCACATAGTGTTCAAAAAAGGTTTAACGAAGATAGAATGCCTATTCAGTGTGGGAAGATGTGAGATATGTATCATTTGGGAAGCAAGGTAATGTCTTTCAAAACAGTCACTGAACTGTTTCTAAGAACGCAATACTTGTATATATGGTCCCCCAAATTTACTGTCATAGCTACTGGAAAATGTGGACAGTTTGCACATTCTCCAGTTATGTTCTGGTTAAAAATAAAATTAAGGTTTCTCTTCTCAACTTCTATGATACTAGCTCTAGTTCCAATTTCTTTCAGTAAGTTAGAGAGAGCTGTTAGCAAAAAGGTTAGAAAAATCTGTTATTCTCACCAACAGTTTAAGAAATAAAACTCCCCAAATCCCAGCTGCTAAGGCATCAGATATTAATTAGTTATCAACTGTCGTCCCCTAAGAGTTGATGAGGAGAGAAATCTTCTCTACCTAAGATGAGCAACCCTTGAGATTCCTGGAAAGCTATTTATTTATTTATTTATTTATTTATTTTTTCCGGCACACGGGCCTCTCACTGTGGCCTCTCCCGTTGCGGAGCACAGGCTCCGGACGCGCAGGCCCAGCGGCCATGGCTCACGGGCCCAGCTGCTCCGTGGCATGTGGGATCTTCCCGGACCGGGGCACGAACCCATGTCCCCTGCATCGGCAGGCGGACTCTCAACCACTGCGCCACCAGGGAAGTCCCTGGAAAGCTATTTAGATGACTTTCTGACCCTGTGGTCTTGGAGCACCAAGTCATTCACAATTCTTCAACTTACCTATCGAGAACCTTAAATTGTAATGAGTGCAACTTCAAACGTTTAAACTCCTTAAATGAAACTTGAATTAAGCTTACTTTACTTAAAATGTATTTCTACCAAGCGGAATCTTGTACAATAACTTATGATGGTGAGTAAGACGCCTTGACTTAAGGAAAGCTGAAAATCTCTACAAAGAACAAACTTACATTCTGTTCACATCCAAAAAATAAGATAGGAGGGATGAGGAGGCAGAAAAAAGGATTCTTAGGGCAGTGCAACTATTCTGTACAATACTCTAATGGTGGATCCATGTCATTACACACTTGTAAAAATGCACAGAATGGACAATACCAAGACTAAACCCCAATGTAAACTACGGACTTGAATACTAACGGGGAGTCAGTGCAGGTCCATCGATGGTAACAAGCGTACTACGCTGGGATGCTGACAGTGGGGAGGGGCAGGGGGCATACGGGACCTCTGTGCTTTGCTCCGTGAACCTAAAACTACTCTAAAAAAGTCTGTTAAAAAAATGAGTTAGCAGACACCAGGTGTAACGTTTGGCCCCACGAAGCATTTTTGGTCCTAGGAGTGCCATCACCTGAAAGGGCCAAGAGGCCATAAAAAGGGTAAATGCAGTGACTGCTATACATGAACCCCCTGCACCAAAAAGAAAAACATGACAAGGTGCAAAATGAGTATCAGTGTCCATGTAATGGACACTTACCTATATACTGTGCAGGCAGCAGAATAACCCACTGCAAGTAAATGTGACACTGTTCTGCTTGCATATAATTAGTCATGTATTCTACAGATGACCTGCTAAATCTCAAATTAAAATTTTTGAAAATAATCTAGGGCTTCCCTGGTAGCGCAGTGGTTGAGAGTCCGCCTGCCGATGCAGGGGACACGGGTTCGTGCCCCGGTCTGCGAAGATCCCACATGCCGCGGACTACCTGGGCCTGTGAGCCATGGCCGCTGAGCCTGCACTCCGCAACGGGAGAGGCCACAACAGTGAGACGCCCGCGTATCGCAAAAAAAAAAAAAAAAAGGAAAATAATCTGAAGTCATGTCTTGCATATGTGGGCAAAATGCCTTAAACTTGAAGTACAGTCTTTACAAAAAAGAGTTAACACAACAGCCTTGAGACTGCTATCTTTAGAAAGGTCTGCTTGCAAAGTTGACCCTTGGCTAGCATTTGAGAACTAAGATTTTGGAAGGGTTCCCACCATCCCAGATTAAGAATGGCTCACTGTCCCTAAAATGTTTGTCCCAACAATGTGGTTTACGCTGAACACCTGTTTTCCCTCTAGGAGTCTTGCATTTGGTATGTGCCAGGCAGAAGTGCCTTTGAGAGCATCCCTCAATGGGTAGGGGTGGGACAGGGAGGGAGGCTCAAGAGGGAAAGGGTATGGGGATACATGCATGCATATGGCTGACTCACTTTGTTGTACACAGAAACTAACACAGTAGTGTGAAGCAATTATACTCCAATAAAGATCTATTTTTAAAAATACCAATAAACATTTTAAACATCAAAAAAACAAAACAAAATGGAAAAATCCCTTGGGTACTGAGTCTCTAATGAGATTCCCAGCAGACATTTCACACACACAATCTGTGTGAGTCTCCTGAGAGAAGACTCTGGAAAACTTGCACTGGTTACTCTGATCTTCGCCCCAAGCACCTTTTCCCTCTGCTGATTTAGTTTTGCATCCTTTCACTGTAATAAATCATACCCAAGAGCACAGCTACGTGCTGAGTCCTGGCAGATCACTGAACATAGGAGTAAGTCTTGGGGACCCTCAAAACATATTCAAACTCTGCCTGGAAAGCTCATCAGCTGGGCTTTTAGAAGCCAGCAGAGGAACTTCCCTGGTGGCACAGTGGTTAAGAATCCGCCTGCCAATGCAGGGGACACGGGTTCAAGCCCTGGTCCGGCAAGATCCCACATGCCGCAGAGCAACTAAGCCCGTGTGCCACAACTACTGAGCCTGTGCTCTAGAGCCCGCGAGCCACAACTACTGAGCCCTCATGCCACAACTACTGAAGCCCGTGCGGCTAGAGTCCATGCTCTGCAACAAGAGAAGCCACGGCAATGAGAAGCCCACACACTGCAACGAAGAGTAGCCCCCGCTCGCCACAACTAGAGAAAGCCCATGTGCAGCAACGAAGACCCAATGCAGCCAAAAATAAATAAATAAATAAATAACCAAAAATGCTACACAAAAATTCACCAAATAAAAGCCAGCAGCAATGACCCTGGATAAAAAGTGTGCTGAAGGGAAACATTCCAGGAAGAGGAACATCCTAGAAGAAAAATGAAACTTCCATGGCATATTCAGGGCCAAGCTCAAGGTCTCATTCTGAGAACCTGGGCTTTTCTGACAGCCACCAAATCCTATGTTCTTTTCACAACTACTCTAATAAGGTGGACATTATACTTTACAGGTGTGATGCAGGAAATCAACAGACTTTTTCCCAAAAATCACACTGCTGACACACAGCAGGGCAGGGACACAAATCTGGGTCCTCTGGTTTCAAGTCCTGTGCTCTTTCTCCCACCCTGAGTCTCTGATGATGTAAACCTTGCAACATGTCACAGAGAAAGGGCTAGTTTCTCTAAAAGAGGCTGTACCTTGTTTTACTGCGCGCTTCACAGATACTGCAGTTTTTTACAAACTGAAGGTTTGCGGCAACCCTGTGTTGTCAGACTGATGACTAATATTTTTAGCAATGAAGTACTTTTTAATTAAGATACATACTGTATAGCACAGGGAACTATACTCAATATCTTGTAATAACCTATAGAAAAGAATCTGAAAAAAATATATATGTATAATTGAATCACTTTGCTGTACACTTGAAACGAACACAACATTGTAAATTAACTAAACTCCAATAAAAAAAGATGTAGTTTAAGACATGCTATTGCAGGGAATTCCCTGGTGGTCCAATGGTCAGAACTCCGTGCTTTCACTGCCAAGTGTCCAGGTTTGATCCCTGGTTGGGGAACTAAGATCCCACAAGCCTCACAGCGGCACAGCCAAAAATCAAAAACAAAAACAAAAACCACCTTCCCAAAAGGAATTTAACACCAATCAGTAACAGAAAAGTGAGCAAAAAGAATGGACAATTTTTAAAAAAAGGAAAATATAAGTAGAGTACTCAAATTCATTCATTTTCTAAATGCTAATTTTTCTCCAATCAGACTGGCAAAACTTAAACTTTGATGACTCACTGTGAAGGCTGATATTGTGGGTAAACAGGCACTCTCATCCACTGTTGGAAACCGTAAATTAGTACAAACTTTATGGAGGGCAATTGGGAACAGCTATCAAAATTACAAATACTAAGAAAACTTCCGACTCTGCCATTCCACTTCTAGAAACTGACTCACTGCCATCATTTGTAAGCAGCTGAAGTCTGGAACCACCTAAATGGTCCTCGATGGAAGTCTGGCTAGATTATGATACCTCTATACAACAGAGTTCTAGGTAGCCATTAAAAAGGAATTTGTATGCTCTCACTGTATTTCTAGAAGGGTCTGAAAACAGAGTGGCTGGGAGGCAGTCAAGGCTGAGGAGGTTGAATTTTGACCTGTTACCAGTAGCACCTATTCAAACAAACCCTCTGCATAATTTACCCAGTTAAGCACATCCACAATTAAAGTTTGAAGTCAATTTTGAAAACCAAGCTTTCAAAAAAAGCTCAAAGCCAGCAGTTTTATGCAAAGTTTACTGATGTAAATAACTCAAACCCACATGTTGCTTTGTGTTCACCACCTCACTTCTACCAAGAATACCTCAAAAAACAAAATTTAGTTGCATAAAAATCTTTCACTATATCTTTATACAGATGAGGGCTGATATATGAAATACATACTATAGATTTCAGCCCTGTTTCATTGAACTAATTACTAATTCTAATATTTTTCCAGTTTATTCCCTACCTATTTCCAAATATCACTCGTCCTTTCTATACTGTATCACATCTACTGCAAGGACAAGGACAATATTAATAATGCTTATAATGTGCATCTTTGTTTCATTTTGAATTTAATGGAATACGTCCAGTGTTTCATTCTTAAATACCAACTCTCTGTTTAAAAGATACTTCTATCATGTTAAGAAGTATTTATCTATTCTGTATTTTTCTAAATAACTTTTGTAGTATCAAAAATGAGTTCTTCACTAAAATTATAATTCCTCCTTGGCCCTCCAGATAACCCTTTATGATTCAGTATTGTTATTTCCATTTTAGAGTTTAGAAAATTAAGGCTCAGAGCCAAAGAATGGAATGCAAATCTCATGGCTCAAAATCCCATATGCTTTCTACTATATGACTGGTTCTTAACCAAGAAGGAGCTTTTTGTAAAACACTCTCCCCCTAGCAGCCCTAACCCTCAAAGATTCAGTATTGCATGGGATCCACACGTCTATTTCTCCAGGTTAAGAACTGCAAGACTGTTCCTCAAAATGTTGAGTTACCACGTGACTCAGCAATTCCACTCCTAGGTATATACAAAAGAAATGAAAACATAAGATCCACATAAAAACCTGCACACAAATGTTCCCAGCAGCATTAGTTAAAACAGCCAAAAAGTGGAAACAATCCAAATGTCAACAGATGAAAAGATAAATTAAATGTAGCATTATCCATACAATGGAATATTATTCAGGCATCAAAAGGAATGAAGTTCTGATACATGGTACCACATGGATGACAATGAAAATATTAAGCTAGTGAAAGAAGCCTATCACCAATGACCACATATTATGATTCCAGTTACATGAAATGTCCCAAGCAGGCAAATCTATAAAAACAGAAAATAGATGAGTGGTTGCTTAGAGCTCTTTGTGTGTGTGTGTGAGTGGGGGGGGGGGGGGGGGGCGCAGGGCAGAGGGCAGTGACTGCTTGCTAATGGATACAGGGTTTCTTCTGGGGAGGTGACAATGTTCTATATTTAGATACTAGTGATGGTTACACAACTGTGAACACACTAAAAACCAGTGAACTGTACACTTCAAATGGGTGAACTGTCTGGTATGTGAACTATACCTCAATAAAGCCATAAAGATAAAACTGCTGCACTATGCCACAGTCTCTACAGCACTTGCACACATGTCAATAATTAATTAATCTGTTTGACATGTTCAGAATTCCAAATACTTCATGCATCATAACGCGTGGGCTCTTACAAAGAAAACCCACTATAATAGAGCATGAACCTCTACCTCTTATTTAATCCTCCTCGTGTGCTTTCAAATAAACTATGTAGTTTGACATAGATTAATATTTCTCAATAGCCTCGCCAAAAATGAAAACGAGAGCATTATGTCTATTGCTCAGATATAGTTAAGCAAACTTGAAAAGGGGTAAGAATTTTACATTCCCTACCATGGGTATTCTTCATTATGAAGAAATTCAATTCTGCCACTATGGGGAAAAAAGGTAGGAGAGAAATATACTAAAATAACAACTTTTCAAATTACAGACAATCCACACACAAACTGGTACCAAAGCAGTGCTCCCCTCCCTCTTACAGACCCTGCTGGGTGGTCTTCCAACTCTCTACTTGGACATCTGTGAGAATTCAGCCTAAATCCACCTTTAGAAAGTAACATCAGAAGTACTTGACTTCAAGATAAAGCCAAGTTTATCTCCCCTAAAACTGCCAGTCGCTATAGCCTTAAGGTTTATTTCTTGGGGCCAGAATCACTTCTTCAAACAGATAGTCCTCATACCCCTAGGTCTTCTCTACTTAACTGTTTCTATGATCTAGATACAACTCCCCTCATCATCCTGACTCTTTCCCTCCAAATTTGCCAGTACTCTTGTGTCAGTACTCTTCAGTCTGCTATTTAGAATACAACACTTCACACTTTAGCCGGGCTATTCTGTGAATTCAGCACAAGTGAACTAACATTTATAACTGCTAGTTTTACCACAGATCTGCTTTTTTTGGGGGTGGGGGGGTGGCAGGGGGAAGAAGGCAAACAAGCTGGTGTATTTGAAAATGCTGTATAACCTACGGTACAGTGCATTTTAAAAGCAGCTCTATTTAGATATTATCTACCGGGCAGAGGCCAGGCATGCTTGGTGAACATCCTACAATGCACAGGTCAGCCACATACAAGAGCAAAGAATAATCTGGCCCAAATGTCAATAGAGCCAAGGTAGAAAAACCTGCTGCAAGTCATCAATACCCAGACCCAGGTCTCACAGTCTTCCTTGTATTACACACTCCTCTGCTATCATGCTTTTCCAACCACCTAAAACGCACTTCCAGAACTATGAAGAAAAATTCTCTGTATGTCATCTTTTAAGCCCTAATTCAAATACTACACTTACTTCCCGAAGTCTGAAAATTCCTCAGGCAGAACTAACTACTGCTTACTGTGTGTGTAACTTTCACCTTGCAGTTATTATACTGCTTATATCTGATGCCTTGTAGTATAACTGTATACCTTTCTTTTTCCTAAAAGGACTAAAGTCCTTAAGGGCAGGTAGCACACTTCACTCATCAGTGAATCAACCACAGCACCTAAACTGTCACTTCCGAATGTTTAAGTGACATGAATCTACATAGGCTGTATCCAGCCCAGACTGTTTGCATAAATGGCCCTAATAACTCCTTCCAACCCTGCATACATCTCCTTCCTTTTAAACGATTTCACAGCTCCTTCCATCAAGAACTATATTTCTGGGCTTCCCTGGTGGCGCAGTGGTTGACAATCTGCCTGCCGATGCAGGGGACGCAGGTTCATGCCCCGGTCCAGGAAGATCCCGCATGCCGCGGAGCGGCTGGGCCTGTGAGCCATGGCCACTGGGCCTGCGCATCCGGAGCCTGTGCTCCGCAACGGGAGAGGCCACAACAGTGAGAGGCCAGCGTACCGCAAAAACAAACAAACAAAAACTATATTTCTCCAACTCTATAATGTGAACTTGATCATGAAACTTGCTTTGGCTAGAACATTAGCAAGTATGAGGTAAGCAAAGGCCTGAAAAGTGCTTGTGAATCGGGGCTCGCTGCTGGGAACCTTCCCCAGGCAAAGAAGCCTGGGTTAACCTGGAGATGAGAGGCTATGTGAAGAGGCCTTGGCCTCTTCATAGTTCTTCCGGCCCCACAGGATCAAGTCTAGACCCAAACTACCTGGTCAGTATAAAGAACTGTGATAAACAAGAAATATTTGCTTTAGGTAGTTTGATACAAACAAAAACTTAACGAATATTAAGATGGCTATTGTTAAGTGCCACCTGCACCAAATGTAATGAACAGTTGAATTTTAGGGTCAAGGTACAGGACTTGAAGCAAAAACAAGGCCACTTCATTAGCTGAGATTCCACCCATTGCTCCAGTCTGATCTCACTTTTCAACAACCGGGACAGATGCCAAAGCTCTGCAGCTCACCATTTAACCTCACAAATCAGGAAATAGATATACTATGCTCTAGCACTCCCTTGGCTAGCAGTCAAATAACCCTATTCTAAAAATTAGTTAACTGGAGCCTCAACTAAGGAGCCTGCCTGCTGCAACTAAGACCCGGTGCAACCAAATAAATAAGTATTTTTTTAAAAATAAAATAAAGGGCTTCCCTGGTGGCGCAGTGGTTGAGAATCCGCCTGCCGATGCAGGGGACACGGGTTCGTGCCCCGGTCTGGGAAGATCCCACATGCTGCAGAGCGGCTGGGCCCGTGAGCCATGGCCGCTGAGCCTGCGCGTCCGGAGCCTGTGCTCCACAACGGGAGAGGCCACAACAGTGAGGCCCGAATACCACAAAAATAAATAAATAAATAAATAAAATAAAAATAGGGCTTCCCTGGTGGCGCAGTGGTTGAGTCTGCCTGCCGATGCAGGGGACACAGGTTCGTGCCCCGGTCCGGGGGAATCCAGCGTGCCGCAGAGCGGCTGGGCCCGTGGGCCGTGGCCACTGAGCCTGCGCGTCCGGAGCCTGTGCTCTGCAGCAGAAGAAGCCACAGCAGTGAGGGGCCCGCGTACCGCAAAAAAATAAATAAATAAATAAAAATAAAAATTAGTTAAATTAAAACCAGTTACGCAGGTTCTTATACAAGCCCATAATGACTCCCTCACAATCATCTTCTCTTTCATGCCTTTTCTCTGCTTCTAAAATTTCTCCTGCAATCAATGTCATGTTCACTTTCTTTGGGATTGTTTACCTGTATTCAGACCTCTGGCCCTACCTCCTTATCCAAGGCTACTCCCTCAAATTAATTCTAAACAACAGTTCAGTTATCTCATCGATTCTGACAACTTATCCCCAAACCACACCTTTGACCTGACTCACAACCATTCATTTTTTAAATTTTTATTTTATATTGGAGTATAGTTGATTTACAATGCTGTGTTAGTTCCAGGCGTACAGCAAAGCGACTCAAGTTAGACATACACATGTATCCATTCTCTGCAGGCTCTTCCCACACAGATTACAGGTTATTGAGTAGGTCCTTGTTGATTATTTTACATAGTGTGCATACGATAATCCCAAACTCCTAATTTACCTCCTGCCCCACCCCCAACCATTCACTTTTACAATCAAACTCCTGCAAGTCCCTGGGCAGTCCACCAGTTAGGACTCGGCAATTTCACTGGTCAGGGAACTAAGAGGTGCGGCCAAGATAAATAAATAAATAAATTTTTAAAATAAATAAAGCAAAAAGAAACAAGCAAAATTTAAAAATAAAAATTTTTTTAAAAAGGGGAGTTCCCTGGTGGTCTAGTGGTTAGGACTTGGGAGCTTTCACTGCCGTGGCCTGGGTTCAATTCCTGGTTGGGGAACTGAGATCCTGCAAGCTGTGCAGCACAGCCGAAACAAGTAAAAAATAATAAAACCAAACTCCTACCTATCCTTCAATGTTACCAGTCCTCACTTCCACCTACTAGACTTGCTCTTGAGCCGTCTCCTTTTTTCTCAGCCCCTTTCCTTTAGGTTTTATTTCCTCCTAGTAAGGTTCATCAAGATCCATCAAATTCAATTATTTTTGCTTTAATATCCACATTCCTATGCCTTGTCCTTCTGCTATACCATCTCTAAACACCCAAACGCTCAATCAATAGAACCACCCAGCCTGCTTTCTACTCTTATACCCAAAATATGGGGCGGGGCAGGGGAGAGGGAGAGAGAGACCAAAAAAACCTAGATTGTAGTCACTACAAATTAAGGCTTTTTAACCTCAGCCAGGCCCTTAGCACTCACCGCCTGGCAACCCTTGCTCACTACTGCCTCTTCAAAGGAAAGTGAGCAAAGGCCTTTACTTGACAAACAGCTGCCCCACCGCTGCCGCCGCCCCCCCCCCCCCCCCCCCGCTGGATGCAAACAAGATGCTTCTTCCCTCTCAAGATACTCCCATCAGTCACCCTCTTTCCTGTACTTTCCCATTAACATGTAGTCCAAGTTGAGGTTTAAAATAAACGATGCCTTTTAATCACATCTGTTTCCTTCAAAATCAAGTTTCTGAAAATTAGCCTATACTTGTTACCATTTCTTCACCTTTCATTCACTCCTCACCCCATTACCACTGTCATCGACTGCCTTCCTGCCTCACATATCCCACGTTCTCCTATGTCTTCATCTTAATTTGTAAGGGATCTAACACTGAGAACTAATCCTCCTTGCTTGACACTCCTGTCCACTTTGTTAGCTTGCTCTCTTGGTTTTCTCTCACCATCTGCTTAGTCCTTTCTTCCTCATTCCAGTCACTACTGAAGTGGGATTCCCCAGGGTTCATTTGGACTTCAACTCTCAATTTGGCCTAGGTGACCTTATTATGCCTGGTAGGAGACTCCCACTAGAATGCTAGTTCTGTGAGGGCAGGGGATATTATATCCTCCAGGTCTGAGACTAGAACCTGGCCATTAGTGGTTCCTAAATAAACATTTGTTTACTTAATGAATGATAAGTAACACTGAGTGCTTAATCTGCGCCAGGCCCTGTTTTAAGAGCTTTTCATGAATTAACTTGTAGCCATGATGCTCCCATTTATCGCCACTTAAATGTTCCCTCAAACACAGCATGAGGGCAACTGACTTGATCTTCTCCATCATTTTTCCTGCCTCCTCCTCCTATCTCCAGCCATCAAATTCTCTCTCTCAAATCTGCTGTCACTGTCCACGTCCTGGTCCTCATACCTTCAGAGCAGACCCCGCAATACTAATAAACAGTCTTGTCCCTCTGCCACACTGTCCTCCTCTTCAACTTCCACACTGCTACCAAGGTTCTCTGCAAACCAAAAATCGGATAATGATCCTCTTCTGCCTGAAATCCTTCAATGACTCTCCAAAGCCTAAGGAAAAGAAACCAAACTCCACAAGGCCCTTCATGAACTGGTCCCTGCCCCTATTTACCTCTCTGGACTAACTTCCTAACATTTTCTCAGTGCAACCAATAGTGACTGCATAAATCATGCAAAGTTCTGCTCCCTGGACATCCTGCAACTGAACAACGCTATTCCCTCTGCCTGGACACTCCTCCTCCAGTTTTCCCCACCCCCCCAACACCCACTCCTCACTGCTCTGCTATCATTTCTCTAGGAAATCGCCCCTGATGCTCAGGGTGACTTCAGTGTCCTCTGATACCACAGCACTGGGCTGACCTTCACTTTCTGTGTGTGGAATGTTCCCACAGACGTTCAATAATCCCCTCACAACTCTCCCTTCCCTGTGTGAATTCTGGATCAGTACCATTCACTTCTTCCACTGCCTAGAACATCTACAAAATATTCAAGTTAACATTCTTTTCTTCCTTTGATCTTCACTTAAATCCCCTCAAAACATGTTTCCACATTCCAGTTTGTGAATTCCACACAAGACCATATTATCTTTGATGTACAAAAAAGTCACAGCTTCCTCCCATTTCTTTCAAGTGAGGTATACTCCTCCATTGAGTTTGAGTGGCATCCTTTCATTTCTTGGCAATACCTGTTAAGACTCCAATGGCAAAACCATGTACTTACCTCCTTATGCTAAAAACTGCAAGTTCTCCTTTGTTCAATTTAAAACACACCACAATCATCGGACCAAATAGTTTCTAAAAGAAAGATTACACTCATATTGAGTATTTTATCTTAGGGCTGTCCTAAAGAAGTTTGTTCTGTATTAAAAACCTGGATTACATAACAACCCTCTCAAGGACAACCAAATGGAAAAATATTAAATATACAGCAGTATGAAGGAATTTCAAAGCTTCTGCAAACAATGGAACATTGACTAAAATTAATGAAAACAGGTCATTGAGACAATAGATAAAAGATTACCAGTATCCATGTATACACTTCACCTATGACTCCTTTTTGAAAACTAAAAAACCTTTTAAAAGAGGCCGAGATCTAGGGGAAAAAAAATACTTTTAACTCAAGCCTTAATAAGCAAATTACCTAAATATTTCCACCTGTAAAATGGGACCATCACTTTATAAAACTGTTGTGAAATTAAATGGGAAAAGTATAGAAAGATGCTTCCCAAGTGACAGTAAATGTCCAACTATATTGCAATATTTTAATCTGCGAGTGTGTAACTTAAAATCTTGTCTTCCCAAAAATATTATAGTCAGTGCAGAAATCTATAGAACAGATGTGAAAAAAAAGTCATACCCAAAAAGTACACTAGGTTTTCCACTGTGGTCCAGATGTGTAGTTTAACTCATCAACATTTCAGGGTAATGCTATGCCATAACAGCTCAGTAAATTATAGTACTGACGTGATTTTCACAACAGATGTAAACACTTGCTAAAATGCTAGTCTTAATCATCCTTCATTAAAAAATATATATGTATTTATACAGCCAGCCAGATTATGAAGAGAAAAACATGATCAAAATGCAAGTGTACCATAAATCCAAAATAAGAACTAGCTATAATTCACTCAGTGTTTTTGAAAATCTACATGCTAGACAGAGTTCTAAATAAGTAATGTTAATAGAAATATATTTATGCAATTTTAAAGTTCAATTCATTACTATAGCTGTTTGAAGTTTACCATGTTGTTTTCTCTTCCTCAATAAACGGTTCCAAAAATCTAGCCTTTTCCTGCGGGACCTTCGAATGGTAAAAAATAATAAAATGGCCGTATACTCACCTAAATTATTGATATTAAACTAGTCAACTCCATACTTCTGAGCATGGAATTCAAACCCAAGGTGTCTGGGCCCAAACAGCTAGTGTGTATGTACATATCTATCTACCTACCTACCTACTCATACCTACAACCAGTACCATGATGACTTTAACGCAAAAATGATTTTTTAAAGGTGCTTGGCAAGCAACAAAACCAAAAAAGAGCAAAACTTGTTTATCCACATCACCCTCAACAAATCAACTGGGTTTTAGCACTTCTATCGATTGGCAATAAAAGCCAGAACTGACAAAAGATATCAGCCTTCGTTGCCCCTTTCCCAAAAAAGGCAGTAAAAACGAACAGTCCAGTAATGATAAAACCCTTCTCTAAACCTACCTGCCACAGCACCATCTTTCCTCTCCCCACTCGTGACCCATCCAGCCTTTCCTCCTCCTCATGAACAAAGGCTGATAGGAAGCAGCACTTGGATGTCAACTGAAGAGAAACACTCCTCTTAAAATCAAGGAAAAAATTAAATTATCTGCCACCTGGATTAAATGCTTTAAGCAAGAAACTACATTTTGAGGTTGCCAAATCTGAATATAAAGAGATCTTGCTGGTAACTGGAACATTTATGGGAAATAAGGCATAATTTTAGGTCAATAAAAAGCCATCTTGGGCTTCCCTGGTGGCGCAGTGGTTGAGAGTCCGCCTGCCGATGCAGGGGACGCGGGTTCGTGCCCCCGTCTGGGAAGATCCCACATGCCGCGGAGCAGCTGGGCCCATGAGCCACGGCCGCTGAGCCTGCACGTCTGGAGCCTGTGCTCTACAACGGGAGAGGCCACAACAGTGAAAGGCCCGCGTACCGCAAAACAAACAAACAAACAAAAAAGCCATCTTGCAAGATGATAAATACCAAGGGGACCAGAACAGTAGTAAAGTATATAGATAGAAGATTGGCCAATATGCTGACAAATGGTGAAACTGGTTATATGGGGTTATATCATGCTATTATCTTTATTTTGCATATACTCAAAAGTTACCATATTAGTTTTTAAAAAAAAAAAAAATTTAATAGGTACTCATTCCAACCCCAAGAAAGCAGAAGAGAGGCTTGCCACAAATAAGTTTGCAGTTAAACTTTCCCGTTTCAACCTCATTTTCTCTTTCTGGAGCAGCAAGGGCAATAGGGTACCCTTGAACTTTGAACCATGTGTATGTACTATCTATCCAAACAATTACATCTTCCAAAACTTTTGAGATACATACCAGTACTAGTGATGGTTTCAAATTCCTTAAAAATTCTTAGCAATTCTTTCAAAAATTCCACTTTTGGGTCTCTGTCCTAATATACAATCTGTGTTGAAAGCTTTAGCCACAAAGATATTCATGGCAATATTATTTATAAATTTGGAAGTGGCCTAAATGCTAAATAAAAATTAAATTATGACACACCCACAGGATTGTTCAGCCACTGAAAATACTGATAACAGAAGAAAATATCCTTGAAATATCAAGGGGAAAAAGCAAGGTACAAAACCCTGTAGAAAGACATGATGGAAATATCCCTGCATAGGCAACTATTTTGGTGATACTTTGCATTTTTCTAGCGTCCTAAAGGCCAGACATTTTTGTCATCAGTGGTCTGTCCCACTAATGACAGCCTTCCAAAAACCAGAGTCCCTTACAAGATCAGAGCATCCCAAAATCAAGATACTCTAAAATTTTTCTTCCCTACTCACTTGTCCCCACCAGCTTTCCTTGTCTGCGGAATGTATTCTGCTGTTCTTACCCTATCTTGTTATTTCTCCTTATCCTCACGCATTGGGTCATTTTCAAACTACTAGAAAAAAAATCTAGTGTCTAAACTTTAAGTCTCTATTTTTACTACACAGATGTAGTTAGAAAGACCAGAGGTGAGTCATATGTGAAGAGTGGAGTATGATCTGAAAATAACATACATCCACCGGGTCTAGCCATGTCAGGCAGGCCCTCATGTAAGAATGTCCTGGCAGGAGTATGGGATTGTTTGCATGGCGACTATCCATGCTGGGCTTCTGCTGCAAAGACATACATTCACTATTTCATGTTAGACCCATACAAAAGGAGCACTGTGTTGAACTGAATGGTAGTGAATTGAAACAATTCAGTCAAAAATATTTTAAGCTTATTTCTACATCCTTAAAGTACTGGCACCATGGGCAACTTTGTTTCCTAGATCTTGGTCATTTGAACATGGTAGCTTAAGTGCCATATTAACAACTCCTTTCAGAAAGCTAAAGAAGTTTTCAATGATCTCTCTCTTCAAAACAAACCTTTTAGCCTCTCTCACTTCTCACACCACCACAGCTGCTCTCAGACTCGGCGGTGGGGGAGGGGGGATGAGGGATTCCTCTCGCACTACCGTCATTACATGTTCAGCTGCCCGCTGCTGTCACTGTCGTATCATATCCCCCGCCCTGGCACCCCTGTTCTAGCAACAGAATTATTAAGAGGGAAAAGCTGACACTATACCTGGGTCCTACTCACCAAGTGTGGCTTTACACCTCTCCAAAAATAAGGTATCGCTTCAAAGATTAAAAGGATGAGACCAATGAGTTTATTTGGAATTTTTTTTTAATGTCATATTAAACATCTATATATGTAAAAACACTCTCATTTCTATCTACTTATTCACAACACAACTAATGCTATGCACCACATTAACAGTATTCAAGTCCGGTAAAGAAAAATCTACCTCTGTGGGACACTCTTACAAGTGATATGCTGATGGAAATTTGGTTTAGACTTCACGAGTTCTTTTAAAAGGAAGAAAAAACAAGACTCACGCAAAGTCTTACAAGATTTACAAATTTTTATTGTTTCTGCAAAATCATGGAACCAAATAAATTTAAAAATTTATCTTAAAATTAAAGCTTTCTTTGGGGAATTTTTGTTGATCACTTTTCATGTAACTGTTGTTTTATGACTCAAATTCATAAATTAGTAAAATCAAAATTTCAAGTGCCAGTCTAAAGCAAGATAATATGGTCTGGTACTAAACCAAAATGATAGGTAATACCTAAAATGGAATTTGGGGAAGACAGCAGAAAACTGATTATGAGAGGAAAGGCCATAAGGCAGCTCATGTTGGTAGCCCTTATAGCCTAGAAAGACAACAAATATAGGTTCCCAATAATTATAGTCTCGAATATCTGGTCAAGCTCTAACAGAGCTTAGAAAGTAAGACAAAAGACAATGGTTTATATGTGATTTTTCTCCCTTTGACTATTAAGTATATAAAGTGGTCTTTGCTTCTTTTTTTCCACATCTCATGGAATCTGGTAGGAATACAGAAAGAATCAGATGCCCTGCCAGATAAAACTGTTAGGGCTGGTCATACTGGAGACAAGAAGCTGTTCCTGGCAGCCTCAGAAACACCAAAACGATGTATTTAACATCTTATTTACGAGAAGCCCATGCTTGAATAGCTCACCACTCTCAGCACTGCAGGAACCAGTGCCACACAGCAGGGCAAGTGTGTCTAACAAAGTCAGTCTTGGGGCGGAAAATGAGTGATAATAGTAACACCAGCAAAATTCCTATAATCTCCAAATAGTTAATAGTTTGCTCCGATTTCAGGTAAATTGTTCTTATTAATTTGTGTGAGCAATGTATAGTTTTTAAGCTCTGTAACTTTTTAAATGGAAATACAAATCTAGCCAAAATAAGTCCCCTTTTCAATTTATGCTGAAAGGTTCAGATGTTAGAAAACAAAGAGAAAGGGATACTGATTACCACTGGCTGTGAGCCCTTCATTACTGACACATTCCTGAATCAGTAATGTGTTGGAATCCAGCCAGCTATAGCCAGACCATCACTTTTTTAAAATATCATTTTCCTATTTTTTCTAGAGGTGATGGCTGCACATCATGTGAATGTACTGAATGCTACTGAATTGTACATTTGAAAATGGTTAGTTTATGTTGTGACTTTTACCTCAATAAAAACAAAATCATTTCCTCCACTTTTTAATAATTTAGAGTTTGGTTTAATAAATAAATAAGGCTTCCTCCAAGTACTAGGGGATGAAATCCTCCCATGGGTCTGCAGTTAACCCAAAGAACTGTAATGAGGATGCACATTCAGCAACATCTTTTATCTTAATATAATCCAAAAGATACATATGAAATTGTTTAAATAATTAGAAAAGGCACTTAAGAGTCATTTCAGTTACTGTGAAGGTTAACATAAAAAGCAAACTGTCAAAAAAAAAAAAAAAAAAGAGCAAACTGTCATCTGTATTCTTTCCACCCCAAAGAGAACAAGTGAAACCACATGACTTTTATTATAATAATGGCTGGCAGAACTCCACCTCTGAAGAGTCTACAGAGGTGTCATCACTCCATTAGTGATAATGGCTATTGATCTAGGCTCCTGGAAGAGCTAGTAAGAAAAACAGAATATTTAACATTGTAAAAACTTTTAAAGTATTATCGATTCCACTACGAAGACTTTTTTATATAATTAAGATAGCTTTTTGCCACTAACGCCCCCCAACACACCCAAGTTAAATTGTTCAACCCAGTAACTTCAACAAAGTTAGTAGCCCAGAACCTTTTCTGCCCCCCACACCGCCCACAGGAAAGTACCAGTAGCGTACTTAGAATATTAACTTCTCAAGAGGCTATTAAAATCGAAAGGACAAGTCAGTATTGTCTAACAAGTAGGAAACATCTAGATGTTTGCTCTCTCTTTTTAGATACAAGCCTACAAATGTGTCTTAAAAGACTAAACTTCCTTCTTTCCTCCTTTCCAGAATACACCATTTTATCTCTATCCTGGTCACCCACCTAGAACTATCACAGGTCCTAACTCTTTACTACTAAGGTAACTTCATCAGATCCAAATAACTGTTAATCACGCTAGCATCTGGATGACTTCAGCCTTAGAAGAGAACTCAAGTGGCAGGATTGAGTATTTTCTTTGTATCTTCCTGTATTTTCCAAATTCTCTGATGAGATGATTTTTATAAACAAAGGAAGAAACAAAGTTTTATAAAGTTACCTTTTTTAAAGCACCTACTATATTTTTCATTTAATCCTCACAACTTTTTCAAGCAGGTGTTAACCCATTTTACAGATGAGGAAAATGCAGATCAGAGGTAAGCTTAATTCCTCAAAATCATGGTAAACAGATTTGGAAAAGGTCTTCTATATTTTATAAACTGTTTTTTCCTCCACACTCAGTTAAGGAACAGAAACATAAACACGGCAAAAGAGAACTTTTCCAAATCCCAAGCTAAATTGTTCTGTAATGGATTCTCATTCCCTAACATTTACTGAAAATGCCCCAGTAGGAAGTCATAATTTTTTAAGGTTTTTATTAAGACCTGCCAAGTTAATAATTTGCAATAAACCCATGTATACAGCTCACCCCTGCACTATGAGCATAAAACATATTCTTGTTTAAAACTTCTTTGTTCCTTCATTGCCCAATTTTAATAGTGAGACAAATGTTTAAAAACATGACTGTATCTTATAAACTTTTGAGAAAACTACAAATAGAAAGGTGAACAGGCATAGCTAGACATCCCTGATTTGCACGTCTAAGGATAAATGAAATTCTTATTTGGGGGACCAATTCTCATCCGGTGGAAGATAAAATGCTCAATTCCACCTGGCTTATCTGCTCATTTCTGCATTACCTTGGACAAATGCCATTTTCATACTCCCTACCAACCCATTAGGTGCATTGCAGCCTCTGTGTCATTGTGTGTGACATCACTGGGTTGCTATGGATATAGGAGCGAGGTCACTCGCTTTCCTGTGAAACTAGAAATATGGAAAAATTAGAAGAGTGTTAAGTAATGTGAACTAAAGATATTGATATCTGCTAAAGTGCAACTTACATCATTTGAGCTTTAAAGACAGCAACTGTGGCAATAATATTAATACAGCAGTACTCCAAATTTCAGAATCAATTCTCTTCCTTAATGAGATAAAAATCTTCTTTGTTAACATAGCTGGCTTAAATACACAGGCATCAGCATTGTCATCTTCTGTGAACCAGTAAAGTTGTTCAAGAATTAATCTGTAATACCTAAACTGCTTCATTAAAAAGGTTTACCAGGCAAGGTACACTCCTCCATCCACTGCACACTGGAGATGCGTTTTAAAACCTTTGTTACATAAGGCAGGAAGTTAGATATGAAAATAGTGGGAGACCGAAATCATTAGATAATTTTACGTTTCATTTAATAATGCTCAATATTTCCCCCACCCTCTAATATCAAACTGGTTAACCACCCATTAGATGAATATAGTGTTACTGACAAAATGGTGCAATACAAGCAGGAATCTGCAAAATGCGACAACTGGAGATCAGTATTCTCTTTTCATCAGCATTGAGGATGCGCTAGTTTTTTTTTTTTTTTTAAGCTTCAGATGCAGCTAACAAAACAAATTAAAAAAAAAAAAAGACTTTTTCCCCTTTAAAATAACTCCTCCCAGCCTCCACCCAGTCTAGGCTCTCTGCAATACGACAAATGCAGAATCTTCTGGAATGACTTGATACTGCCTCCCACCACCGCTTTGTTTGCAATATCAGATCAGAGAATATTTTTTCAACTTATAGGAATTTCGACAGATGTGTGCCTATATTTTAAAAAGAAACAGCATATGTCACAAACTGAACCAGTCAGCTTAATTCACAACCTTTGTTTTAAAGACAATACCAACACTTTTCAATACGAAAGCCGTAGGAAAACATGGAGATGACATATTGAGAACAATCAATGAAAACGCTAGCGAGACAATCGTTCCCCCTTCCTAAAAGCAAGAGAACTTGCTTTGGGGCATGCAGAAAGAGGAGCCTTTTGTTAAGAAAAACGTGAGCAAGAAGGTTTCGATTTTGCACCATTGAGCCCAGGTTTTCAGGACAGCCTACATTTTTCCCGGGGACGTCCTAAAGGATCTGTCTGGAGAGACAGTGGGAAGATTTGGGGAGGGGGGGAGTATTCGAAAACAGGGAGACCTGCTGAGTGAATGGGAAAGGCGCCGCCCAGACATCAGGGAGAAAAGAGGAACCGCATCCATGCGGTCCCCCGCCCCCACACGGCCAGGCTGGGAGGAGGGGAAGTGGGGCACAAAGGATGCGCACGGCCCCCGCTCAGGTCCCCAGCAGACCCGGAGGCGCGGCGGTCAGAGACCCCGCTCCCGACACCAGCCCTGCGAGACCCCGCCCCAGCGCGGGCGCGTGGGGAGGGCCGAGGCGGCAGCGCCGCCGGCCCTGGGGAACGCTCGGGAAGAGGCCGCGTCACACCCGGTCCTCAGCGCTCTCAGGACCCTCCCCAGCCCCCTCTGGGGCGGCGAACCTGCAGGAGCGACGGGCGACTAGTCCCCAAGTCGACCCCGCGAAAGCCCGCGTCTGCGAAGGGGCTGGGGCGAGGCGGCGGGAAGGGAGGAGAAACTCACGTTCTTCATGGCCGCGGCCATGTCGTCGTAGCGCTCCGCCTGCTCCGCCAGCCGGGCTTTCTGCACCAGTTGCTCGCGGTCCACCATCTTCACGGGCTGGGTCGGGCCGGGCGAGGAGACCGGGGCGGCCTGAAGGGCTCGGAGGGCGGCTGCGGGCGCGGCTGGAGCCCGTGTGCCGGAAGGACCGACCCACGAAGCGAGCGGCTGAGGCGACGGCGCGAAGGTTGCGGCTCGAGCTGCGACCGCGGGACCGGGCGCGAGGTGGCTGCGGCTGCTGTGCGTGCCGCGGGCGGACAACCCCCTGCGGCCCCGCCCACGCCGCGTGACGCAGACGGCCCCGCCCACCACCCCGCGCACCCCGCCCCGGCCCTGCCCCAGCCCCTCCGCTTCTCGGGTTGCCCCTCCCCAACTCAGCTCGCCGCTGCCTTCTGGGTGTCCCCTTCTTTCCCGCTGCCCCTCAACAAGCCCCGTTTTTCCCTTCACCCCGGTTGCTGCGCCCTAACTTTTCCAGACGACCCCCACCCCTCGCCATGCAGACCCCCGCCCTGCCAGGCCCCCGGCGCATGGGCCCCTGGGAGTTGTAGTTCATTCTCTTGTGGGGTGCTTCGTTGGGGAGATCAAGGACAAAGAAGCGGTCAAGACTACATCTCCCAGTGGTCATAGCGCGCAGATGGAGGAGGATTCGGGGTGTGTGGGGGGGTCTAATTCCGCGGCCGCTGGGGACCCCTGGCGGGGACGAAGGAGGACTGTGTCCGAGCGAGTGCTGATTCACGGCCCCGCCCCATATTCTTCGGGAAATTACTGGGGGAGGGGGCCAGGGCCTCAGCCCTGGACCGTATTTCCGAGATAAAATAGCACGCCACGGGGGGATTGGGGAGATGGGGCGCGTCCACTATTGATCCAAACTGTCAGGGTGGTACCCACCTCAGGGATGGCTGAATTAAAGAGCCAAACCTTGGGGGACTGTCAACCTCCCCCACCCCCCACAAGGTTCCAGCTCCCCATCCCCACCTTGAGATTCTTGGACCTGACAGGTGGAAATATGGAAAGACAAACACCAGCCGGGCATTCTGGTTAATATACAGAAAGGATGCAGCTGTTTGCAGGCTGACCCCTGGGGAGCCCCTTCTTCCTCCCCGGGGTGGAGCGTTAAAGATTCAATTCACTTACCAGAGCCAATGGATGCTTACCACAGGGTTGTGTCTCGGGGTTGACCAACCCTTCTCTCCCCGCCTAGGATATTCACGCTGAGGTCAGGTTAATTCTTGCTCATATGCTTCCCTTTTTGACATTCCATGTAGCTCACACACCCCATAGTTTTGACTGCACATTTTATTTATTTCATTTATTCGGCCCTTATCTACTGAGCACCTACTGTGTTCTAAGCACTGTTCTAAGTAATGGGGTGCAGCAGTGAACAAAACAAAACAAAACCCCTGCCCAAGAAAATAGGCAAAATAAAGATAACGTGTAGAGTACGTTAGAAAATTATAACTAGTAAAAAAAAAAAAAAAAAAAAGTGGACATGAAGCGTTGTTTATGAGAATAGAGAATGAGGGAGTTTCTGTGAAGGAATATTCCAGGCTCTATGCAAGGCACTGGAGGAAGAGGAGGGCATGGAACCCTGCCCTCAAGGAATTCAGGCTAGATAGGAAGAGTTTCTTTTCTTTTTTTTTTTTTTTTGGCGGCGTCGGCAACTTCCCAACCAGGAATTGAACCTGGGCCCTCAGCAGTGAGAAGGCAGGAGTCCTAACCACTGAACCACCAGGGAATTCCCCAGGAAGAGTTTCGGAAAAGCTAGTAACATTTCCAACCCAGCCCTTAAAGATGTGTAGGATTTGATTTAAAAAAAAAATAATAATAATAACCAAAATAAAATGAAAAACAAAAAAAATTTTAAGTTTTTTGTTTGTTTATTTATGGCTGTGTTGAGTCTATTTCTGTGCGAGGGCTTTCTCTAGTTGTGGCAAGCGGGGGCCACTCTTCATCGCGGTGCACGGGCCTCTCACTATCGCGGCCTCTCTTGTTGCAGAGCACAGGCTACAGACGTGCAGGCTCAGTAGTTGTGGCTCGCGGGCTCCAGACGCGCAGGCTCAGTAATTGTGGTTCACGGGCCCAGTTGCTCCGCGGCACGTGGGATCTTCCCAGACCAGGGCTCGAACCCGTGTCCCCTGCATTGGCAGACAGATTCTCAACCACTGCACCACCAGGGCAGAAAGAAAGAAAAACAAAACAAAAACCAAAAAAGAAGAAAAAAAAAAGATGTGTAGGATTTGAGAGCAGAAGAGGGCACAGGCAGGGGTCTCAGAAGCAGGTTCCTCCCTGACATATTTATTGCTAGGCAAAGAATTCAGTATGTTTGTTGCCTGAAGTGACAGGTAGTGGAGCTGGGGATGGAGTCAGGAGCCAGAACATGAGGAGCCCTAATTGGCAGGCAAGGGAGTGAAGTCTTTCTTCCAAAATAAATAGAAAGCCTGTGAGAGATTTTAACCAGGGCAGAAAAGGCTGAGATTTGCATTTGATCTTCACCATCGTTGCTTCCTCAGTGCTGAGCACAGTGCCTGGCACACCGTACGTATGCAGAACATGTGAAATGAAGAAATGAATGAACACGTGCATGCGCTTAGGGGGAGTGCTGTGGCAGGAGTGAAGGAGATGGCCTGAGTGAGGAGAGGACTCTAGAAATAGCTCTCTTCTCCCCTCCTCCAACATGGGCTCTGGTCCCTCTTCTCTTACTACACCACCCAGCAAGATGCAATCCTGCTGGTGAATAAACCCTCCCACTTCCTTCTGTCTCTTACATGAGAATTCGCCAAGTCCTTCCTCTTCCTTTCTCTTCCTCCCTGCAGGCCAGGCCTCAACCATTCTGGCCTGGGAATCCCAGGTGCATGGGAAGGAACCCTTACAGCCAACCCTGGTTGTCCACAGGTGGATTAAATGTGTCAATGATTCAGGCCCCAGAAGCTAAATCTCAGGAACTTCCTGGCACATTTCAGGCTGCCTCTCTGACCTCTCCTTCCCCCACCAGTCCAATGTGAATTAAAGAATAAAATAAAGTAAAAAAATTCCAGGCCAAATCTGTTTGGGGAAAAAGCAAAGGAGATGTAAAGAAAAGGATGTTCTAAAAATCATACAGGAATAACATCTGTAGTCTTCACATCCAGGCCTCTCTCCCAGGGTGCAGGGGAGAGCTGGCCCTGCCCTCCTTTCCCTTTTGATTCTTTTTAAGACTCTAGGCTTAAAGCTGCAGCTGCCCACCGGCCCCTGGCTGTTTAGAGGGCTGCTTCAGAGGCATGGCAACAGGACATAGAGCAAATGGCTTAATATTCTGGCTTCCTCCTCCACGCCGCGGTACTGCTAAGAGAAACCCGGAGCAGGGAGGTAGAGAACTAGCATTCTGGCTTCTGCCTGGCCCCCAGGGCTATATGCAAGGCCTGTGTCCTCTCTGGGTCTTAATTCCCCCACCTTTGAAGTGAGAAATTAAATTCAATGAGCGCTAAGTGCCCCGCCCAGGTGTGACGAGTCATAGTTTAGATTCAGCCTGTTCCTCTTCTGAAATGGAAGGCTATTGACATTCTTAAGCTGTGGAAACAGGGAATCTGTACCTGCAGACCTGGGAGATGGTTCAGTCTGAGTTGAGAGGCTCAGTCATCTCTGTTTTTTAGACTTGGAGGCTGAGACACAGAGATCTCGGCTGTGTAACCAGTCAAAGCTCAAACATCAATGACCAACAGAACCTGAATTCAAACCCAGGCAGATCTTCTGGACTCCCAGTAACAAGGGCACCCTTTCCTGCCCAGGCTATGAGAATCTACCCCTTGGTATCTGCTCAGGAAAGGAGGGGCCTTGCCCATTGGTGACTGGCCTGACACACGGGCACTCCGGGCACTGGGCAGGCACCCTGTATGGCTAACCATTTGTCCCATCTCCAGTGCTGGAGGATATAACCTTTAGATGCATCCTCTCTGGGCTGAGTTGGCGGACACACAGGCCAGCCAGAGACATTACTGTCCTGCTGTTTCTGTGCAGTCATAAATCACCGCAGCCCCATCCCCTGGCTCCTGGCTTCCTCCTGCGGCTAGAAAGCTCCCTGATTGGTGTGGAGGCGGCAGCAGCAGCAGCATCTTCCCAAACAGGCAATGCTCCCCACCCTGTCCTCGAGGAACACTTCCCAGTCACTGCCCTAACAGGCTGGTCTGCAGTAGGGGCAGAGCACATGACAGATTCAGAGGCAAAGGACAACATGGAGATCTCAGTGGGTTGCCTGTGCTCCTGAGGATACTGGAGCAGTGGAGGAAGGCTGTTCTGGGAGGCAGGACCCACAGGTTGAAGCCTTGACTTTGCTATTGATCTTGCTGGGTGACCTTGAACAAAGTCCCTGCTTCTTAGCCTGGAATTCAAGGGCTTTTCCCGAGGCTCCGGCCTACCTCTCTACCTGCATCTCACATAGGACACTTGACTGGCATTTCCTGACCATGCAGTGCCCTCTTCCCACTCTGGGCCTTTTCAAAAGCTGTTCCTTTTGCTGGGAACTCCTTCTACTCCTACCCCCCATTCAATCCTACCTCTTGGTCTTTTAGACTCAGACACAGTGTGTTGAACTGACCACTCCCCCTCGGTGCTCCTACCAGCTCCCAGCACAGGTTCTAGACCTCATCACTGCACTTGTATGTGTGTGACTTTGTCTTCCCCTGTGGTTTTACAAATGGGTTTCTCAAAGACAGAGATCCATCGGAGTCACCTCTGAGCTCCGAGCCCGGCATGGAGCAGCTGCTCAGGGAAGTTCTGTTCAATGCAAAAGATTCTGCTTCAAGAATGAATCGCCTGGTGACGGTCTTACCTCTTGAGGAGGACTTGAAGGATTTTGCCCCAGAGCAAATGGCCACGGTCAAATTGCAGCCAAAACTCAGGCAGGCAGAACTGTAGACAATCCCAGGAGCAAACAGGGCCACAGCCAGACACAGGAAGAGCCAGACACAAGATTTCAAAGAAAGCCTGTTGACCTGGGTCTGACAACCCCCAGACATTTTCCGTTCTGAGTGTCTGACCGCTCCTCACCAAGCCAGCTTCCCTAAATCTAGGGCCTCCTCAGATCCCCTAAAACTGACTGGCCTGGAAGGAGGGAGAGATTGAAAAGTCTTAAAACTTCTTTATCTTTTAAGTTTTGCATTCCCCTAAAAAGAGCCCACTTCAAACTTTACCACACCAAGGGAATGTCCATCACCATAAAAATAGGCCACTGTCCCAAACAAAGAGGTAAACTGTCCCCATTCTCAAAAGATGGACATTCCAGGGCAGAGGAGCCCAGGACAGAATCTTCTCCTGAAACTCAGCTGTGTGAACTTGCGCCAAGTGCTTCACCAATCTGGACCTCAGGTTCCCCACTTGAGTTTATTTTTTTTTTTCCCCCACTGAATCTTTTTTTTTTTTTTTTTTTCCTTTTGTGGTACGCGGGCCTCTCACTGCTGTGGCCTCTCCCGTTGTGGAGCACAGGCTCCAGACGCGCAGGCCCATCAGCCATGGCTCACGGGCCCAGCCGCTCCGCGACATGTGGGATCTTCCCGGACCGGGGCACGAACCCGTGTCCCCTGCATCGGCAGGCAGACTCTCAACCACTGCGCCACCAGGGAAGCCCATCCCCCACTGAATCTTAAAGAGAACTCTCCACCATGCTCTCTGAATTGGACTATGAAATGAATGCGTTCTTGACTTGGTAGAAGGGTCTGAGTGACAATTTTGATGCTTGGCTCCAACAAAGGGCAAATGACTCATGGGAGAGCCACGGTGATGGGGGCGGTGGCAGCCTGCTTACCACAGGGAATGAGGCAGGTGCTTTTTGTTTGCAGAAGACTCCAAGCTGCAGAGAGCCCATCAGTTTCAGCTCATTTCTAGGAGGTAATTTCTCCATCAGCTAGAGCTGTCCAGTGATGGCATGGGCTGAGTCTGGATAGGGTGGGACAGGAATCAGAGGTGAGAGACCAGCAGATAGGCAGGGCCAGAAGACCGGCCACTCAGAGGTGACGCCGACCAGTGGTTCTCAACCTGGCTGTGCATTGCAGTCCCCCAAATACCCGAGGGGAACTTGTCTAGAATCCAGAGTCCTAGGTCCAACAGACTGGATCAGAATCTCCAACAGTAGGGTCTGGGAACCTGTTCGTTTTTAAAGCTCTCTGGGGGATTCTTCCACCATTAGCGGTCTGCCAGAGTGACCTCAAAAGACCCTGGAGGGCTTCCCTGGTGGCACAGTGGTCGGGAGTCCGCCTGCTGATGCAGGGGACACGGGTTCGTGCCCCGGTCCGGGAAGGTCCCACATGCCGCGGAGCGGCTGGGCCCATGAGCCATGGCCGCTGGGCCTGCGCGTCCGCAGCCTGTGCTCCGCAACGGGAGAGGCCACAACAGTGAGAGTTGTTCAAACAGGAAGTAGAGCGGCCATGAGGCCTCCCGAGAGCTGGCTGCAAGAGGTAGGGAACTGGCATTTTCTTGTGTTGGCCATTCTGCCAAGTCAGGCCAGCACTAATGCTTCCAGGGTGCAAATCCCACTTGATCATGTAATAGGAACGCTGGTGTTGACACAGCAGGCGGACATGAGCCCAGGCTGCACCGGGGGACAGGAGGTAGGCACAGACAGCACCAACTCCTTTCTCTGAGCCTGGGGACAGACAGGGGCAAAAAGCACTCCCTCCACATCAACCCTTGAGCGAATTGAGATGACTCAGGAGCATGGGGCCTGCACTGTCTTCTAGGCTTCAGAGCCAGCCAGATTTCCTTCCTGTCTTCCTGGAGTTGGAGTTGGTAAACCGGAAGAGACAGCAGAAGGACCCTTGTTCATCCAATAGAGAAATCCCACATATAGCACCCCATCTCTTGGTGTCAGCCCTTGTGAGCACACCTCTGGACGCAGGCACTTTACTATTTCCTGAAGTCCCCCTACCTTTGTGGGACAGCACTTAGGTTCCCAGATCTTTTTCCCATTGTTCCTCATTCTACTTTATGGTGTTACAAGAAAAAGGAGAACCCTTCTCCCCAAAGGCCTTTTATGTTTAAGGCCAGGACATGTGAAGCCCTTTTGTCTCCATATTGTACAAGCTTCCCCAGGAACAAAGAGTATATTTTAGCACGTTCTTTTTTCTTCTCCATCTATAATGCCTGGTGCATGATGGGAATGGAGAGATGGCCAAAGAGATGGATGACCAGGACATGTGGTACTGAGCTCCTGACCCCCCAACTTGAGAGATGTGTGCCCAGAGGGTTATACAAGGCCTAAGAGCACTTCATGACAAGTGGACATTGGCCTTCCAACCCCAGGGCAGCCACCCCAACCTAGGCTGAGCCAGGTGCCTCCATCAGAGGCTGCCTCGAGCTCTATAATCCGTGCTCTGTGATCCTCCCCCTAAGCCTCACCTTGTGTCTTTAATAATACTCAGGGGGCAAGGAAAGGCCAATAAGTGAGAAAAAACAGGGGAGCATATGCGTTTGCCCCCGTTCCCCCATGGACAGGAGAGAAGGCACACTATAGATGAGGAGTCCAAGGCACAGAGGGGTTAAGTAACCTGTCTAGGTCACATAAGTAGTAAATGGAGGGGCTGGGTCATGAAGGAGGTTCATGGGTCTCCTGTTCCTCACTGGAGGGAATTCTTCTTTGTTGGCCTCTTTTCAGAGCCAGTGAAGGCAGGTCTGACTCCCTACACACAGCTGGATTCACTTCTTTTATTTATTTATTTATTTTTGGCTGCGTTGGGTCTTCATTGCTGCCCGCGGGCTTTCTCTGGTTGCAGCGGGCAGGGGCTACTCCTTCATTGTGGTGCGCGGGCCTCTCATTGTGGTGGCTTCTCTTGTTGCGGAGCGCAGGCTCTAGGTGCGCGGGCTTCAGTAGTGATGGCTCATTGCCCCTAGAGCGCAGGCTCGGCGGTTGTGGCGCACAGGCTTAGTTTTTCCGCGGCATGTGGGATCTTCCAGAACCAGGGCTCAAACCCGCGTCCCCCGCGTTGGCAGGCGGCTCCTTAACCCCTGCGCCACCAGGGAAGCCCTGGGTTTACTTCTCACCTCTCCCGTGGGAGGATGCAGACAAAGCTGGGTGATAGGAGGGGCCTGAGAGCAGAAGTAAATGACCTGCTCATTCTTGGGAGTGGGAAGGAGCGTGTTCTCCAGGAGGATGAGTCAAAGTCAAGGCCCTCCCGGAGAAGTTGGAGGGACAGCAGTTTCCAGGCGTACTCCCCACGGCTGGGGCTGTCCTCGCTGGATTCAGGGGGCTGCGGCAGCAAACAGAACACTGGAGACCTGGCTGCACCAATGGTGTGCTGAATAACCTTAAACAAATCACTTCTCTTCTCTGGATCTCTGACTCCCCTTTGCTCAGGACAAGCCACTTAGGTTAATACAAAAATCTTCACATTTTCCAGCCTTCGCTGAAATGATGTGAACTCCAGTTATCCCGTACAAATCAGCAGCACTCAATGAAACCATGGGGATTTCCTGGGTTCTGGGCATGGGGGAGGGGAGGATAAATCAAACCAGTCCTGAGAAGCCCTAAGGCTGGGAATCTCAGAATGGACCCGATTCTGCCCTTTGGATTCTTCAGCCAGGGGAGATATCAAGCAAGGGAGAGACTGAGTCAGATTTGCATTTATTAAAGTTTTTTTTTTTTTTTTTGCCCATCCACAAGGCTTGTGGGATTTTGGTTTCCCAACCAGGGATGGAACCTGGGCCCTCGGCAGTGAGAGCATGGAGTGCTAACCACTGGACCGCCAGGGAATTCCCAGATTTGTATATTAGAATGGTCATCCTGGCAGCTAGAGTAGGGAGTGGATTGGGTGGGGAGACCCTTTGGGGGGTTGGTTCCTATAATAGCCCCTGTGAGAGGTGGGGGGGAGGGGTTAGGGAGCAGCGATGGCTGTGGGAGGAGGGGTATGCCCAGCAGGACTCCTAGAAAAGTGGGTGGATGGGGACAGTCCCATCCTCCTAGAGAGAGCCCGGTTAAGGGAAAGATGATGGGTTCAGTCTGGGAGGTGAGATGCCCAGGTTGGGTCTGGACACAGAAATTTGAGTTTGCAGTGGGAGGTGGAGCCGTGGGCCTTTAAGGAGTAGAAACGAGCAGGGGGTGAGGTATGGGCTGGGCCAGAAAAGATGGGCTCAGAAGGAGACCTGGAAGGATCAACAGGAAGCACAGGATGTGACCATCCATTCCTCATGGTGCTCCAAGGTGCCAGGTGCCTCCAGAAAACTGTGAGGACAGAAGAGCAGGCCTTTCCATGAGTTAGGGCATCTCTGTCAACCTCAGCAAGTGCAATTTTCGTGGAGCCGAACTACAGTGGTTCAGGACGGCAGGGGGTAGAGAAGTTGTGAATTAGGATTTGGAAATGAGTATTTTCCTTTTTAAAATTTATTTTTAATTTTAGATTAGAGTATAGTTGATTTACAATGTTGTGGTAGGCAAATGACTATTTTCATCAGTAATTTAATGGTCAGATTGAAGGAGAGACACTCTGATATTGCTGGTGGCTCATGGCAGAGGGAGGGTTTCCTTTGTCTGCAAGAGGCTGGGATGGTTTAAATGCTCAGGGGAAAGAGTCCGGGGAGAGAGAGAGGCTGGAAGGATGGGGGTGGTGTGGAAGGAACAGGTGGATATGTTGACGTGGGGGAGGTCAGGAGCCCTGGAAGAGGGGTCAGCCGGGATGGAAGGCAGGCGGGGTGCACTTCTGAGCAGAGGGCAGGGAGACTCCCAGGAACCTTCTTCTCCTAGAAGGAGAAGCTGAAGTCATCTGCTGAGTCATGGGAGGAGGAGGGGAGGAGGCTGGTGAACAGGCTGAAGGTTTGAGGGAGCCTCTGGGGAGGGTGGAGGAGTGAGCTGGGAAGAGGATCAGCTGGGCCTGGAGGCCTCGTGCACAGGGGCCCCATCTGCCCCGCCCTGTGGTTTTCTCCAGCAGCTCTCAGCAGTGTGCGCCAGAAGCTGAGAAGGTCGAGGTCAGACCACCCAGGGCAGGCAGTGGTCAGCTGTGGCCAAGGGCCTGGGGGCCAGGGGGCTCGATATATCAACGGAGCGAATGCCAGGACTGGCCGAGGGCCGGGCAAGGTGGGGAAAATAAAGGCGTGAGGGGGTCAGAGGCCGGGGGGCTCAGGGACATGGAAGAACAAGTAGAGGGGAGTGGTGAAGTGGGGTGCCAGAGCATCGGGAGAGTGGGAAGCCCAAGAGCAGCAGAAAATTCTGGGGAGTGGACAGGGGCTAGGGCTGAGGCTCAGGTTTGAGTTGGTTCCCTTGAGAGGCTCTGGTGGCAGACGCTGTGTCCTGTGGATGCTGGAAGTCCCCAGGATGAGGCGGGGCCTGGGGAAGGAGGAAAACGACAACCAGGGGCCAAAGGCCTCAGGAAGGCCAGCCAGGACCAGGCTGCGAGGGCGCAGGGATGGTTCACAGATCTGCGAGCTCTGAGCGCCAAGGAAGGGGGTCTGCTCAAAGGGTTTGGAAGAAGCAGCGCGGCAGGCAGGGCAGCTGGCGGCTTGAACCTCCACACCTTTCCATTCTGCCTGGCACAGGGCCCTGCCACCCTTGCTTCTTGCTCCCGTAACTCTGATCTCCGGGCCAGCACTTCTACTTCGGAAAGATGGGGCCGATTCGGGCCTCCTGAGCTTCACAACCAGGGAAGAGGAAGCCAAGGGCTTGAACAAAGGGGAGCGTGACTACCGTATTCCCTTGCTTTGTACTTTTTTATCCACTGGGTCACGCAGGTGGCTGAGGAGAGGTACAGCTAGAGTGAGGGCAGCCGTGATTTCTGAGGCACTGGATGTCCTGGGGTTACTCCTGGGGAAAGGCCGGGGAGGAGGCCCTGAGGCTGGCAAAAGAAAGAAAGAAATAAAATAAAAGCAGAGAAAAGAGAAATAAACAGAGACAGAAAGACAGAAAGGATCCGACAGAGGGAAGGTGCTGAGCTCGCTGGCCAGGTGCCCACAGCTCATCCCGGAAGCTGCTGGGCTGGACCCAATCAGTGCAGGATGGATGGCTGCCCTGGGAAGGCAGAGGCCACCGGGCCAGGCAGCCGGATCATCCCCTCCACCTGCACCACCCGCTGCAGAAAGCCCAGCCCCGTGACCCTGTGTTGCAGACGGAGGAGGGCCCCTGCTGAGGGCTTCCTCAAGGGCAGCAGGAGGCCAGAGAAGGGGGCTGCTTTGGAGGCAGGGACCCTGTTCTGCCTCTCACTAGCTGTGAGGTCTGGCAGCCACTGAGCTCTCTGCAGCCTTCATCCCCATCTGTAAAATGGAAACAACCACCCAATCCTCAGTGATTGTGACGTATCTTCACCTACCCCACAGAGGAGCTGAGTAACCTGGGGTGTCAAGGGTGTCCTTCAGGTCCAACAAGAACTTGGAGGCAACAGATACCTTCTGTTCCTGGCACCCTTTGGGGAGAGTTCCAAAAATCTGGCCGAACAGTTTGGGCCAAAGGTGGGGAGTCAGGAGAGTAGGTTGTGACCCCAGTTCCCAGGGCTGCATCATTGATAAAGATCCCACCAATTAAAGGCTCCTACCCACCTCCCCTCACGCCCAATCCCCAGCACTTATGCTGGGTGCCAAGTCCCACCAAAAACAGGGAAGAAAGGACATGTTTCATCACTCTATCCCACCCGCCCAAGAGCTCTGCCCCAGATGGCAGCCCTCTACGACTGGAAGAGACCCTGCTGATCATCCAGGTCACCTGCAAGCTGGCCTCATTCTGCCTCTCCACCGTTTACTTGCTCATCCATTGACTCAAATGTTGAGTACCTATTAGGTGCATAGTATCTGGCAGGGGAGACAAGTAATGACGTGTGATGAGAGGGTGAGCCCAGGATGCTGGGAGAGGACATAGAGGGGACCCTAGGACCACCTGTCCAAACCCATGGCCTCCAACTCCAGCTTAAATGCTTCTTCTTCCAGAGGCTTCCCGAAATTTCTGCTAGGAGTGACTTCTCCTTCTGAGCCCGCACCATTTCTCCAAAGCCCCACACACACCGGGGTCTTACACAAAGGATAGGAATGTATATGCACTATATCCCTATAGATTATCTCCTCTTTGGGGGCAGAGCCCAGATCCTGTTCATCTTTGCATTCTATGGAACCCAGCACAGTTGCAGGGGATCAGAGTTCAATGGATATATATTAGTTGTATGTTACTGAACCTCAATGGAGTTCATCAGATGCACTAATAGTTTGTGTCTTTAAGACTTAGTCTCTTCACTTGTTAAGTGGGGATAATAATTTTCACTTCCTGGCGAGGCCAGATGGATCAAATGAGATATTGCATGTAAGTCCCTTGGCAAGCAGGAGGCCGTACAGCTCTGCGCAGTCGTGGGTTGTTGCTAATAATACAGCAATCTCAGGGCTGGAGCTGGACGCAGAGACAAGGAGCAGGCGCCCCTCTGTCTGCAGCTTCTCCTCCTGCCTGACAGTGGCGGAGAGGCTCTCTGAGCCTAAAACAACCCAAATGTGGGCAGCCAGACTGCAGTGGGAAGAGAAGCCAGTGGGAGCCCAGATACCCAGGTTTCAAGTCTGCCTCTAGCTCAGGGTGGTGACCTTGGGCAGATCAGTTTCTTCTCTGAGCATCAGTTTCTCCATATGCCAAGTAGGAACTGAAATCTCTGGCTGGCTGTCAGCAGAGGGAGGTTCTGGTGGGAGCCGAAATGCAAAGGAACCCCACACCACTGTCCAAATACTGTGCAGTTGTGGGGTCTCAGTGAGGTCTGCACCAACCCCTCTGCAGACATCACCCCTTCCCTTCCACCCCGACTGGGTCAGACAGCAGCCTTGCTGCCTGGGAAACTGGGCATAATTTCTGGCCAGAGTGGTGCTCAAATATTTGTTGAATAAAAGAATAAATGAAAGAATAAATAAAGGGGGCCCCACAGAGGGAGTGCCACTCTAAGTCTTCCAAAGCATCACAGCCCCCCTTACAGGTCAACAATTCATCCTCTGCTCATGGTCTGCACCACTTCCACCAGAGTCTGAACCATCATCATCATGTCTCCCCTGCATTAATGCACCTGGTTTCCCTGCTTCCATCTTATTCCCCTACTGTCTACCCCTCCCCTCCACAAGATGCCCAGAATGATCTTTTTAAAATTCAAATCTTATTATGTCTCTCCTCTGCTTAAAACCCTCTAGTTAGCTTCCAGGTACCCTCAGGATAATCTCCCTAATCTTTAATGAGCCCACAAGGCTCTCCTCCCATCT
Organism: Kogia breviceps; assembly: GCF_026419965.1. Classification (NCBI taxonomy): domain Eukaryota; kingdom Metazoa; phylum Chordata; class Mammalia; order Artiodactyla; family Physeteridae; genus Kogia; species Kogia breviceps. The sequence continues at coordinate 82,722,939 of NC_081323.1, forward strand.
CAATCCACCTTTTCCCCTGAACCTCTGTTCCAGCCATCTGCTTCTCCTTCCATTCCTCCAAGAGGGCCAGCTCCCTTTCCTCTGGTTAAAAGCTATTTTGGGGCCTCCCTCGTGGCTCAGTGGTTAAGAATCCGCCTGCCAATACAGGGGACACGGGTTCGAGCCCTGGTCCGGGAAGATCCCACATGCCGCGGAGCAACTAGGCCCGTGCGCCATAACTACTGAGCTGCGCTCTAGAGCCCGCACACCGCAACTACTGAAGCCTGCGTGCCTAGAGCCTGTGCTCCGCAACAAGAGAAGCCACCGCAACGAGAAGCCCGCACACCACAACGAAGAGTAGCCCCCACTGGCCACAACTAGAGAAAGCCCACGCGCAGCAACAAAGACCTAAAACCACCCAAATGTGGGCAGTGGGGAGTGAAGCCAGTGGGAGCCCGCACATCCAGTTTCCAAGTCTGCCTCTAGCTCAAGGTGGTGACCTTGGGCAGATCAGTTTCTTCTCTGAGCATCAGTTTCTCCATCTGCCAAGTAGGAGCCAAAATAAATTTTAAAAATTAAAATAAAATAAAAGCTATTTTCTTCCTAAAGCTTTCCCTGCTCCTTCCCCCTAGACTAAGTTAGGACCCCCTGCAAACTGCCCCTGACTTGGCACTCTGTTCTTCTCCCATCCAACTCTCTCCAGTCTTTCATGTAACCATTGGTCTATCTCCTACCTAGACTATGAACTCTACAGGAGCAGAGACCTGGTTGGCTGTGATGCGCCGTTTGCCTTAGCCTGACACACGGAAGGGCTCAAATATTTGCCGAGTAGCTGAGTGAGGTGGAGAGGAAGATTGCTAGCAGTCTTTGAGAGTAAGATAAACTCAAGCCCACCAAGACACCTCAAGGGCAGAGGCCAGGGAGGTGGGTGGAGAGGTGCACGGCCTAGACTAGAGTTTGAATAGCAAACTGCTGAGCTCCAGAGACCACCCTCCCTGCCGTGGCTACATCTCAAAGGCCCTCAGGGCCAACTCTGGAGACCACGCGGGCCACATTCTCAGGGTGAGCCTGCACACACAGGCCTTTGCTGGGGCGCCTCTAAGCTGCCGGTAAACTCCCAGCCTAGCGCGCACGCCTGCTTGTGCCTGGGCCCGCCCCTTTCCAATGCCAGTTTTAACGAAAACTGGCCTTATAATTTTAACAGGCCTCTGTAGGTTAATCTTCCCCACAAACACGAATAAAAATCCCAGCTCGGCCAGACTGGCGGCGGGTGGGGTGTCAAATTCTCTTTGTAAACTGAGAATGGCCGCAAAGAATAGAAAAGGTCGCCTTCACCCCAGGTTCTTGGGGACTCTTCCGGACCCTTTCTTCCCGACCCCGCGTAGGTAGCACCCTGCATCCCCGCAAGGTCCAGCTACCCGCGTCCCTCCAGCGGCCGAGCCCAGGACGCTCTCCAAAGCCCCGATGGGTGCGCCCGGAAGGGGCAGATTCTAGGAGACAGGGGGGAGGTGTCTCCCTTGTCTTCGGCTCCGCCCCACCCGAACGCCGCAGCTTGCTGTGATTGGCTGTATCAGTCCAATGCTCTCCAATCAGGAGGCTACTTCGGAGTCAGAGGTGGGGCTTCGGTTCCCACGCGGGGAGGGCTCCTACTCGCTCTCCTCGCGCGTGCTCGCTGCGCCCGCCCTGCCCTGCCCCTCGGCAGTGACTCAGCAGGAAAGCGGGACAGGACTGGGCCGAAAGGGCCGAGCCGAGCCACCCTTTCCAGGTCCAAGCCACTGAGCTGGTGAGGCTGGGAGGAGGATTTTGGGGCGGAGGTGCGCGTCCCTAGACCTGGTCTCTTATCTTTTTTCGTGACCCAGGAAAACTCCTGATCCTTCTCTGGCCCTGAGTTTCCCTCCTGTACAGTAGAGATAAAGATAAACATGTCCAGGGGTAGTCCTGAGACAAGATAGTACTAGTTAGTAGGAAGAGCACGGGGCTTTTTGGAGTTTGACAGCTCAGGGTGCGAATCCCACCCCCTAATAAGCTAGCTGTAAGATCCTGGCCAATCCCTAGATCCTCAAATGTCAAATCAGAGAAGGATTTTACCTCCATCTCTCAGGTTGCGACTGTGAAATGAGACAAATGTATACAAATGCGGGGACGGGGGGAGGGAACAAAACCACTTAATAGGTGGCTGCAGAATTCCAGTTAGGAGAACCAGCTTTTTTTTTTTTGCGGTACGCGGGCCTCTCACTGTTGTGGCCTCTCCCGTTGCGGAGCCCAGGCTCCGGACGCACAGGCTCAGCGGCCATGGCTCACGGGCCCAGCCGCTCCGCGGCATGTGGGATTTTCCCGGAGCGGGGCACGAACCCGCGTCCCCTGAATCGGCAGGCGGACTCTCAACCACTACGCCACCAGGGAAGCCCGGAGAACCAGCTTTGATTAGCAAAACAAAAAGGGCAACTTTGGAAAGCTAGTCCTGGAGGCTAGGAAGTAGACAAGATAATTCTGCATAAGAAATGAGCAAGAACACATGTGAAAAATAGGCAAAGGACTTGATAGACATTTCAACAAAGAAAATATACATATAGCCAATAAGAACAACAAAAAAGACACTTGACATAATTAGTCATTAAGGAGATAAAAACCAAAACCAGGAGATAACACTTCACAGCCAGTAGTATGGCTAGACTTTTTTTTAAGGGGGTAACAAGAGTTAGCAAAGATGTGGAGAATTGGAACCCCTGTGCAGTGCAAGTGGGAATGTATAATGGCCCAACCACTGTGGAAAACCGTTTGGTGGTCCCTCAAAAGGTTAAACATAGAATTACCATATGGCCTAGCAATTCCACTCCTCTGTATATACCCAAGAGAACTGGAAACAGGTTCCCAAACAGATACTTGTACAGGACTGTTCATAGTAGCATTATTCACAATAATGAAAAGGTAAAAATAGCCCGTGTCGGGGCTTCCCTGGTGGTGCAGTGGTTAAGAATCTGCCTGCCAATGCAGGGTACACGGGGTCGTGCCCTGGTCCGGGAAGATCCCACATGCCATGGAGCAACTAAGCCCGTGTGCCACAACTACTGAGCTTGCGCTCTAGAGCCCGCATGCCACAACTACTGAGCCTGAGCTCTAGAGCTTGCGTGTCACAACTGCTGAGCCCATGTGCCACAACTACGGAAGCCCGTGCGCCTAGAGCCCGTGCTCTGTAACAAGAGAAGCCACCGCAATGAGAAGCCCGTGCAAGACCCAATGCAGCCAAAAATAAAAATTAAAAATAAATAAATTTATAAAAATAGCCTGTGTCCATCAACAGATGAATGGATAAACACAATCTGATAAGACCATTCAAAGGGATATTATTTCACCTTAAAAAAGGATGAGGGCTTCCCTGGTGGTGCAATCATTGAGAATCCACCTGCCAGTGCAGGGGACACGGGTTCGATCCCTGGTCTAGGAAGATCCCACATGCCGCAGAACAACTGGGCGTGTGTGCCACAACTACTGAGCCTGCGCTTTAGAGCCACGAGCCACAACTACTGAGCCCACGTGCCACAACTACTGAAGCCCACGCGCCTAGAGCCCGTGTTCCGCAACGATAGAAGCCACCACGATGAGAAGCCCGCGCACCGCAACGAAGAGCAGCCCGCACGCACCGCAACCAGAGAAAAGACCGTGCGCAGCAACGAAGACCCAATGCACCCAGAAACAATAAATAAATAAAATAAAATTTAAAAAGGATGAGGTACTGATACATGCTACAATGCAAATGAACCTTGAAAACACTATGCCAAGTGAGAGAAGCCAGTCACAAATGGCTACATGTTGCCTGATTCTATGTCTAGGAAATGTCTAGAACCCATACAGACAGAAAGTAAATTAGCGGTTGCCAGTGGTCCCGGGGTGGGGAAAATGGAGAGTAACTGCTAATGGGTATGAGGCTTTTTCGGTGGGGTGATGAAATGTTCTGGAATGTTCTGGAATTAGATAGTGGTGATTGTTGCACAACCCTGCAAATAGCTAACAACCACTGAATTGTACACTTGAGTGTACAGGGAGAATTTGATGGTATGTGAATTATATCGCAATAAAGCTGTTATTTAAGAAAAACCATTGAGCAAAAATGTGGGAGTCAAGAGGGCTTGCAAATGCAGAAGGAGGTGGTAGGAGACGGAGGGTCTCAGCATTTGGGCTACACTATTAGGGCTAGAGTAGAGAAAATCAGTAACAATTATGTGGGAATGTGCACGTGTGTGCGGTGGTGGTAATGGTGGCAGTGTGTGTGTGTGTGAATATACAGGGGATTTTTTAAAACAGGGTATCTAATTTCCGGCTGTTTTGTTGAATGCTTGCTCCAAATCATCAGCCAAGTGTGCACCATGCACAGCCTGGAATTGGTGGAACTTTGGGAGTGAAGGGCTTGGTCCGTGAACAGGTAAAAGGAGAGTCACAAAGGAGGCAAAAGCAGATGGAAGATTTAGAAATCAGCAAAAGTCAGGGGTACTTAGCAGAATCTAAGCTCCCTAAGAATTCCTGAGGCTTTTGGTAGGGATCCTGGTATCCTACTTTAATGGGTCCTTTTGATTAGATCTTAAGAGTCAAGATGCACTCAGCAAGTTAAAAGAGGTGGGAAATGCTCAAGAGGCTGGCATCTGGGCCGCCTACATTCTTCACTTTCCAATGGATTCTCATTGCTCTTTGAATAAAACTCCTCCCGGTGGCCTAGAATATCCTGAGTGGTCTGGCGCTTACCAGCTTTCCTGACTCATCTCTTAGCACGTTTCTCTTTACTCCAATCACAATGCCCTTCTTGCTGGTCCTTCTGTAGGCCAGGCTAAATCTCCAGTGAAGGACCTGGAATGGTCCACCCCAAACATTTTCATGATCAACAAAAGGCTCATGGGGCTTCCCTGGTGGCGCAGTGGTTGAGAATCTGCCTGCTAACGCAGGGGACACAGGTTCGAGCCCTGGTCTGGGAAGATCCCACATGCCGCAGAGCAACTAGGCCCGTGAGCCACAACTACCGAGCCTGTGCGCCTGGAGACTGTGCTCCACAAGAAGAGAGGCCGCGATAGTGAGTGGCCCCGCTTGCCACAACTAGAGAAAGCCCTTGCACAGAAAGGAAGACCCAACACAGCCCAAAATAAAAAACAAACAAACAAAACAAAAAAACAGTTAAAAAAACAAAACAAAAAACACAAGAGGCTCATGGCTGGTTCCCCCTCACTACTCAGGCCCAGCTCAAGGCTCACCACCCCAGCAGCCTTCCCTGACCACCCGACCCTCCCCATAACACCCTGCTTCGTGTTCATTGTAGCACTAATCACTAGCTCAAACTCTCTTGGCTATTTTTTTTTTTTTTTTTTTTTTTTTTTTGCGGTACACGGGCCTCTGACTGTTGTTGTGGCCTCCCCCGTTGCGGAGCACAGGCTCTGGACGCGCAGGCTCAGCAGCCATGGCTCATGGGCCCACATGTGGGATCTTCCCGGACCGGGGCACGAACCCTTGTCCCCTGCATCGGCAGGTGGACTCTCAACCACTGCGCCACCAGGGAAGCCCTCTCTTGGATATTGCTTTGTTCAATGGCTTATCATGGGTCTTCTTTTGAAGGTAATCTCTGGGTCATGCAAACAGTAACTGGTCTAGATCTCTTCCTGTTCTGCAGCCCCAGAGTCCAGCACGGTACTCAGACTAGCACACAGACGCTCTAGAAATACCTGTTCATGTCCTCCGTTCACTGGACAAATATTATTTGAGTGCCTGCCACGTATAGGGTCCTACGTGCGAAGTCAAGCACAATAGACCCAGCCCCAGCCCTCCCAGCTCCCCCCGGGGCTGGTGGAAGACACAGCTAAGTCAGCAGTCTGCTGTGATGTAGGGGTGAGTGCTGTCACTAGGGAGGTACAGGGAGTGATGGAGGCTCCTAGTCCAGACCGTGGATGGGGGAGGGGGTATCCGTGAAGGCCTCTGGAGAAAACGAAAGCTGAGACATGAGGCTAAATAAGAGTTGACCAAGGGGAAGGAGGGGAGAGGGTGACGTGTATTCCAGGCAGAGAGAACAGCATGTGCAGAGGCCTGGTGGGAAGAAACCCCAGACATTAGAGGAATTGAAAGTAGTTCAGCCTGGCAAGAGCCTGGCAGCAAGTGGTAAGGGATGATGTCGAACACAAGTAGAACCAGGCTGTTGCAGGACCTTGTAGACTGAGCTAGGTTGCTGAGGAAAACCCCGAGGAACCATGGAAGGGGTTTAAGCAGGGGGGTGGTGCAGTCAGATTTGTCAGCATTCGACAGTTCACTGCTCTTGGGGTATGGGGAATGGATTGGAGACAGTGAGACAGCGAAGAGGCCAGGAAAGAAATGTAAGAGAAGAAACAGTCAGAGAAACAAACATATTCCAGCAGTGTTTGGGAGGTAGAATCAGTAGACTTTAATGACTGATTCGTTTTTCAAGGGTGGGGACTGTTGGGGTAACACCCAGATTTCCAGCTTAAGCTAGTGCTTGGTAGTGTTACTTCCTAAACAGGGAAACCCAGGTTTAGGTGTAGGTGATGAAGTTCTAAGGGGCACAGGTTGAGTTTCGGGAGAGCACAGGGCGCTCAAGTCAGCATTTGGATTATTCTGTGAGTTTCTCAAGGGCAAAAGCCCTTATTTATCTGCGTGTTCCCAAACCCAGTAGGCTCTGGCCCACAGAACACCAAAGTGTACACAGAACCACAGAAAACAGACAGCAGAACAGCTTTGATCACTGTCTGGAAAACAGGTTTCAGGTAGACCCCACAGGACAGAGAAAAATTTAGGAGCCTCAGCGTCTCACTCAAGATGGGCGAAGTTACGCTGTTATGATAAACCACACCCAAACTCAGATTTCTCACCCACTCTACCTGCCCATCTTGAGTCAATGGAAGCTTTTCTCCAGGTGGGGACCCAGACCGATGGAGCCTCCACCACCCGGAATGTCACTCGTCACCTTGAAGGAAAGGAACTTGGCAGATAGTGCTTGGGTCCTTGAAGGCTTCCGCCTGAGGGGGCTACTTCCACTCACATTTCATCAGCCCAAGCATGTCAACATGCCATGCTTCGCTTCAAGAGGACAGGGAAGTACAAACCTACCACATGCCAGGAAGGGGAAGAACTGGACATGTTGGTGCCCAGTAATGGGCATCAAGGATCTTAACTTATGGGACCTCCCAGGTGGTCCAGGTGTTAAGACTCTGTATTCCAGTGCAGGAGGCATGGGTTCTATCCCTGGTCAGGGAGCTAAAAATCCCACGTGCCTCACAGCCCCAAACACATAAAACAGAAGCGATATTGTAACAATTAAAAAAAAAAAAAACGAATCTTAACTTCTGATCCTGGGTCTCCTCTGCAAACTTGTACAAGTTATTTCCCCACTCTGAGCCTCAGTTGTCCCAGTCTGTAAAAAGGGATGTTAATACCTCCCTTTAGTTGAGCATCGATGAAAGCACTTTGTTTAGATGGGGAAGGGGAGTCCGGGGGTGGGAAGCCTTGACACCTCTCAAGACAATGGAGAGGCACACTCGAGTGTGGGTGTGGCTGGCGTGGCAATGACCACAGGCTAAGCAGAATCTGAGTGTGCTGCACTGAGGTCTAGGGGCTGAGAGCAGCTACAGCATCCCTGTCCCTCAGCCCCGACTCCCTGAATACTGAAGCATTTTCATTCCTTTCACTCCTCCAGCCCTCATCCCTCTGATGACACAGTGGGCCACAGAATGCTCCCTGACAAATGGAGACAAAACCAATACTGCCAAGAGCTGATGGAGTTTGGAGCTTAAGTGTCTGCCTCACTCTTTGGCTGGCAGCCAGGACTTGGGTTTGGAGCCTGTGGGAGGCAGAATAATTCCTGCCCCCCCCACCGCCAAGAGGTCCAAGTCCTAATCCCTGGAGCTGGTGAAACTGCTCCTTTACGTAGCTAAAAAGATTTTGCAGACACGGTTAAATTAAGGACCCTGAGACGGGGAGATTATCCTGGATTATCCAGGTGGGGCTAATATAATAACAAAGGGCCTTCGAGGATGGAAGAGGGAGGCGGAAGAATCAGAAAAAGAGATGAGATGATGGACTCTGGGGTCAGAGTGATGCAATGCTGGCTGGAAGGAGGTTGTGAGCAGGCGTGGAATGCAGGCAGCCTCTAGAAGCTGGAAAAGGTAAGGAAAAGGATTCCCCACTGGATCCTCTAGAAAAAATATTGCCCTGCCAACGCCTTGAATTGAGCCCAGGGAAACCCATTTCAGACTTTTGACCTCGTGAACTGTAAGGTAATAAAGTTGTTTTAAGCCACTAAATTTATCGTAATTTGTTACAGCAGGCATAGGAAACTCATACAGAGCCTGCAGGCTGATGTGGAGGATGGGGGTTTGGCGTCTGACAGTTGCTACTGGCAAGTCAGCCACCGTGGGGCTGAGAGAGGCTCTGGCAGGATCTCTCACTTCTCTCTGGCCCTGGGGCGCCAGGTGAGGTACCTCAAGAGCAGCCCCTGGGGAAGCCCCAATGCTGCTTTACTCTCCTCCATCATCCTTTCTGCCTCCTCTCAATTTTTTCTCTTCTAGTGACTCTTGTTATGTGCCTTTGAGCAGACCCATTCCTTTAGGAAAATGGGGATGGGCTAGGGGACCCTCTAGGGGCCTTCCTGGCCTGACACTGTGAGTCAGCATTTCCAGGATGTGATGGTCCTGCTGAAAGCTGAGGATGCTCTTGAACTGCCCTCCACCCCCAGGCAGGTTTCCTCCAGAGAGTCCTAACCAGAGTCTTCCCTGCTGCCACAAACAACGCACTTATGCCCAAACACTGACCTCGGTTAAAAGACACAGGGGACAATGCTTTATTGACTTGGCACCTATGAACGGGTGGCTACAGGCCCCCAGGGTTCTTTGCTTCTGCAAAGTGGAGGCTCTGTGGTGGGAGCAGCATAAATCGAGTTGCTGGTTCCAGCTGCAGGGAGGGGCCACTGTCCCTGCTTTGGCCCCTCCAGTCCCCTTGTCCAGCCAAGCACCATCTGAGTCCAGGCCCTCACAGAGCACGCCAGGGCAACGACCCAGGTTCTTCTGCAGCCCCAGGCCAGTCTAAGGTAAGAGCTGTAGGCCTCTCCTGCCTTCCCCTCTTCTTGAGGATTCCAAGATGGGTGGGGGGAAAGGAGATACCCCATTTACAGAGAGCACCTGAACCTCCTGGACCAGGGTTAAGAAAGGCTAGGTTAAGGGTATTGTAACAGGAGTCTCACCAAAGAGGAAAGTTAGGAGTCCACCATTTTCTGTTTTAGCTGAGCAGAAAGTAGTTTTCATTGAACTGGGCCCCCAGTCGGTGATGACAGGTGAGGTCACACACTAAGTTCATGGGATAGAGCCAGGCTCCCTCAGGCAGGACTACACCATCTGTGCAGGCTCTCTCCCAGGCAAGGGGAGGGAAGGGCAGAGTGAACTGCGGTTGTCACAGGAGGAGGACTTCCTGGAGGAGGCGGACTTCCTGGAGGAGGAGGGGCAGGCCACAGTAGGCTCCCAGAAGAGGTGGTCTGCAGAGTGGGTTGGGTCACGACGGCTGGCACAGGACACTGGCATCCTCACTGTGGTCACAGTTGTGGGCATCCCAGCGGATGTGAGAGCAGAGCAGCAGGGCACTCTCGTCCCCACGGCACTTGACATTGTCCAGGAGGATAGGGCCTCGGCCTGGGCCAAAGTGGGCCTCACCAGGCGCTGCCACGGCCTGGCCACAGCCCAGCTGGCCACACAGGACGCCGGCTGCCCGCATGTCCCAAGCATCATCGCAAACAGTGCCCCACTGCTGCCCTAGGAAGAGCTCTACACGGCCCTCGCATCGGTGGGCTCCGTTGGCTAGACGTAAGTGCCCTGTGGGGAGACAAGGTCTCGGGCTGGAAGGGGCTGGCCCAGGCCGGGCCACTCCCAAGCTAGGCCAGGTAAGGGGTAGTTAGAGGAGGCAAAGGGTGGTGGTTTGGGACACAGCACCGCCCTGGGAACGACTGGACGAAGGCAGACAAATGAGATTAAAATAAGATGGGCATCGGTCCAGACTGCATCTCAAGATCAGAAGAATGTGTACAAGCCTTTGTGGGGCGCTCTTTGCATGCTGGGAGCTTCATGTCTGCTCTCTCCTTAGTTCTCTGTTCACAATCCCAATACCTCAGACCCAGGGCTGCCCTCTATCAACATCATCTCCCCTCCTCCCTGGACTCCCCAGACTAAAGCCTGAATTCTTTCACTGATCTCCTGAGGACAGGAGCCCATCCCTTTATTTTGGTCCCAACTCTAGAAATCTCTAGATAACTCTAGCTTAAAACCCACCTCCCTCTTTCTGGACATTATGCCTCTATTAATGAGGCCTGAGACTCTCGCAGAAGGACAAAGGCTCCAGGACCTCTGCTGTGTAACCCCGGGCTGTGACCTCCTTCCAAATCTGGTCCTTCGTATCCTGATGCCTCCACTTCATTCTTAGGGACGGTGGACACCTACCGTCCCTGGGCCGAGGAGTGGGCACCTGGGTGGTCTCAGCACCATCCTGCTGGACTAGCTCCTCTGGGCCTGGCTCAGCAAGGACAAAGAAACAGGTGGCTGTCACATTGGGGAACAAGCCCCTTGAGGCCAGGTCACCTCTAACCCTCCAGGGGAGGACTGATTTAGGGTCAGAAAGGACTTCATAGGTCCCCGCTCCTTGGTACAGAAACGTGGGTTGTGCTTCTTTCATCCTGGGGCCGAAAGCAGAACCCTCTGTGGCCAAGGCTACCAGGACACCAAACAAGGGCGAAAACATCAATTCCCAAAGCAATCAATAGAGATGCATTTTTAAATGTGTCAGACTCTGCAAACACCCCTTTTCCATTGACTCCCACCAAGGGTCAAACGCTTGCTCCCCGAAAGCTGATCAACTCTCCCTGCTATCTAGAGTTTTTCGGGTCCTTGACGCAGCAGAACAAAACCTCCCCGGCCACGTCTGCTCCAGGTTCCTCCACACTTTACCACTGGACTTCGGCCTCTCAGCTCGGGCCCCCCCTCACTGCCGCAGAGGGCGCTCCCTTCCCGGCCCTGCTCATGCCGCGCAGCCGCAGAGCGCGCCGATGGTGGGCTCCGCCTCTGTCTGCGGAGCGTGAGTCCTCTCCCGCTGCGCTCACGCCGCAGTGCCTCGGCAAGCTCTGACGCGCGGCCCCGCCCATTTCCCAACAGACCCCGCCCCTCCCGCGCCGCAGAGCGTGCCTGAGCGAGGCCCCGCCCGTGTCGCAGCAAGCGCCTGCGCGCGGCACCCCCCACCCCACCCCATCCCTCAGATGCCGCTCTTCCCCGCCTGTGCCGCCGTGCATACGTGGTCCTGCAGCGGCCTCACCTGAGCAGAGCGCGCCTGCATCCTCGTGGTGGCCGCAGTTGTGCTGCCCCCAGCCCAGGTGGAAGCAGTCGCTCAGGCGGGCTTCCGTTCCGGCGCAACCCACGTTGTCCAGCAGCACGGGGCCGCGGCCGTAGCCGAAGTGGCCGAGGCCCGTGGCACCCAGCGCCGGCCCGCAACCCGCCTCGCGGCAGGCCACGCGCGCGTCCGCGAAGTCCCAGTCATCGTCGCACACGGTGCCCCAGCCCCCGGCGTACAGCACCTCCACGCGGCCGCGGCACGGGCTCGGGCCGCCCACCAGCCGCAGCCGCCCGCCTGCGGGGCGCACAGGCCCGCGGCCAGAGGGGCTGGGCTGGGGCCACCGGCTCCCGGGCAGACCCCCGGCCCCACCCTCTTCCACCCACAACGCAACCCCGGCCCTGCCACTTACTTTTCTTCCCCGCCGCCCAGGCCGCTGTGGTGAACAGTGCCGTCTCCCTGGAAGGCAGGGCACCAACTCCTGTAGCTGCAGAGACAGGGTATCTAGAGCATTTGAAGGGGACAAAGAGGGCTTCTGGCCTGCAGCAGGGCACAAGGCGCGTCTATTGAGATGCCCCAACTCTTACCACACCTGCACCCCACTCAGCCTCAATCCTAGAGTCACCATGTTGTATGCTGTGGTGGGGTCCTCAGGAAGCTTGAAGGGAATGAACCAAATCCTACTTCCAGGCATTATCCTAATTTCAATCCCAATGATAGGTCCAGCCCTAATTGCAAATGTACCTCTACCCTTCATTCAAGTTATATCTCACTTCTCACAAGGCCTCTCAATTTCCAACCTCAGCCCCAAGCCGAATTTTACTTCAGAGCTTTGAAGCAGTGCCTCCTGCCACCTTGCTGAACTTCTCAGAGCTCTGGATTTCACCCTGGCTCCACCTGCTCATCTGTTCCCTCACCCACCTCTTTACGTCTGCCCCACAGCCCTGGCCTGCTAGCTCGGGCCCCTCCCTCCCCCTGGGTCCAGAGCAGTCTTCCCAATTCCCAGCCCTAGCCACCTACCATTGCCCCTACCATTCCAGCCTGGTGGGCTGGGCTCCTTACCCTCTGGCTCTGTGTGCCAGGCCCAGTCCGCTCTTGTGCCCGACGGTGGCAGTGCTGTGAGAGTCAGGTGCCCCAGGACTAGAGTAGGAGTCAGAGAAGAGAGTAGGGTCAGAGGCCAAGGTTCTGGTTCCTGGTAAGCCCTGGGCTCTCGGACAGGATGGGAGGGTCTCCCTGGAGAAGACAACAGATTTTACTTTCAGAGCTGGGGGCTCAGTCCCAACTGGGTTGCTGTGAGGCATGGGCAAGCACTTTATATCTGGTAGAATGGAGTCCATTTGTGAAATGCCATTAACAGCCCTATTATTCCTAGTTCAGAAAACCTCTTACCATGGGAGAGGGACCAGGTGAAAGGAACTACTATTATAAGAGAATCAGGATTACAGATGGCTAGGGAATTCTGGGGACATACCTGGGTTTCAATGAGAGAATTCTGGAGTATCTGGAGCGATCCTAGAGGACTATTACTTTACTCTGAAGTATTCCATAAAGAGTACTTAGTGGTGGAAAATTCCGAAGGCATTTTTGGAGTACTGTTAGACTATTTTGGAGTATTGGTGGGGTAATACTGCAGTATTACATACCTGTGGAGTCTGCTAGGATTTTCTGAGGCACTTCTAGGGCAGTACTGAGAAATTAAAACTAATTCGGGGGCCTTCTTGAAAGAGCTCAGGTTAACACCAAGACAGTCAACATCCCGGTCCCCTCCCAGGCCCCACTCCACCTCCTCCAGCTCCAGGACTCGGCCCCGCCCCGCCCACCGGCCCGGCCCCGCCCCGCCTCCGAAGTACGCACCTGCGCAGAGCGCGCCGGCGTCCTCGTGGTGGCCGCAGTTGTGCACCCCCCAGCCTAGGCTCAGGCAGGCTGCCAGACGGGGCTCGCCTCCTTCACAGTGCACGTTGTCCAGCAAGATGTGCCCCGTGCCGTAGCCGAAGAAGGCGTTGGTGGTGGCTGCCAGGGCCGCCCCGCAGCCTAGCTGGCGGCAGACCACGGTGGCGTCCGGCAGCCCCCAGTCATCGTCACACACGGTGCCCCACAGGCCACCGTGCAGGATCTCCACTCGGCCCTGACACGGGCCCGCGCCCCCCACCAGGCGCACGCTGCCCTCACCTGGTAATGGGGGTGGGGGGACAAGGAGCATCTCCCACATGGCTTTGCTGCCCATCCCAACCCAAAGTTCTTCCTTATTGCCCCAGGCCCTCCGCATACCCACACTGCATGGTGTCCCAGGACCTAAAACCTAGGAGGAGCTGCTCACCCACTTACCCCCAAGGCACTGCTTCCTCAGAGTCTAGATTGGGGGTGCTTTGTGGGATCTGAGGACAGAACCCTAAGCCTGTGTCATTTCCTGCCTAAAAGCAACCCTCCCTGCCCTTGTCCATCCATGCTCTGCTAACCATCTAGGATGTGCTGATTCCTCATTTATAACACTACTGCCATGAAAGCCTTCTCATCTTTCCAGGTACAGCACCAGCAACTCTTCCTCCGGGAAACCCTCCCTGATTTCTGATGAATGGGATCCTCTTCCTCCCCTGGATTTTCTTGCCTTTTTATCTGTCTTTCTTTAAGGGAACTTTTCATTTTGTTGTTCTACATCATTATCAGCATTTCTGTGAATATCGGACTCTCCCATTAGATTAAGCTTCAGCCCCCACCTCTCTTATTTTCTCCAACCTTGTGCTGACTATTTTTTGTTTTTGTTTTTGTTTTTTTGTTTTTTTTTTTTTTGCTTTTTTGCGGTATGCGGGCCTCTCACTGTTGTGGCCTCTCCCGTTGCAGAGCACAGGCTCCGGACGCGCAGGCCTAGCGGCCATGGCTCACGGGCTTAGTTGCTCCGCGGCATGTGGGATCTTCCCGGACCAGGGCACGAACCCGTGTCTCCTGCATCGGCAGGCGGATTCTCAACCACTGCGCCACCAGGGAAGCCCCCTGTGCTGACTATTTTTATCATCCCACTAGAATGAATCTTCTTTCCCTGTCCAGATGGTGAGTGGCCTGGGGGGGTGCAGGGGCAGGGCAGGATGAAGGAATAACTAAACTCACCCATCAGTAATCCCTCACTTCCCACTGCCTGGGGTAGGGTTTGGGATATTCCTCCCTGGATCCCTCTCCTAAGACCCAGGTGGTCCCCCACATTGCCTTTACTTACCTTTTCCATTCTGGGGAGTTGTAAGGGGTGCCCTACTGGTTAACACTTTCCTTGTTGGGGGCTGCGTGGGCAAGAATTCTGGGAAAGAAGCAGGGTGGAAAGGAGGAGGATATGGAGTTTTCCGTTCTCCATCCTCACAAACACAGGTATGCGAGGGGCAGGGCATGGACCCCTAAGGTACCTGCCCTCAGTGCCTCTGGCCACACGAAGGGTCAAAACTAGGAAATCTGGGCTATGAGAGGAGAAAGGGCCACCTGAGTCCTGAAAGCAGTAGCTTTAGAAGATTTCGGTTTAGTTCTCAGTTCTTTTTTTTTTTTTTTTTTTTTTTTTTTTTTTTTTGTGGTATGCGGGCCTCTCACTGCTGTGGCCTCTCCCGTTGCGGAGCACAGGCTCCGGACGCGCAGGCCCAGCGGCCATGGCTCACGGGCCTAGTCGCTCCGCGGCACGTGGGATCTTCCCGGACCAGGGCACGAACCCGTGACCCCTGCATCGGCAGGCGGATTCTCAACCACTGCGCCACCAGGGAAGCCCTAGTTCTCAGTTCTTTTAGTTCTTAAAGCAGCATCACATCACTTGAGAACTTGTTAGAAATGCAGATTCTAAGGCTCCACCCCAGACCTGCAGGATCAGAAACTCTGGCATGGGGCCAGCATCTGTGTTTTAATGAGCCCTCCAGCTGGTTTTCTTGAAAACCAGAACTACTGCTCTCAAGGTCAAAGCCTCTCAGAGATTTGTTGCAGCTCTACACCGAGCGGGCCTTACCACCAGCGTTGACCCCAATTGTCTGGTTTTAAAAATGGGAGGAGGGCTCTGCTGGGATACTCAAGGCCCTCCATGGAAGCAGTAATGCTGGTTTTCAGCAGAGGTCATACAATGAGCCAGAGCACTGCTGGGGCCCAGGCTCCTGACAGCCAGGCTGGGGCCCTTCCCCAGCACCATGCACTGCAGCTGCTGGCTTGGTCTTCTTCATTGGAACATTCTTACCGCCAGGAAGCCCTGCTGCCTGCCAGCCCGTCTCCCCTTCCGGATCACAGACTGTCCTGCTCACCGTCACACAGGACCGCCACGTCCTCGTAGTGAAAGCAGTTGTGGACGCCCCAGCCTCGGCTGCCACACTCGCTCAGCGCAGCTTCCTGCCCGCGGCACTCCACGTTGTCCAGCAGGATGGGGCCGCGGCCGTGGCCGAAGGCGAGGGGCCGCGGCACGGGTAGAGCCAGGCCGCAGCCCAGCTGACGACACACCACACTGGCGTCCACCACGTCCCAGTCGTCGTCGCAGACGCTGCCCCAGGAGCCGCCATGCAGGACCTCCAGGCGTCCCCGGCAGCGGCTCGGGCCCCCCACCAGCCTCAGCTCTGTGGACAGGGTTAAGCTGGCACGGGGGGATCAGCGGGCCCAACCTAGAGGATGCCTCCGCCTTGCCCTGAAGCTGTGGGGGCCTTGGGAATCAGGCCCTCCTGGGACTTATTTCTCCCTTTCTGTAAAATGGGGAGACTAGAGCAATCCCTTTGGGGGCCTCTAGAATAATGGAGGGCTGGTTAGTCATTATTCCCTGGGTGTTCTGTCTGAGCATCTGAGTACCTCGGGAGCAGGGGGGAGGGCGGGGGGCAGGGGCAGGGGCACCTACCTGGAAAGGGCAGTGAGGTGGGCTGTAGGGCGCTGGCTGGAACAAAGTGAGGAAGAGCATTGGCCCCCTCAGCCCCCTCCCTTGGCTGCCTGGCCCTGGGAACACAGCCTCCCCTCCTCCCCCCATGGTCCTCACTATCACCCCCCTCCTCTTCACTACCCCTGCTTTTCCAAAGCTCCTGACTGCCCCAGTTGGTCTCCTTGCTTTATCCCTTGCCCATTGGTCCACGGGCCGCCCCAGAGAGGTCTGCCTGAGACACAGATCAGCTCAGCTTATCCCACTCCCCTGCTGAATTCCTCAAGGACGCCCCTTTTCCTGCAGGAGTCCCAGAACCTAAGCTTTCTCTACGAAGTCTTCTAAGATCTTCTGATCAGCTTCTCCTTACTTCTTAATCTGCCATCAGTCTTGTCTCCAGGTCTTTAACCCTGCAGTCTCCTCTGCTAGCCCTGCTCATTACAGCCCTGCAGATCGAGCCCCCTCCTACAGGAAGCCTTCCTGGAGCTCTCAGCTAGAAGTGCTCTCCTTTTCCTCTGAATACCTGGGCGCCGTATACATACCCTTTTCCAGGCCTTCTGCCCGGTGATGTGGCCATGTCTGTCTCATCTCGGTCTCCCCCAGAGCCCCCTGCCCAGCGCCTGTTACTCCCCAGGTGCTCAGTAGCTCTGCCTTAAGTGTGTAAATTACCTTTGGGATTCATTCTGATTTTCCCCCAAAGGTTTACCTGTCTAAGTCCTCCTGCTTCGGCTCTCACATATGTGTATGTCAGGCACTGTGCTCATTGCTTTATGTGGCCTGACTCACTCACTCATTAGGACAACTTATGAGGCAGCTTGGATTTTGCAGAAGGGGAGACTTCAAGTTTCGTGACGTTAGGTAACTTGCTCAAGGCCATTCGCAAATAAAAGGTAGAGCTGGAATTCTAACCCGGACAGCCACACTCTTCTTCACCATACAGTTCTGAGCACGTGGACTGACAGGGAAACTGGCCTAGCATGGGAAACTGAATACCCATAATAGCCCCTCATTTGTGCACAGAGTTCTCAGACATATCCACATACCTTAGCTCAGAGAAAGAATCCTTACAACCTCTGGGGCATGTACTAGTGTACCCATTTCACAGATGAAGCAACTAAGCGTCAGTTTCTTCTTTCCTAAGTTAGGATAGTCCCTAGGCTGTTTGATTGCATCTGTTCCACCAGTTGGCTTTCCAACAGCCATTGGTGAGCCCATGCCCTTTCCCTCCTTGCCTGTTTCCAATATCCTAACTGCCCATACTCTGTGTACATTGAGCCCTCACCTTTAGTACTGAGCCTTCCACGCCCCCAACTCAGACCTCAGCTCTCGTCAAACCTGGGCAAATGTCAGAGCTGGAGGGAATGTTGGAAACCACCTCCTTTACAGGCCACCTCCCACCGTAATTTCACAACTGGGAAAACTCAGAGCCAGAAAGGGGAAATGGGGGGAGGGGAGCACTCACCCAGTGGCAAGAAGAGGAGGAAGGACAGGACAGGGGTGAGGGGGGAAGGGGCAGCGTTCCTGTCTCCAGGCCTCCATCCCCTGCTCTTCTCATCAGGCTGGGGACCAACTTGCATCTCTGTGTCCTTATGCGTCCAGCCAGTGGATGGCCTTTCCAAGGGTCCCATTAAGGGGTGGTGGAGAAGTCACAGCTGGAACTTCTGGAATTAAAGGTTCCCCTTCACTTCTTCCAGCTGGAAGGGCCCAGGTAGAGCTTCGGTGAGGGGTGGGGACGTGACATTTCCACTTGGGTTTCGTATTCTGAGTGGAGGCAGCAGCTGGAGGAGGAGGACAGAAACACAGATGGAAACGCCTCATGAGGAGTTAGGTCTGGCTGGAGCAGAGGGTGTATGAAAGCAAGTGGTGGGAGGTGAGGCTGGAGGGTTGTCTGATCCCAAACCGAGACAGGTCTGCCTGGCTGTGCCAAAGGCTCAGAGTTTTTCCTCCAGGGCAGCACATCCCAAAGCAGAGTGTTTGTGCCACTGGGGGCAACCCACATCATTTTGGGGGGAGATGGATGACATTTACTGTTTCATTTTCATTTATTTTTTTCTTTTACACTGCCTTCTATTTATGGCAAAGGATTTTGGCTTTTCATCTATCTGGAACAACATAAAGTTTCCCTTTAAAGTTTATTTAATTTATTTAATTTTATTTTTTGGCTGCACCGCAGCTTGTGGGATCTTAGTTCCCCGACCACGGATTGAACCCAGGCCCATGGCAGTGAAAGCGCTGAGTCCTAACCACCGCACTGCCAGGGAATTCCCTGAAGTTAATTGAAATCAGAAGAAAAAAAAAAAAAAAGTTAATTTAAAGAAAAAACATCAGGGACTTTCCTGGTGGTCCAGTGGGTAAGACCCTGCGCTCCCAATGCAGGGAACCCGGGTTCGATCCCTGGTCAAGGAACTAGATCCCGCATGCATGCCACAATGAAGATCCCGTGTGCCGCAACTAAGACCCCGCACAGCTAAAATAAATAAAAAATTTTAAAAAAGAAAAAACATCAAGGAAATATGGTTCCCACGAGTCACAAATATGCAAACATGGTATAGGGCTGGGAGAGTAAATGCAATTTGGGATTTTTTAAAAAATTTTGGATTGAGGTTTACAAACCAAAAAGTGCATAAATCATAAGTGCAGAGCTCTTAGGATAAACATCTTATGGTAAACATTCATACCATGTAACCAGCATCCCAGTGTGTGCACTATGGTTGGATGGTTGGCGGCTGGTTTAGAAGATAATGTTGTTTGGGATATAATGCGACCCAGGTTCCCGGGGGACGTGGGTGGCGCTCTCAGCAGGAAGGCACCCGCCCCCCCCCCCAATCTTTCCCTGGCTTTGCTTCCATCCTGGCATACAGTCTGGTTGGGAAGAGGATGAAAACCTATCTGGATGCGGACACAAGGTTTTCAATACTCCATTCATGGGGCCCCGTACAGCCCCCAGTGGAATAATCAGCTTTTGTCCTCTTGGGGACAGCTGGGAGATGGGAGTCGAGAGCTGTGAGGAGGGGGGAACCATGGTCCAATCTTTGCTGAGGGGAATCCACTGTGACCTGGCCTTCCCCTGCCTCCCAGGCCTTGGGGCCACCCACCTCTCAGGCTGTTGGAACACTGGCCCCCGCAGGTCAGGGAAGGCCCTGCTCTGTGAGTATGGGGACGCACAGCTCCCAGGGAACCCGGCTGGGAATCCTGAAGACCCCCGGCTCTATCCCCTGCCACCCTGGCCCAGGAGTGAGGGAGGAGGACCCCTGGTCCTGACCGCCACTGATCTCAAGTCCTGGCTGACCCAAGAGCTCTCAGTGGGCCTTGTGGAGCCTGCCTTATCTCTAGCCCCTAGCTTGGTCCCCAGAACCGCTCCTGCCTTACACCCTGGGAACCTTGGTCAAAACGAGGCTTAACCGTTTGCTGCCCTCGTGGATTGTGGCTCCCTCCCCACCCTGTAGCAGTGCACCTGTCGCCCTGAACTGTTTCTTCCCTGTTCAGGGCAGGCAACATACACAGTGGTTACAGGCATCGGCTCCACCATCCACTTACTGGCTGTGTGAGCTCATCTGGCCACGCCTCGCTGTCCTCATCTGTAAAATGGGCCTAGTAATACACTTACCTCTTACCGTTCTTGCTAGGATACATGAGATAAAGTTTGTAAAAAGTTTAGCCCAGAGCCTGGCCCACCGTAAGTGCGGTAGCTGTTATTATGATTACTGTCTCCCCATTTAGACGGGGGACCCTCGAGAGCAGGGACCAGGTCTTACCCAACGGTGGCACCTGGCACAGGGTGGGTACTAAGGAGACTGAATGAAGGTTAGGGCTGCAGAATCACAGCACTGAAGCAGTCAGAAGGGGCCCCGGAGATCATTAAGGACAACTCCACATCTGTCCAGTGGAAAACCAGTCACACATACTCACACTCACACACGCCAGCAAAAGGGAAGAATTCATACCTGGGGGAAAGTTCTAGGCTCTTTCTGTTCCTCCTTCTATAGTCAGTCCGAGGTCAAATCACTTCTTCTGACTCCAGAAGTTTAGGACTGGGAAGGATCCCCCAGATGCAAAGCAACACAGACCTTTCTTCTTTTCTTTCCAAAGCTGGGAGGTGAGCAGAGGCAAAGTTCCCCGTCCATGGAGCTGGCTGGTGGTCCCAGCCTGTCCCCACCCGGCCTCAGGGGCAGAGGAAGGCAAAGGGAGAGCGAAGGTGGCCTGCAGTGTCTGCAGCAGCCCCCAGAAGGGGCACCGGGCAGAGGAGGAACTCTGGGGTTGGGGGGCAGGCGTGGACTCTCAGGGCCAGGCAGCCCCTCCTCCCCCTTCCCCCACCCCAGGGTTCAGGTTTCAGAAAGGCCTGGATAGGTCTCCACCCCTTGGCAGGGCAGCCAAAAGCATCCCTGTCTCTCCTGCGACAGCCCTGATTCAACCCTTAGTTCCGTTGCCTGGGACTCCCCTTGACCATGTCCAAACCCATCCCACCTGGGGGTTTGGAAACCTGGTAGCAGCAGCCAGAGTGCGTGAGGTAGGCTTCCCATGTAGGCAGGACCTCTGATTTTGCTGCTGATTTTTTGCCTTATTGTGGTTCCTCTTAAGTTCCGGTACCTTTGGGACTTAGGCGCTTTTGTAGTTATAGGTGACAGGTAGCGGCGTGTGGTTTACTCTGTAGTTTATAGCTTCAGTCAAATGCTGTGCTGGAATTCTGCACCTTCTGGCTGGAACCACAAACTCTCAGAGCTGAAGGCGTCCTTAGAGCCTCCACAAGGTGGTTCCCAAACCTAGGTGTGCATTCACATCACCCCTGGGTGCACTTAAAAATATAAACAGATTCCTGCCCCTACCACTTTCGCCCCAGAGATTCCGATCCAGCAGTTGAGGGATGGGATTCCCCCCCAAAAGTGTGTTTTTGAAAATCTACTGAGGCTTAAACAAGTTTGGGGATCAGGGGTCTAACCCAAGCTGCTTATCGTGCAGATGGGAAAACTGAGGCCAAGAGAGGAAAATGGAGACACAGCCTGTACAACCTCAAAGGACTTAGTTCGCTGACTCTGGAGCCTGACCTTGCCTCCTACTTCTCAGAAAAAGAAAATTCTCTGACGGGAGGTCTGCCATCACCTCTCTCCCAAACCTACACCCCCTCACATGTCGGCACTCAGCCCTCCTCTCCTCCCCGGGCCTGAGGAGCTGCTCGCCCGCAGTCCAGACCCCATCTCCTTCTGCCTTCTCGGGGACCTCCCTCTCTCCATCCGTGGGTCTTCTCTCTCCCGTGTTCAGCTACTCTTTCCCACCTGGATTCTTCCCATGGGGCTTCTAAGCAAACTGGTTTCTGTCATTTAAAGCAAACAACAGAAAACCCTTTCAACCTATGTTGGTTGGGTCTTCAGGGTAGAAATGGCCCAGCCCTAGTATCCCCACCATGCTTTTTTTTTGTTTTTTTTTTTTTGGCCACGCTGCACGGCATGTGGGATCTTAGTTTCCTGACCAGGGATCGAACCCACACCTGCTGCAGTGGAAGTGGGGAGTCTTAACCGCTGGGCCATCAGGGAAGTCCCTCCCTACTATGCTTTGTCACTGGCTGGGGATGCCCTGGAAGAGTGTGCCCTTGGCTCAAAGGCTGCAGTAGATCCCGAAGCTGCTACAAATGGAGGCTGTCAGCTGACTACATTCCTCACAACTCATCAGCTCCTTTCTCGGAGGGAGATCTGAGCAGACCATCTGCATGGCTGCCACTGGCCTCCACGCCCCACTCCGGCTGCTGCCCTACCCCTCTCTTCCCTATCACAGCCAAACTTCCCCAAAGAGCTGTCTGCTCACCCACCTTTATTTCCTTTCCTCTCACTCACTACTCAAATGGCTCCAATCTGCTTTTGGTCCTTAGCACGTCACTGAGAAAACTCTTCCTCAGGTCCTGCACATCATGAGATTCAAGGGACAAGTTTTTCATTCCTTGTTTTAGTTATAATATGAGCTCTGAAACTGTATTCGTCAGTTTTTGCTGGGATAGAGTGCATAACAAACAACCCCCCCAATTGCAATGGCTTACAACAAACATTTGCTTTTCTCCCATGGTTCTGCACGTTGGCTCTGAAGGCTCTATTTCAGGCTGTGGGTTGGGTTCAGTTCAGCACTGTGTGTGCCTCATCCCAGGACCCAAGCTAAAGGAGCAGTGGTTACCTGGGGCATGTTCCTCGTGGAGATGAAGGCAGAAACCCCAAAGACCAAGCGAACACATTTAAAGCTTGTGCCGGGTCACGACACACATCCCATCTGCTCATGCATGTTCCATTGTCTACAGCAAGTCATATGGCCAAGCCTGTTATCTATCAATGAGGCAGGGGAAGTATGCCTCTCCCAAAAATGGGGAGGAGGAGAGAGTGAACATATGCTGAACAGTAGTATAACCTACCAGAAAATAACAGAGGCTTAAACAATATCCAAATTTATTTTTATCTCTCACCTGTAAGTGCTGGCAGGAGATCTAGAGCTCACGATTCTGAAGGATCCAGATTTCTTCTTTCTTCTTCCTCTGCCACCCTCAACAGGGCTTCCTTCTCAGGGTCCAAATGGCTTCTCCTTCTTCCGCCATCATGATTTTATTTCAGCCAATGTATCAGTCAGCTTGGATGCCGTAACAAAATACCACAGACTGTGTGGCTCAAACAATAGAAATTTATTTTCTCACAGTTCTGGAGGCTGGAAAGTCCAAGATCAAGGTTCGGTTCCTGGTGAGAGCCCTCCTTCTGGCTTGCAGACAGTTGCCTTCTCACTGTGTCCTCACATGGATCTCAGAGAGCTCTCTGGTATCTCTTCTTATAAGAACACTAATTCTATCAGATCAGGGCCCCACTCTTATGACCTCATTTAATCTTTACTCCTAAAGGCCCTATTTTCATATATACTCACATTGGGGGTTAGGGCTCTAACAAGAATTTTGGAGGGACACATTCAGTCCATAACAGCCAAGGAAAAGTGAAAGAAAAGACACACGGAAGGCATGTTCCTTCCCTTAAGGGGCACAACCACATCCCTTCTGCTCTCTTATGGCTGGAACATCTTCTCACAGCCATAGCCCAGCTAAGAATTCTATTACTATGTAAGAAGGGACAGAAAGTACCAGGGAACAATTACAGTTTCTGCCATAGTCCTTGTGTTACTTGATATCTCAGAAAAGTTGGGTTTTTATTTTTAATTGAAGTATAGTTGATTTACAATGTTATGTTAGTTTCAGGTGTACAGAAAAGTGATTCAGATATATATATGAATATATATATAAATATATATATAATTTTTTTTCACATTCTTTTCCCATATAGGTTATTACAAAATATTGAGTAGAGTTCCCTCAAAAGTGTTTGATACTCTATCAGTTACAGTGTTTTTGGCTGCAAGTAACAGAAAATGCAAATCAAAGTCACTCATAAAGAGGAGTTTTTATCTCACTTAATAAGAAGTCCAGGGACTTCCCTGGTGGTCCAGTGGCTAGGACTCTGCTTTCCCGATGCAGCGGGCCCAGGTTCGATCCCTGGTCAGGGAACTGTATCCCACATGTTGTGGGATACAACACTAAGAGTTCGCATGCCACAACTAAAACATCCTGCACACCGCAGTGAAGATCCTGCGTGCCACAACTGAGACCCAGTGCAGCCAAATAAATAAATATTTAAAAAAAAAAGAAGTCCAGAGGTAAGGCCATTTCAGGATTGGTTAATTCAGTGGAGTGACATCATCAGGGACCCAGGTCTACTCTGCTATCTTCAGCAAGTTGGCTCCTTCTTTTGGCTGGTTTCCCTCATGACTCAACATGGTGGCCTCAATTCTGAGTAGCTCATGCATATGACAATGTTCAGAGCCAGAAAAGAGGAAACACCCCCACCTTGTGTCCTATTTTAAAAGCTAAGAAGACTTTCCCAGAAAACCCAGAAGAGAAATCCCCCTCAAGTCTCAGTGGCCAGATCCAGTGACTTGCCCATTGCAAAGCATGACTGGCAAGTGGACCGGAGCCCTAGGCTCAGTCTTAGCCTTTATCTCCATCCATTCTACCTCTCTAGGAGACTTTGAACAAGCTCTGGGTATACAATTTTTTGGTTTTGAGTATATTCACCGAGTTATACATCCATCACCATTACTTAATTCCAGAACATATTCACTATCCCCAACAAAACCTTCACCCATTAGCAGTCAGTTCCTTCTCCCCCTCTCTCCAGCCCTTGGCAACCACTAATCTACTTTCTGTCCCTATGGATTTGCCCATTCTGGACATTTCCTATAAGTGGAATCCTACAATATGTGGCCTTTTGTGTCCTGCTCCTTTCACTTAGAATAGTTTTCAGAGTTCATCCATATTGTAGCATGTATCTGTACTTTATTCCTTTTTATAGCTCAGTAATATTCCACTGTATGGATATACCACCTATATGAGTAGATATTGATATATTCCTATCTAGAATATATAAAGAACTCTCAAAAACCAAACACTCCAACTGGACAGTGGGCAAGCCACGAAGAGACATTTCACCAGAGAGGATATACGGATGGCAATGAGGATGTGAAAAAATGCTCAACATCACTAGCCATTAGGGAGATGAAAACTAAGCCCAGGATAAGCTACCACCACACAACGATCAGAATGGCTAAAATAAAAATAGTGACAGTACCAAATGCTAACAAGGATGTGGAGAAACTGGATCCCTCATACATTGCTGGTGGGAATATAAAATGATCCGGCCACTCTGGAAAATAGTTTAACAGTTTCTTTAAAAACTCAACAGGTGGACTTCCCTGGTGGCACAATGGTTAAGAATCCGCCTGCCAAGGCATGAGACACGGGTTTGAGCCCTGGTCCAGGAAGATTCCACGTGCCATGGAACAACTAAGCCCGTGCGCCGCGACTACTGAGCCCTCGCGCCCCAACTACTGAAGCCTGCATGCCTAGAGCCCGCAGACCACACGAAGAGTAGCCCCCACTGGCCGCAACTAGAGAAAGCCCACGTGCAGCAATGAACACCCAATGCAGCCAAAACAAACAGACAACCAAACAAAACTAAACAGGGAATTCCTTGGAGGTTCCGGGGTTAGGACTCCACACTTTCACTGCTGAGGGCGCGGGTTCAATCCCTGCTCTGGGAACTAAGATCCTGCAAGCTGTGTGGTGCAGCATAAAAACAACAACAAAAAGACAACAAACAAACACACAAAACCCCCCCTAAACATCCACTTACCATACAACTCAGCAATTATATTCCTGGGCATTTATTCCAGAGAAATGAAAACCTATGTCTGCACAAAAACCTACACAAGAATGTTCACAGCAGCTTTATTTGTAATAGCCTGAAATTGGAGACAATCAGAATGTCCTGCATTAGGTAAAGGGTTAAACAAACCATAGTACAGTCACTGCATGGAAACTTCTCAGCAATAAAAAGGAACAAACTATTGATACATGCAAGAACTTCAGTGAATTTCAAAGGCATTATGCTGTGTGAAAAAAAAAGACGATCTGAAAAGGTCACGCACCCTATGATTCCATTTATATAATATCCTTGAAATGACAAAATTATAGAGGTGGAAAACAGATTAGTGATGCCCAG
Source organism: Kogia breviceps (assembly GCF_026419965.1). NCBI lineage: Eukaryota > Metazoa > Chordata > Mammalia > Artiodactyla > Physeteridae > Kogia > Kogia breviceps. The sequence goes on from NC_081323.1 coordinate 82,748,682, forward strand.
AGTTTAGGGATTGTGTAGGGGAGAGGAGTGGGTGTGAAGGAATAGCTCGAGAGAGATCTTTGTGATGACAGAATTGTTCTGTATCTTGATGGCCACCATGGTAACAGACGTCTACACATATGATAAAACGACAGAACTATACACACACATGGTATAAATGTCACATTCATGGCTTTGATATTGTACTACAGTTATGTAAGATGTAATCATCAGGGGAAACTGAGCTAAGGGTACAAGGGACCTCCTTATACATTTCTTTGCAACTTCCTGTGAATCTATAATTAGTATTTCAAAATAAAATATTTTTAAAAAGTCTTAGCTGACTTAAAAAGCAAAACAGACTAACATTGCAAAATAAAAGCAAAAAAATGTTAGTACTTCTTGAAATCATCAGCTTGGGGTATGACAATGGATTCTGACAAGTGGTTTTCCCTGGTGTGAGAAACTGCAGGTGTCCAGGGGGTTGATTCACTGTTTTATCTTCTCAAAGATCCTTCGGAAGCAGCCGAGCTTGGCTGGATAGTAGGAAAATCGGGTGTGCGGGTGTGAGTGTAATCCCACTGGGTCTCCACATTCTGGAATGTCTTTCCCGAGTGGAGGACTTTTCTTCTCTTCAGGGCCCTGGGAGGATGGTGACACCCCAAAGTTTTGATGACTCCATTTAGGTTACTTATGAAAAGATATCCTAGTGTACTTTTTTTTTTTTTTTTTTGGCTGTGCAGCTTGTGGGATCTTAGTTTCTTGACCAGGGATTGAACCCAAAGCCCTCTGCAGTGAAAGCAGAGTCTTAACCACTGGACTGTCAGGGAATTCCCCTAATGCATTTCTAACAGTGCCCACTATTCGCAGGAAATCTGTTACACTAAGTCTGACTAGTGCCCACATCACTATTCTTTCTTGGTGTGTGTGTTTTGTTTTGGGGTTTTTTTTTCTTTCTTTTCTTTTTTAAAAGTTTTTATTGGAGTATAGTTGATTTACAATGTTGTATTAGTTTCAGGTGTACAGCAAAGTGATTCAGTTATACATATACATGTATCCACTCTTTTTTTAGATTCTTTTCCCATATAGGCCATGACAGAGTATTCAGTAGAGTTCCCTGTGCTATACAGTAGGTCCTTATTAGTTATCTATTTTATATATGGTAATGTATATATCCCACTCTCCCAATCCCAATCTCCCAGTTTATCCCTTCCCCCTCTTACCCCTTGGTAAGCATAAATTTGTTTTCTACATCTGTGACTCTATTTCTGTTTTGTAAATAGGTTCATTTGTACCCTTTTTTTTAGATTCCACATATAAGCAATATCATATGATATTTGTCTCTCTCTGTCTGACTTACTTCACTCAGTATGCCATTCTCTAAGTCCATCCATGTTGCTGCAAATGGCATTATTTTGTTCTTTTTTATGGCTGAGTAATATTCCATTATATATGTACCACAACTTCTTTATCCATTCCTCTGCTGATGGACAGTTAGGTTGCTTTTGGTGTGTTTATCTAGGCAAGACGGCTGAAGTGGGAATCCATTGCAACCCATTGTTGGGAAATGAAAGTCTCATTGTGAGATACATTTGCGCTATGACAAAATGCAGTTCCCACAGAACATGCAAAAGTGAAATTAGAGCATAGAAGAGAAGTGCCCGATATTTCCCCCTAGAGTCACTGAAACGTCATTCTTTGATCTTCCCGTAGACAACGGCAGGGAGCATGTTTGGGGAAGCACTGGTGTTGAGGGACCGTTTGACCAGAACTGGGGACCATTATGTTCGTCCAGCACTTTCTTTCAGAAGCAGCCTAAGGCCTAAGGGCTGCCAAGGCAGACGTCTCCCAAGGTATGTGCCTTGTATTGGGAAACCAATGGCCCAGAGGAAACTTCTGGCAGCAGCTGCCACATTCTGAAAATCAAGCGGACCCTCTTGGACAAAAACTGCATTCTTTTTTTTTTTTTTTTTTTTTTGTGGTATGCGGGCCTCACTGTTGTGGCCTCTCCCGTTGCAGAGCACAGGCTCCGGACGCGCAGGCTCAGCGGCCATGGCTCACGGGCCCAGCCGCTCCGCGGCATGTGGGATCTTCCCGGACCAGGGCACGAACCCGTGACCCCTGCATCGGCAGGCGGATTCTCAACCACTGCGCCACCAGGGAAGCCCCTTGCATTCTTTTTTTTATGCAGTATTTAAAATTATTTTATTGTGACTTCCCTGGTGGTCCAGTAGCACGTTCCCAATGCAGGAGGCCCGGTTTCGATACCTGGTCAGGGAACTAGATCCCACATGTCGCAACTAAGACCTGGCACAGCCAAATACATAAATAAATATTTTTAAAAATTATCTTATTTTATATTTAAGTGGCAAAATACATTTAACAGAAAATTGACCATCTTAACTAGTTCTTAAGTATACTGTTCAGCCGTGTTAAGTATATTAACATTACTGTGAAACAGATCTCCAGAACTTTTTATCTCCCCAAAGTAAAACTCTGTCCCCATTAAATAATAACTCCCCATTCCCCCTCCTCCAGCCCCTGGTACCCACCATTTAACTTTTTTAGGGCCTGTGAATGTGACTACTCTAGGTGCCTCGTATAAGTGGAATCATACAGTAGTTGTCTTTCTGTGACTGGCTTATTTCACTCAGCATCATGTCCTCAAGGTTCCTCCATGTTGTAGCCTGTGTCAGAACTGCCTTTCTTTTTCATGCTTTTTTTTTTTGGCCACACCACGTGGCATATGGGATCTTAGTTCCCTGACCAGGGATCAAACCCCCTGCATTGGAAACAAGGAGTCTTAACCACTGGACCGCCAGGGAAGTCCCAACACAGATACTTTTTGATCCACAAATCCACTTCTAAGAATTGATCCTACAGAAATATCGAAGCAGGCATGGAAAGATAGATGGACAAGGAAGTTCTAGTTTGTAGCAGTGAAAATAAAATGGCAGTCATCTACATGTTCAGCACGAGGACTGTAGCTGGATAAATTGTGGTACCTCCATATATGGTTCTAGTCAGCCACCAGAAAGAATGCAGTGATTTTCAGCATTAAAGATGTCCTCTGCTTCTTATGAGAAAAAGCAGGTTGCAGAACATTGTAGAATATGATCCCCATTTTAAGCACTTTTTTTTTTTTTTTTTTTTTTTTTGCGGTACGCGGGCCTCTCACTGTTGCGGCCTCTCCCCTTGCGGAGCACAGGCTCCGGACGCGCAGGCTCAGCGGCCATGGCTCACGGGCCCAGCCGCTCCGCGGCATGTGAGATCCTCCCGGACCGGGGCAGGAAGCCGTGTCCCCCGCATTGGCAGGCGGACTCTTAACCACTGCACCACCAGGGAAGCCCAAGCGCATTTTTAAAATAACCTTTTTCTTTTGGAATAATTTTAGGTTTACAGAAAAATTGCCCAAATAGTACACAGAGTTCCTATGAATTCTTCACCTAGTTTTCCCCCAACAGCCACAAGAATCTCATATAACCACAATACATTTGTCAAAACTGAGAAATTAACACTGATACCTTAATATTAACCAAACTCCAGACTTTATTTGGATACTACCAGTTTTCCCACTAATGTCTTTTTTTCTGTTCCAGGATCCAATCCAGGATACCACATTGCATTTAGTAAGTGTATTTTTAAGTGATTTTATATGCATATAAAAATTGTCTGGAAGGCTTCACCACAAACTGTTAACAATAGTTGGGGCTGGCAGGGAGTGGATTTCATTTTCCCTTTAGACACCTTTTTTTTTTTTTTTTTTTTTGGCTGTGCCACACAGCTTGTGGGGTCTTAGTTCCCCGACCAGGGATCGAGCCTGGGCCCTGGCAGTGAGAGCGCGGAGTCCTAACCACTGGACGGCCAGGGAATTCCCGACACTTTATTTTTTAAGGTAATTTTTAACACTCTGTAAGTGAAAGCCAGAAACATTGTACAAAATATTCATTTTCCTCAGCTGTAATCAAAGTCACGTACTAAATCAAGTGGGCTGTAAATTTTGTATACCATTTGACATTTAATAATGAAATAGTGAAAAGTTTCCCAGAGCTGCTTTCCTTTTATACCCCTAAATCTCTTTTCATCTCTTTCACTGCACAAAAAACGTGCCAAATCTCACTCCATCGCGGTCCCTCCAGCTAAAGTCTGGCTACAGAATTAATGCCATGGCTGTAGTGTCAGTGGCTTGTTTGTGGGTGTGTCTTGGCAAATTCCATCTGTCCCTCAATTTTGGTTTCTTATTCTTAATCACACACCATCTATTTTGTCTTCCCAGAGTGATAGGAAGAAAGTCCTATTTTTTAAGCATCTATTGAATATCTGATATGAATAGCTGGGGGAGAGGCATGTAAATCCTAACACTTGTTCGTGTTAGAGTTATATAGATGGGTCTATCTCGTCGCCAACACACCCAACTGGTATTATTAACTTACTATAACGTGTCAGAGCGACAGTGAGGGTTAGAGACAAAAGACCAGGAGCTAAAGTGTGATAGATCTGGGATTGAACTTGGTTTGGGTGTTCACTGGTACATCGTGACCTTGGGTACATCTTCTCTGAGTTTGCACATCTGTAAAATGCGGTCAATGACACTTCCCTAGGGGGTTATAAAGATTAGGGTACTCAACCTAGTCCCTGTGTATTGTGAGTAAATGATGAAAGGTAATTATTATTATTATAGCTATTTTATCATTATTTATGAAAGTGCCCTAAAAAGTCAACTTTCTTTTACGATTTGTGCTTTTTTTGTGGGGGGAGGGCATGGGGGTCAGATTTAGCAAATACCCTTCACCTCGCTCTGCCCTGGGAGGTTGTATTTCCTTGTAAAAGTTTTAAAGTTTTGTTCTTTCACATTCAGCTCTTTAATCTCTCAAAAATTCATTTTTATGTATGAAGTAGAAATCCAGGTTTTTTTCCCATATGGATAATACTTGTCACAGCTTCTCTTACTGAATTGTCCATCTGTTCTTTCTGTCATGTATCATATTTCCCCTTATGCAAGCGGCTGTTTTGGGGCTCTCTCGTCTATTCCACTGTATTTTTTTTTTGTCCTACCAGCACCCTGCTTTCACTACCATGGCTCTGTAATATGTCTTAGTATCTGTTAGGGTGTGTCTCTCACATTGTTCTTTTTCTTCAAAAGTCTTGGTTTCCTTGGCCCTTAGCCCCTCCATATAAATTTTAGAATCATTTTGTCACGTTCCACACACACACACACACACACACACACACACACACATAACCTGTTGAGATTTTGATAGAACTTATAAATTAATTTTGGGAGAATTGATATCTTTGAGGTTGCATTTCCCATCCATGAATATGGAATCTCTCTCTGTTTAGGTATTCTCTGATGACTTTCAGTAAAGTTTCATAAATTATTTCTCAAAGATCTTACACATCTTTTTGTTTTCTACCTAGTAACCTCATACTTTGTTTCAGCCATTGCTTTTGGAAAGTGGTTAATAGCCTTCTTCTGAAAACGAATCTCTTTGTCCTCTCTTTCACTTGAATCTGACCTAGAAAGGGTTTATTTTTAACCTTTTATTTTGAAATCCTCTTTACCCTTTACCCAGTTATAGCAAATATGAACATTTTGCTACATATGCTTTTTCTATCTCTGTATGTATGTAATATGTATATACAAGTAATTTTGTGTATATGTACATATATACCCATACATATACATATATGTATGTGCCACCAGGAAAGCCCTCCTGTGTTCTTTTGACACGTTCTCATCATTTTGCGAGCATTTAAAAATTTTTATTTATTTATTTATTTTATTTTTGGCTGCGTTGGGTCTTCGTTGCTCCACGCGGGCTTTCTCTAAGTTACAGCAAGCGAGGGTTACCCTTCGTTGCGGTGCGAGGGCTTCTCATTGCGGTGGCTTCTCTTGTTGCGGAGCACGGGCTCTAGGCATGCGGGCTTCAGTAGCTGTGGCGCACAGGCTCAGTAGCTGTGGCTCGCGGCGGGGGCTTAGTTGCTCCGAGACATGTGGGATCTTCCCAGGCCAGGAATCGAACAGGTGTCCCCTGCATTGGCAGGCAGATCCTTAACCACTTTGTGGGCATTTTCTGGCATGACAAGATGTTCCAGATTCACCCTGTCTTTCCTGGACCTAGCCCTGGAATTAGCCATTTCTCCCAGGAAAGGTGGGTCCTGCTTTTAAAGAGGAATAGTATTTAGAAACCACTATCTGGGCTTTCAAGAATTTTAAGGAAAATGCTCTGAGCTGGTGGCCCTGCTTTGGTGCATTCTGGCCACCAGGGGGCAGCACTTCTCAGAAAAATGTAAAAGACCCAGAATCCGGTCTGGGTTGGGTTCCTGGGGGCTGGACTGGCCGTGCTCGCTGATGGAGGTGTCTCTAGTCCTCCTACTGGACAAGGGGAACACACATGCTCACCACCATCCGTGTGCGTCCAGACTCCCCCCAGCAGTACATGACTCACCCCCGCCCCCCCCCCCCCACAAATTTCTTCCTGTCTTGTTTTTCTTGAAGCCCTCTAAGGGGGGTTAACGCCAAGGCAGAGGGGCTGACGGATGTGAGGCTTCAGGGAGGCTCACCCCCAGCCCACCACAACCAACCCGCGGCTGTGGGTAACAAGTTCGGAGGGGCCCCTTCCCCTCTCTCTGGCTGGCTGTCCCTCGGGGGCCTCAGGCCACAGCTGGCTCCCTCCCTCTGGGCTTGCTGGGCAGGAAACTCAGTGCCGTGAATTTTTTTGTATTCTTTCTCCCCTCCTGAAGGAGTCTCACCCAGGCCTGGCACAGAGTAGGCCATGAGTACGGGCTGACCCTGTCTGTCAGTCCTTCTCTACGTCCTCCACCAGGACTGGTGCAGTAGCCCCCGGACCCTTGTCTCCAGTCCTACCCCTCCCCAGCCAGAGCTCGCCAGATGGCGCATCTGCTTCAGTGGCCTTCCCCGCCCCCCCCACCCCCCCAGCAAAGTCCAGAATCTCAGCCCAGCACCTTCGCGATCCTGCCCCACCCACCTCCCCAGGCCCCTAAGCTACCACTCTTGCCCCCTGGGGACCTGAGGCTCCAGCATCTCTGAGTTCCTGGGGTTTTCCCCCAAGCCCACCCAGTGCCCCGTCTACACCTTTGTTCACACAGCTGCCTCTGCCTGAACCGCCCTTCCCTCCTACCTCCCAAAGTTAAGCAGTGGCTCACAACATACCCTGGTCTCCTAATGATGCCTCCGGTTCTCTCCTCTGAAAGAGCTCCCATCTCTGATAAAACTCTCCTCATCCTTCAATCAGGGCCTTTCTCCTGGTCCCCCCCAGCAATCCAGGATGGCTCTGAGCTCCCCCCCTAGGCAATGAAGGCAAGGCCTTTCTCCTGGTTCCCCCCAGCAATCCAGGGTGGCTCTGAGCTCCCTCTCTAGGCAATGAAGGCAAGGCCTTTCTCCTGGTCCCCCCAGCAATCCAGGATGGCTCTGAGCTCCCTCTCTAGGCAATGAGGGCAAGGCCTTTCTCCTGGTCCCCCCAGCAATCCAGGATGGCTCTGAGCTCCCTCTCTAGGCAGTGAGGGCAAGGCCTTTCTCCTGGTTCCCCCCAGCAATCCAGGATGGCTCTGAGCTCCCTCTCTAGGCAGTGAAGGCAAGGCCTTTCTCCTGGTCCCCCCAGCAATCCAGGATGGCTCTGAGCTCCCTCTCTAGGCAATGAGGGCAAGGCCTTTCTCCTGGTCCCCCCAGCAATCCAGGATGGCTCTTAGCTCCCTCTCTAGGCAGTGAGGGCAAGGCCTTTCTCCTGGTCCCCTCCAGCAATCCAGGGTGGCTCTGAGCTCCCTCCCTAGGCAATGAGGGGTAGGAGTAGGGAGGGGTGAGACGTTATGACTGACCAGGCTGCCAAACCTTAATGTGAACGCAGATCACCTGGGGAGATAGCAAACAATCAGATCCTGACTCAGTCAACCCGGGCTGTGGCTGAGAGTCTGCATCTCTTTTTTGGGGGAGGGGCCGTGCCACGCGACTTGCCGCATCTTTGTTCCCCAGGTAGGGATCGAACCTGGTCCCCCTGCAGTGGAAGCGTGGGGTCCTAACCACTGGACAGCCGGGGAAGTCCCAGAGTCTGCATTTCTAACAAACTCCCAGGTGCAGCCAATGCCGCAGGACTGGGAGCCACTTTGAGCAGCAGAGGCCTGGCCCGCTGGATTGGCTGGGGGAAGGGAGGCAACTGGGAACCCAGGTGTGAGTAACCATCATCCGGGGTATAAGATGGCGGGGTGGTGCCTGCCCAGGAGTCACCAGTGGGAGTGGCTTCGTGGGCACCATGGGGCTGAGCTATAGGCTCTTTGTCTGCTTTCTGCTCTGGGGGGGTCCGGAGCTGTGTGCCCCCCAGCACGTCGGGCATGATGAACCCCAACGTCTCACGCCGTCGAAGCCGCCCGCCGTGACGGTGGAGTGTCAGGAGGACCAGCTGGTGGTTACTGTCAGCAAAGATCTTTTTGGCACCGGGAAGCTCATCAGGCCTGCAGACCTTACCCTGGGCCCTGACGACTGTGAGCCGCTGTCCTCTGTGGACTCGGATACCGTGGTCAGGTTTGAGGTTGGGCTGCACGCCTGTGGCAACAGTGTGCAGGTGAGGCTTGGGCCCCCTCGCAGCCCCGGCCTCGGAGGGGCGACGTGGGAGGGGGCCGGTGACGGGGAGTGTGGATGCAGAGCCGGTGGCAGGTGGGGCTGGGGTGAATTCCTTTCGTTTGTGGGGTAGGGTGGGTGGAGCCGTTGAGGCCTGAAGCTGGGCCTCAGTGGCATGGGGATGTGGGGGGGTTCCCGCCTCTAGTTGCCTGAGCTGGGGAGGTGGGGTGCAGTCCAGAGGTGGCAGTGCATTTGGGGCCAGGCTGGGCACCCCCTGCTCCGATTCCTGAGGATTTATGAACCCCTGGGGGGCATCCAGGAGAGACGGAGCGGATATGTAGGGGAGGAGGGTGTGATAGGATCCCCTGCGTGTAGCCCAGCACTTGTGAGGGGCCCTAGAAATTTGTATGGAAGAGATGAACTTTGACACCTCAGAAAGCTCAGAACTCATCACAGAAAAAAAAAAAACACAGCAGAATTTTGGCATCCCTCATTCATGTTTAATGGCTTTGCAGCCTTGAACTAAAAGTGATGTTGAGGGAGGGGGCAAAGGGCATCGCGTTCATGTGTGTTGAAGAGGCTCAAAGCGGGTCCCATAGGAGCGGTCTCAAGTAGGGGGTGTGTACAGGAAGAGAGCTGAGGCCGGACGCCTCCCAAGGAGAGGGGGGAGGGGCAGAGCCTCAGACCAGAGGAGGGGCCTTTCAGCACGGCAGGGCCGGAGAGAGCCTGTCCTCCCCTCTGTCATGCCCCCCTGCCCACCTGGCCTTGGAGCACCGTCAGCCCGCGGAGGCCTCCTCTGGGGCTCTGGTCTCGGTGTGGTGCCCCTGGCTGTCCTTAAAGCCTCCTGGGCCTTGTTTCCCTGGGGAGAGCTGTGGGGAGGCCGGAGCTGCAGGAGTTAAGGAATGATCCTAATTTAGTAACTCCCAGCCTTGGGGCATTAGAATCACCTGGGGAGTGGTTAAAACTCCCGATTCCCACAGCCCACGTTAAATCGGAATGGAGGTGGGGACAGACATCATCGGTAGCTTTAAGATCCCCAGCTGCCTCCACCGGCAGAGCGCAGCCTGATGACACCTCTCCCCAGGACAGCGTTGCCCGGTCTCGCCAGATGAGAATCCCGCGGGGCCCGGGCGGCTTCCTGGGAACGTCACCTGTGCCGGTTCTCCGGGCCCACGCGCGGTTTAGTGATGCTCTGCTGTCCTGAAATTCTTTCCTTGGGAACAAGGCGCCCCGAGTTTTCCCTTTGCACTGGGCCCCAGGTATACGCAGCCGCTCCAGCTGGGGCCCTCGCGGATGGATGGTTAAGATTCCCCCCTGAAGTTTGAGCGGGCCGAGGGCAGGGCCAGGCAGCCGTTCACTGGGGGGGCTGGGGTTCGGGGCGGGGGGGCAGGTGCTGCAAACGGCCCCAGCAGCACCTGCCGTGCTCTTCCGGCCTCAGGCAACCACGACAACCCAGCTTCCCCTTCTGTGAAATGGGCTTGAGAATAAGTCAGAAGAGGGAGGGCGAGTTAGGTAGTAACTGCTGTGGCGGTGAGTTAAAATGCCTGGAAGTTTCTCGCCTCTTCCTGGAGGCTTTCTTGGCCTCAGGCCTCTCCTGGAAAAGGAAGTGGGGTGTGTGTGTGTGGGGGGGGGTGGTTAGGGTGGGGTGAGGGCAGCCGACGCGGAGCTGATCCAGACTCCCCTGCGGCGGTGTCACCACTTTGGGGTGAAAAGAGGTGTGAATGGGGTGCCTGTCCAGGCTCTCCCACGGGTCAGCGGCGGAGCAGGCTTTGAGCCCCAGGGCCTGTGTTCTCTGCACCTCCAGCGGCCGGGCCTCCTGCCCCTGGCCGGGCACATCAGGGCAGGTGAAACTGGGAGGGTTAACCCCTCCCCTTTCCCTCAGGTGACCGACGACGCCCTGGTGTACAGCACCTTCCTGTTGCATAACCCCCGCCCTGTGGGAAACCTGTCCATCGTGAGGACTAACCGCGCGGAGGTTCCCATCGAGTGCCGCTACCCCAGGTCCGTGTGGGATGGGCCTGTCGCTGCCCCTGGAGCAGAGGTCCCTCGGCAAGTGCGTCAGCCTCCTGGCAGCATCTAGCTGTGAGGAGGGGGAGGTGCTCGGGCTGTGGTCGCTGCCCTCAGTCCTGGTGGGAATGGAGGGCCTGCAGCCTCTGCTCTGAGCCTCTGCGTTTGGTCCGGGCCACAGCTGCCTCCTGGTGGAAGCTGCGAGGCTGCCCGGCCCCTGGCCCCCTCAGAGTTCAGAAGCGGTCTTTCCACAGCGCAGGGGTGGGTTGGGTTCCAGGCTCTGACCTCGGCCATCACAACCTGCTGTCTCCCTCTGGCTTTCCCGCAGTGGCTGAGCGAGGGTGGGGAGGCCCCGGCAGGAAGCACGTGCCTGTGAACTGGGGCATCGAGGTGGGAGGACAGGGCGACTGGTTTATAACTAGGACACCTGGCCCTGTGCTGGGCGGAGTGCGATAGGCCTTGAACCCTGCCCTCCCATCTTGGGGGGTGGGGAGATGGTATTGACACCCCGAGGAAACAAGGGATGAGGCATGTGTGGAAGGGCTTCCCAGAACAAGATCCTGGAGAGGGGGGCCTCGGACAGTGGGCGGGCACACCTGGGCAGAGCCGTATGTACCCCAGAGGAGGGCAGTGTGTCACTAGTAGGGGCTGCGGCCCAGGGACCTGGCGCCCCGGGCCAGGTGTGGACAGCTGCTGTTCTCTTCCCAGGCAGGGCAACGTGAGCAGCTGGGCCATCCTGCCCACCTGGGTGCCCTTCAGGACCACGATGTTCTCGGAGGAGAAGTTGGTTTTCTCTCTGCGCCTGATGGAGGGTGAGCAAGGAGAGCTGGGAGGGGGGCAGCCGGCAGGGGGCGCTCTGGCAGGCCCTCACCCTGGCCGTGCGTTGCAGAGAACTGGAGCGCCGAGAAGACGACGCCCACCTTCCAGCTGGGAGACAGAGCCCACCTCCAGGCCCAAGTCCACACCGGCAGCCACGTGCCCCTGCGAGTGTTCGTGGACCACTGTGTGGCCACGCTGACACCGGACTGGAACACCTCCCCTTATCACACCATCGTGGACTTCCACGGGTAAGGCTGGGCTACCTCTCTAGGGAACCCTTGTGCAACTCGACCTGTGTCCCCCTCCTCGATCTATAACTGTGTTTCACTTGTTCTCTTTAAAGTTGTCTCGTAGACGGTCTCACCGATGCCTCATCTGCTTTCAAAGCACCCAGACCCAGACCAGAGACCCTCCAGTTCACAGTGGATGTGTTCCATTTTGCTAATGACTCCAGAAACACGGTAATGGCTTAAGAGCCTGGAATGAGGCTGAACTCGTAGGGTCAGGCTGACCAGGCTTACTAGCCAGTGTGGTCACTCACTAGCTGCCCCCTTAAGCAGTGATTTGATAGTTCTGCCCCATTCTAGTAACTTATCAAGTAGCTAAAGCCATGAGCTCTAGTGAGATCTTTGGGAAGGCACAAGGCCCTAAGAGACGGGTAGAAAATCCACGAAGGGTGGAGAAATGCAGGGGTCCTGGAAACAGAACAAGCTAGGAGAATAGGAACGCAGGAGACCTAGCTGACAGCTCACATCGGTTGAGCACCAGCAATGCAGTGTCTGATGACCAAGTCACTGACCTCGTCCTCACCAAGGTCAGCGGGGCCAGAACCCAGATGGGTTGAGTAAAGGACTTAGTAAGAGCACGTGTCAGCCTTCCTGGAGGCTTTCTAGAAGGGCAAGGGAAGCAGGTATGAACTTTTCATGCTAGGTAGCCTCTTGAACTTGATCATAGGCTAGACCTGTGCCTTTTTGAAACCTGAGTGCATCAGCAGCACCTGGAGGGCTTGTTGAAAGAGACCACTGGGTCCCCCACCCAGGGTTTGGTTCAGAAGGTTTGGAGTGGGGCCTGAAATCTGCATTCCTAACAAGTTTCCAGGTTCTGGTGATGCTGCTCTGGGGTCCACCCCTTGAGAACCACTAAGCTAGGAAGCTCACCTTGACCCCTAAGGGCAGCGGAAGGGGGAGGGAGCTAAAATGTGGACCACTGGTGATGGCCGGGCAGGAAGCACAGGTAGGACTGGCCTCCAGCCAGAGAGTGCTGGTAGAATCTTACAAACCAAGATCAAGAAGTTTTAAGGCAAGTTTCCTGAGATAGGATTGGGAGGATGTGAAATTTGGAATAGCTGGTCAGGAAGGATTAGTGACTAAAGCAAGGGTTTTTCAGCTCTGGCTCTGTACTAACCACCTCAGGATCATCAAAATACTGATACATCCCACATATTTTCATTTAACTGAGGTGGGGCCTGGCATCCACTTTTCCAGTTTCTTAAAATCTTCAAAAGTGAAGCCCAAAAGAATTTCACAGCAAACAGCTATGTACCTACCATCTAGGTTCTACCATTAGTATCTCACCATACCTAGCCACTAGTCTCTTTAGAAATGCATCAAAAGCCATTTAAGCTCCCTGGCGCATCTAATAAGCAGCTAGGTTTACACACCGCCAAACCAGAGAGGCTCACGTGGCTGGCTGGCATTGAGGGACGAGCGGTGTGAATTTTTAGACTTCGCGGACGCTACCCCACCTCACCCAGAAGTTCTGGTCGGAGAACAGAAGTCATCTGCTACAGGTGGTAGACAGATAGAAGGAAGGGCAAAACTGAAGCTCCTGGGAGATGTCCTGGAGCTTTCTGATGGCAGGTCTCGGTTGAATGGAGCTGGGGATAAAAGAAAGTAGACTCGGGAAGGGTGCCGGTGCCCGGATCGGTGACCCTGGGGGTCCTGGGGTAGAAGATCCTGGTTGGGGTAGGGAGCCGACATCAGAGGTGGTCCAGGGGTGAGGAAGGAGGCGACGAGGCTTCACAAAGGTGGTGGCCATCAGCACGGGTGACTCTTGAGCTGGCATCTGCCTCTCCAGGGATGGGGTGGGGGTGACTAAGATCAGAGGGTTATCCTGATCAGTGGAAGGCAGCCTTGAGCTCTCGGAGGGCTCTCCCTCAAAGGTGGGCGGGTGGCTTGGCTGATGGCGGCTATGGAACAAGGGAGGAAAGCTAACGAGGAACCACCCTGGGATCTGAGGCCCCAGTTAGCATCAGCAATAGCTTCTGGGAAGAAGCTGAGGGTCAAAGCAGTTCCCTTCCTGGTATAAGAACACTAAGGGACCCGGAAGCCCTTCTTTGGGGGGGGGGGTGTGCCAACGGAAGGCAGGCAGCCAGAAGTGCAAGCCGGCCGGTTCAAGTTTCCGAAACGGTTACCCTGCAGGCACACTTGGCCACTAGGTGGCGGCCGAGGTTTGTGGTTCTGCAGAAGGCTTTAGGAAAGGTGGTGGCGCCTCGGTTTCTTTGCAGGATTTGGTGGGGGGTGTGCATATGTGCGTTGAGACCCTGAAGTATGAAGGGGGACCTCTTCCAAGAGGGCGCAGGCTGACCTGAGCTCTGGTTTTGTCAAAACTCCCCCCCACTCCAGCTGATCAGGTGGGATTTTGGCCCGTTTGGATTTGCTTTCCTGTCCCTGAGGTTCTGACTTAATGGGCCCCGGGGCTTAGGCATGCTAAGTGATTGGGAAAATATGGGAAAGACTAGAGGAATAGAGATGATGGTTCCGATTTAGAATCCAATTTGTGACTTGCTCTGAAGTTTGAGGCAAGTTAACCTCTGAGCCTGCACTCTCCCATCTCTAAAGTGGGCCTCCCCTCCCCCTCAAGGGCTAAGGGTTCTAGAACTGGCTTACTAGTCACTGCACTGCCTAGAACGCCACCTCGTAACACCTGCTCTTCTTTCCAGATATATATCACTTGCCACCTGAAGGTCACTCCGGTTGACCGAGTCCCGGACCAAATAAGCAAGGCCTGTTCCTTCAGCAAGTCCTCCAACAGGTGAGGAGACCAGATTGGACATAACCGGGGTAGCAAACTGGCCACGCTCCTGTTGACTCCCCCAAGGTGCCTCCTATCAGCAAACCGCTTCCTGCAGACCGCACAGCCGTCTGACCCTTGTGTCTTTCCCTCTCAGATGGTCCCCGGTAGAAGGCCCTGTTGATATCTGTCAATGCTGTAACAAGGGGCGCTGTGGTGTATCGGGCCGTTCCAGGAGGCTGTCCCACCCGGAGGGACAGTCTGTTCCCCGCAGCCGCAGGCACGGTAGGTCTCCAGAGAGGCCCAGGTCTATTGCCCTCCCCTCGGTCTAGGGCACCGGATGTCGCTCTAGGGTGACACTTGTTCCCCATTTAAGGCTGCTTACCCCTAGGGGGGTGCCATTTTGGGGCTAAGTGTGAGAGGCCCCAAGCCCTCACCCTGCTGTCGGCTGGGGGGCCATTCTGCAGTCATCCTGGAGTCATGACGCATAATCAGGGGTGTGGGAGAATAATGCAACTGTTAGAACTAAACCTACTGGTCTAGAACCCACTGAGCAACCCCAAACCCCCTAACCGGACTCCTGTGTAGGGACTAGGGTGACCCTCGGATGTCTTGCTTTTCAGTGACAGAAGAAGCAGATGTCACAGTGGGGCCACTGATCTTCCTGGGGAAGACTAGAGACCACGGTGTGGAAGGGTCCACCTCCTCTCCCCCCTCGGTGATGCTGGGCTTAGGCCTGGCCACTGTGGTGTCCCTGACTCTGGCCGCCGTCATCCTGGGTTTCACGGGGAGGCGCCGGGCTGCTTCCCACCCTGTGTGCCCTGCGTCCCCTGCGTCCGCTTCCCAATAAAAGACGAAAGTGACCTCTGGGGTGTGGCCCAGTAACTAGATGGGGGTGAATTGGGAGGGGCTGTGTAGGGGCGGAGGGTGGACTGGAACAGGGTCGTGGGTTCAAGCAGCAAAATCGAAGTACCGTTGTGTCTTGAGCAAGTCTGTATATCAGAGAGGGTAGGGCTTTCTCAGACCAGGGCTTGTCTACCCAGGGCAAGTGTAACCCCACATCTCCAAGGAGGCCAAGATGAGAGGTGTTGGGGGCTAAGGTAGGGTGGGCCCTGCCAGCCCCGCTTCTAGGGGGGCAGAGGGTCCTGGCTCTTGGGCCCTATGGATCTGATGCCAGGGCTGGGGGCAGGGAGGACAGGACTTCTAGTCACCTTCCCTAATGGCAGCAGGCACGAAGCTACATGTCCACGTGCTGGAAGCCCAAAGGCCAGAGGTGATGGTCTAGGGCAGTGGTCACCTGGGACCTGAAGTTGCTGTAGGGGAGCCCTTCTGGGGGGTGAGTATCATGGCCAAGTCACCAGCTGTGGGTGCTTCGGGGCTTCCTGTGACCGAGGGGAGCTGCCTCTCGGCCTCCCCCACTTTCATCACTGCCCCCCAGAAGCTGCCGTGCTCCCCCAGGCCCTGGCCACAGCCGCTAGGAGTGCTCAGCAAGGGAATGGTGCCCCGGTGGTGCCCGGGAAGCCTGTGGCCCCTCTCCGGGGGAGGTGGCCGTGCTGCCGCTGTTGAGGGCTGTGACGTCCCCCACCATCGGCTGGCCCTTAGCTGCCCACCTCGCCACCAGCCGTGACTCACTCTCCCTGGGTGAAGATCTCCTTCACCGTGGAATCCCAGATTTGCCAGTCACCTGCTGTGAGCCTGGGCAGCCCTGGGGGCAAAAGGGGGCAGGTACCTGCTGGGCAGGGCTGTTAGGCATAAGCTGATTGGAGTCAAATGGCACTTAAATACATTCAGAGCAAGATCTGTGTGATTCTGGGCCTCAGAAGTACAGGAAGGCCTAGGTCCTTCTTCCCCTCCAAGCATGGTTTTGTGAACACCGTTGGGCATCACCTGGGGACTTGTGGGATAGGCAAAGTTTGGGGCCCCACCCCAGACCTAAGAATCTGCATCTCAGCAAAATCCCCAAATGATTCAGGTGTGTGAAGTACTCTGGGCCGGGTGAGTTCCATCAAGAAGGAATCCTGTCCCCCGCCCCCATCAGGTGTGCTGTACTGGAGTAAAAGACTTGAGGGTAGAAGGGGTGGGCTTCCTGGAGGTGGTGATCCTGGAGCAAATCCTCAAAGAATGAGCAGGTCCTAGCTGGGCAAAATGGGGGATGTGGGTGTGGAGGGAGGAGAGGATGGTGAGAACCTGTGGCTGTAGGAATGGAGGGCCTGGATGTCCAGTAAGGGGGAGAGTGGAGAGGCTGGCCACATAGAACTGATAACATGAAAAAGAGCCACTGGAGGGCTGAGTGCCATGGATGGGCCGTCCCTGTCAGGGAGATCGACCGAGCAGCAGAGTAAATCCTAGAGGCTGACGGAAAGCCAGCCTGGCTCCCTGCCATGGCTGGGCTGGCAGGTCACTTCATCTGTAAGATGGGACTGTCTGAAGACAGTAACAGAGCATTTGGTGGAATTCTGGGTCATGCAGCAGGACCCCTGGGCCAGATGGCCTGTCTCATATCCCACCCAGCTCCACCCCTGCCTGAGCCCGTTTCCTCCTGCTAAGAATCATTCTGTTTCAGATGGGGGAGTTCTCGACTTCAGGATTATGGTGAGGATTTATGTGACACTTGGAATGCAGCATGTGTTCAGAGCTGATCTCCAAGAAAAGGCTACTCCCAGGACCCCCTGGGAGACGGTCCTCGCTACGACCCACCCACCCGTTACTTGCCCTCATGGTCCTGGGTGTTGCAACATCTTGGGAACTCATTTCACATTCAACTTCTGCTGTCCTCAGAGGAAGTGGCTGCGTCTGGTGTGGGGAGGAGGTGTGGGGAGGATGTGTGCCGAGGACGTAACCTCAAGTGTCAGCCCCAGCTAGTTCCGGGAGGTGGGTGCCCTCAGCTCGGGCGGAGAGGCCACCTCCAGCAGTAATGTCAGAGGGCCCTGCCTTCCCACCTAAAGGTGGAGCTTCCGTGGGAAAGGGAGGAAGATGGCAGGTCCATTGTCAGGCCACCTCTTTCCCGGGCAAATGCCCGGGAAAATAGGGGAAAGTCCCTATTATATCCTGGGAAACTCGGGTGAATCAACACTTTGAGTGTTTAAAACTGCACCCAGAGTCACATAGCACATCCTGTGGGCTCCAAGTGCACCTGTTTACTCCCTTGGGAGACCCCACACTCCACCCACCTGGACCAGGTTGCAGCTCCAGCCTATGGGTGTGCCCCCATGGTAAAAAGTTTAAAAAATAAGACAATCAAAATTTGGCCTTCCTGATAGCCAGGGGTAAAAAGGGAGAGATGAGGTATGTTAAAGAACAATGAAAAAAAAAAAAATCATGATCCTACAAATATAAAATTAAAACATGTCAGAGATCTTGTTTGAACTCATTCATTGAGGGAAACCGCAAGATGGAAAAAACTGGTTCAAAGGAGAATCCAAAACACAGATTTACAAAGGTGATCAGGAATGCAGACATGAATTTGCTGATAGAGGCCAAAATGGCTTTCACAGACAGAAATCAATTGCATCTCTATGGGTAAGAGTTATTTGCATTACTATTGGTTTTGTAAAATACCTTAGTCAAAGACTAGGAAAGGCACAGACTCATAGAATCAGATACCTAGGTGTTCTCTAACACCCTTCCAGATTAACTTTTTGCCCATTTCAAGGTCTTTTACAATTTTTCCTGACAAGTGTGAGACTTATCAGGGTTTTTTTTTTTTTTTTTTTTTTTTTTTTTTTTTTTTTTTGCGGTATGCGGGCCTCTCACTGTTGTGGCCTCTCCCGTTGTGGAGCACAGGCTCCGGACGCACAGGCTCAGCAGCCATGGCTCACGGGCTTAGATGCTCCACGGCATGTGGGATCTTCCCGGACCAGGGCACGAACCCATGTCTCCTGCATCGGCAGGCGGATTCTCAACCACTGCGCCACCAGGGAAGCCCTTATCAGGTATTTTTATCAATGGATTCTGAGCAGTTCCTAGGGGCTAATGGAAGTTTCCAGGAGGAGGTTGG
The DNA here is from genome assembly GCF_026419965.1 of Kogia breviceps. Classification (NCBI taxonomy): domain Eukaryota; kingdom Metazoa; phylum Chordata; class Mammalia; order Artiodactyla; family Physeteridae; genus Kogia; species Kogia breviceps. The sequence continues at coordinate 82,767,071 of NC_081323.1, forward strand.
ATATCACCAGAAAGATAACACTGTGTCTCCCAAGGGACCACCTGCCCTCAGCCTTCAGGTTAGGACACCTTGCTTGTCCACCCACTACAACTGATCCCTTCTCTTGAGCAGCTCAAGATTCCAAATGAATGTTAAAAATAAAGTTCAACTGAGTAAATTTAAAGATCTTATTGGCTTCATTCCACGATTCATGAGTTCGGCAGCATTCCATCTAGCAAATATAAAGGGGCTCCAACGAGCTGTACAAAGTGAAAGCCTTTTATAGGCAGAAGGGGGCAGGAAAAGGAAGTTTCTAGCTAAGAGTGGATTGTTTCAGGCAAAGTCACCTATGGGGGACAGAAAGGGTCTATGGGGAGAATTACTTCACTAGTGCTGGCCAGGTAATTCCAGATTGACTGGTTAAAGGTTACTTTCCTGGGAGAGGCGGAAACTGCAATTAGGTGATAAGTCTTGGTTTGCTGACATGCGGCTTAGCACAACTGACTCCATTTTGGGCCTGATCTCCGGTGGCCTCGGCCTTGCAGCGGCTTGAAGCAGGGTTTCAGTTCCTGGCCAGTGATTGAGGTCGGGTCACGGCAGTGAGAGCACCAAATCCTAGCCACTAGACCAGTGGTCAGTGACAAGGCCCTGGCTCGTCAGCTGTGTAGAAATGAACTTCCACACAGAGATGGAAAGTAGTGAAGCAAGTAAAGTGTTTATTAGGAGAAAAACGTGTACACGTGGATAGACACACGGGTGGGCTCAAAGAGAGAGTCACACGCTCCTGGCAGTTTGAATCACTCTTATGGGGCATTTCTTCCGGGTTTCCTTTGACCAATCATGTTGCTTTACCTGGTTCTGAGTCCGTATTTGGTATATCTCAGGGTCCTCCCCTGTGTGCGTGCGTATCTCTTAGCCAAGACGGATTCCAGCGAAGAGGCCTATGGGTAGTTGACATCACTTACTATGAGGTGGCGCCCCCTCCCTTTTTGACCTCCAAGGAACCTTTCTGTGCGTGTGTAGTCGGGGAGGTCTCCTTGACTTCAAGAATAAGGAATTTGTGGTCCATTATCTCTTATCTGGGCAGGGCCCAGCCTCCTCCATCATCCTGCTTTTATGGAGTTTCTGTCCACAGGGGAGAAACTGTTCAGCTTGGGGCCCATCTATCTCCCACCTCAGGCTTGTTGTCTTTTTTTTTTTTTTTTTAAACAGCAGGGCGCCAGAGCATTCATTTACAATAAGAACAATAACTGTGGGGTGGAGGCTAGAGGTCAAGTGGGATTGCTTAGATTTAAAACAAACTTCTCCAATGAATTAACTGTGAGTTCACATTAGTTATTTCAGACTGGCAGCAAGGGAACTAGCAAGAAGGACAAACCAGTTCATCAAATTGTGCTCCCAGGGACTGGGAATTACATAAGATGGTGCTCTCAGGTGAGACTGCTTCCCTCCTCAGGGCTGCAAAACCACTGCTCTCTTGTTGGCTGTGTAGGTCACACCTGGGTCCTGAGCGAGGCCATGCCCAGAGATGCCAGGTGCTGTCAATTAATCAGAAATAATGAGCAAGGCAGCTGTGGCTTCTAATCAGACAAGCCCTCCAGGGTGTCAGATGGAGGCCCATTAGCTGAGGTACCAAGCAGTAAAATTCTGCCTTTCCAAGCAAAACATCAGAAAGTGCTCGAGCCCCTCAGTGGTAAGGCTGGGCTCCAATGTCTCGCGTTTTCCCAAGTTTTAAGTTGATCTTTTCTTGCTCCAGCGTGAGCCAGGGGCTGGTTCCAAGATTGGAACCTTTGCAAGCAGTAAACCCTGACACCTAGAGTGGAGTTGAAGAACTTTGTTTTTTAATCTAAGTTCCTTTGGCCACCACCACTCCACCTTCTATGGCCACTTCTTTCCTGGGCCACATCATTCATTCTCAGTTGCTTGGGAGCCCTCAAGGCCCGTGGGTGGCACAAATGCTAGCCTGTGAGACCTTAAAAAATAAAAGTCTTCCTGGGACTTTCCTGGTGGCACAGTGGCTAGGACTCTGTGCTCCCAATACAGGGGGCCTGGGTTCAATCCCTGGTCAGGGAACTAGATCCCACATGCATGCCGCAACTAAGAGTTCACATGCCACAACTAAGGAAACTGCCTGCTGCAACTAGGACCCAGTGCAACCAAATAAATAATTTTTTTTTTTTTTAAAAAAGAGTTCTCAGCACAAGAAAAAAAAAAAAAAAAAGTCTTCCCTTCTGGGCAGACGGCTTAGGACAGAGCCTCCGCCTGGAATGTTTCAGCTCCCACAAGGCATACCTAACCTACTCTACTGTGTGTATGTGTTGGGGGGCATTCTCATATTTTTGTGATAGAAAAAATTAGCATGAACGCATACTAAATAAAATAAAAATCCTCAGCTCATCCCTTACCTTCTTGGAGCATCTTAGGTTTCCTCTCAGAAAATATCTATGCCTCCAAGCCTGTGTGTGCATTTAAAACACACACGTACCCCAGTGTTCACTGTAGCACTATTTACAATAGCCAGGACATGGACGCAACCTAAATGTCCATTGATTGAGGAATGAATAAAGAAGATGTGGTACATATACACAATGGAATATTACTGAGCCATAACAAAGGATGAATTAATGCCATTTGCAGCAACATGGATGGACCTAGAGATTGTCATACTGAGTGAAGTAAGTCAGACAGAGAAAGACAAATATCATATGATATCTCTTATATGTGGAATCTAAAAAAAATGGTACAAATGGACTTATTTACAAAACGCAGAGTCACAGATGTAGAAAACAAACTTACGGTTACCAAGGGGGAAGTGGGGGGAGGGATAAACTGGGAGATTGGGATTGGGAGAGTGGGATATATACACTACCATATATAAAATAGGTAACTAATAAGGACCTACTGTATAGCACAGGGAACTCTACTCAATAATCGGTAATGATCTACATGGGAAAAGAATCTAAAAAAAGTGGATATATGTATATATATAACTGATTCACTTTGCTGTACACCTGAAACTAACACAACATTGTAAATCAACTATAGTCCAATAAAAATTAAAATGAACACACGCACACGCGCACACACACGCACACAAGTGCCCATTTTACTCTAACCTTCTGCTCTGAAAGTTCCTTTTGTACTTAACAATAGATCTTGGCTACCAGTTCCATCAGCACCTGTGAGTCTTCCTCATTCTTTCCACCTAGCATTCCAGGGTTATTTAACCAGCCCCGTTCTGCTATGTGTATTGGCTTAAAGTTCAGTTTGTAAGTGGCCAATCCAGTTTCCCTCATTTGCAGCTTCCTCAGGGATATCCTGCTGCAGCCTCAGAACACAGCACGCTCACTCTCTCCTGCCTAAAACTTCAAAGTCCCTGTCCCCCGTTCTCCTTCTTGCTGTTGTCCTATTTCGCTTCTTTTCACGACCGGAACTCTTTACTTTTCCCCAAATAAAAATAGTCTTTCTTTTCAGGTTATAAAAAATGGAAAGTATTCATTGGGACACAGTGAAATGCTACAGGAAAAGTACAAAGAAAGCGAGTATCACCTGTTACTCCCGCCCTTTGGGTGTCACCGTGTTGGCTAGCGTCTTCTCAAGCGCACACGGCCACGGGCATCCGTACGCAAGTGGCATCATTCCACACGTGTGGATCTATCCTCTGCCCCCCCCCCTTCAATCTCCTCCTCCCATGTGTGGAACACAAAGATTGCTCTTGGAACAGCTGCCTATGCTTCCAGACTGCATTCCTAACCTCCATGACCTCAGCTCCTGCCTCTCAATGGAAGCCACTGTGTGATCACCAACGGCCTTCCTGTCCCTAGGTCAGAAGTTTGGGACCTTTCTGGATGTCAGCCGGTTGACTGAAAGATGAGGGAGCCCAAGACTGGGAGGCAGGAGTCCTGGGTTCTGGGATGGGCTCCCCACCAGGGGACCAGCTGGTTGGGCCTCTCAGAGTGTCCGTCACCACTGAGCTCCCCTTTCGTGGAACCCTCCCTTTGGTTCTCTGCCATCATGCTCACCTGGTGTCCCCCAGTCCAACCTGTTCCCCAGACACTTCTGCTTCTCATCTGTCCTTCAAAAGTCAGCATTCCTCAGCCCTGGACTGACCTTTGCCCCTCTTCTGCGGTCTTCCCAGGTGATCTCCGTTTCCTCGCCTGTGACTCCAAAATCCCCATCTCTAGCCCAGATCTCTCCAGAGCCTCCTACCCGGCTGTTCGACGCCTCCCCCTACCGCACACTCAATGCGTGAGGTTGACTGACTGACCTCCCCACTTTTCTAGCATGCTCTACCTCATGGGAGGACACTCCCATGCACCCAATCTTCCAGACCGTGTCCTACTTCCTGCCCCTGTGGAACTTCTCCGCCTCAGCCCTCCCCCTGGCCTACCACACTGGTTCTCAACCTTGAGCCCCTGAGACTTCACCAGAGCTCCAACAGTCTGGGTTTAGAGGTCCTCCCCTCTCTAGAGTCTAGGTTCCAGAACCTTCCCAGCCAGCCTCTCACCATCGTTCTATCCATCTGAGTGTCTACATGTGTGTGCAGTGGGGTTTTGGACAAACACTCCAGTGTTTCACTGAGGAAAAAGGAAACACTTAAGAACATATCTTTTGGGTGTTGAAAGGCTTTTCTAATGCTTCAGACCATTTCATCTGCATCCCCACCTTTCCTGCAGTGAGGCCAGCCATATGGGGGTGCTCAAGTCTGGAGTCAGACACTACCTCGATAGTAGTGGGGACATGGGTTCAAGCCCTGGTCCAGGAAGATTCCACGTGCTGCAGAGCAACTAAGCCTGTGCGCCACAACTACTGAGCCTGTGCTCTAGAGTCCATGAGCCACAACTACTGAGCCCTCGTGCCACAACTACTGAAGCCTGAGCGCCTAGAGCCCGTGCTCTGCCACAAGAGAAGCCACCGCAATGAGAAGCCTGCGCACCGCAATGAAGAGTAGCCCCCGCTCGCCGCAACTAGAGAAAGCCCGTGTGCAGCAATGAAGACCCAACGCAGCCAAAAATAAATAAATAAATAAATTTATTTCAAAAAGAAAAGACCAGCTGTCAGCTGTCAACTATGTGACCTTGGACACATTGCTTAAGCTCTGTGCCTCAGTGTCCTCACCTTTTTATTTTTATTTTATTTATTTATTTTTTTTGGCTGTGCTGCATGGCACGTGGGATCTTGGTTCCCAGACCAGGACTCAAACCCGGGCCCCCTGCAGTGAAAGCTCGGAGTCTTAACTACTGGACTTCCAGGGAAGTCCTCTTTAAAATGGGAGTAATGAGGGAAGCACCTACTAGGTGATTTCGACATGTTGTTAATGATTATGGCTGAGAAAACTGAGGCTCTGAGAGGGGAAGGGAAGTGGTCCCATCCTAATCTGTAGCCATGGCAGGCATCTAGTATAAATCACAGGTAAAACGCTACTCTTCATTTCTCAATGGAGAGGTGGCTCTGGGCATAATAAAAGAACCTGACTTTGATGCCTCCCCAGACTCAAAGCCTATGTCCACTAAGTCAGCTCTGGGTGGTAAGGGGTCCCAGCCTAGGGTACAAGAAACTGGGCCTGCTACAGTTGTTCCTTCTCTTCCTTCACTAGCTTTTGGTGGGTTACTCCCCCTCTCTCCTCCTCTATAAAATGAAGTGTTTGGGGCTTCCCTGGTGGCGCAGTGGTTGAGAGTCTGCCCGCCGATGCAGGGGACATGGGTTCATGCCCCAGTCCGGGAGGATCCCACATGCTGCAGAGCGGCTGGGTCCTTGAGCCACGGCTGCTGAGCCTGCGCGTCCGGAGCCTGTGCTCCGCAACGGGAGAGACCAGCAGTGAGAGGCCCGCGTACAGACAAAAAAAAAAAAATGAAGTGTTTGAACTGAATGTTGGGGGAGGGCTCTTTCCCCATCTCCAGCAATCTGAATCTTCCTCAAATCCCTGATAAAGTATAAGTGACATTAGATTATGTAAGGATATTCAACTAGAGTGTGTGTATACACATGTGTGAACACATCTGAGCATTTTTCTGGGAATAGCTTTCTTTAGCTTTCTACAGGAGGTCTATGATCCCAAAAGATTAGTCACCAGTCTGGTTTAGGCCTCATCACCTTCGACCTGCACAACAACCTCCAGACTGGCCTCCCCACTCCTTTCTCTATCCTCCAGCCGCCGCCACAAGGGTATCCTTCGAAAATGCAATGCCTACTCTCATTCCCCTGCTTAATCTTCAATTGACTCCAGTGGCCTAAATTTCTTGCATGACATATAGAGTCCATCATAATCTTACCCAGACATTTCCCCATATCCTGCCACACCCTAATCCATTTTCTCTGTCCTCACCCCATCCATGTACCCTCTGCCTTGGCCACACAGAACATTTCCCTGCTTCCTGAATGCGTCAGGCACTTTCACATCTCTCATCCTTTGCAAGGGATTCCCTGTATTCCATCTGGCAAACCCCTATACAGGCTTCAAAATCCAATTCAGATGTCACCTCCTTTGCGATGTCTTCCTGACCTCCACCCCACGCATTAGGCACCCCCTTCTATGCTCTCACTCCTTTATCACATTTATCCTACTAGGTTGTAGGTGTGTGTTTTTTTAAATTTAATTTTTTTATTATCTACCTATCTATGGCTGCGTTGGGTCTTCGTTGCTGCACGCGGGCTTTCTCTAGTTGCGGTGAGCGGGGGCTACTCTTCATTGTGGTGCACGGGCTTCTCATTGTGGTGGCTTCTCTTGCTGTGGAGCATGGGCTCTAGGCATGCGGGCTTCAGTAGTTGTGGCACGCAGGCTCAGTAGCTGTGGCTCCCGGCCTCTGGAGCACAGGCTTAGTAGTTGTAGCGACAGCTTAGTTGCTCAGTGGCATGTGGGATCTTCCTGCACCAGGGCTCGTACCCGTGTCCCCTGCATTGGCAGGCGAATTCTTAACAACTGCGCCATCAGGGGAGTCCTGTCGTTGTGTGTTTAAGTGTCTGTCTCCCCAACGAGACACGAAGCTCTCTTGGGATATATACCCCTAAACAGGTGCACGTCGAGTTCGGCCCCGCCCCACGCTGTTCCGCTGGAACTACGTTTCCCAGAAGGCCCAGCGCCCTGGGCATGCGCACTGGGACGCAAGGAAGCGACGCTGTTTCACTCTGGCTGCCTCTTCGTTAGACTGGGAGGCAGAGCCGGAGTCGTGCCCAGGCCCAGCGGGGGCTGTACCCTGAGCCCGGTGGTGTCCTCCGCCTGCCCCCTCGCTCTCCTCAGCCTCGGTGAGAGGGGCGGACAGGCCACCTGCTCGCGTCGCCAGGGCTGGGGTCCCGGGGACGCGGGGGAGACCGAGCCGATCTGGGACCGGAAGGGGGCGGGCGTGGGCGTGAGGGAAGGTTGGGCCGGGCCTGAGAAGAGCCCTGGAGTGACGGGGGAGGGGGGGAATTGTGGGGACCGGCCTTCGGATAGATGTCCCGGAGGAGGGAGTTGGGGGAATTGGGAGGCGCTGGGAGCTTAGGACTGGACCTGGTGGGAGGGTGAACGCCGGGCTGGAAGCCGAAGGGCTAGCAGGGGGAGGGCCGCAGGCACAGAGTTTGGTCCGTATGTGGGAGTGTAGCTTTTCCCACAGGACTTGGAGGAGGCAGTGGTGATAATGCCACCGGCTGCCCTAGTTAGCGTTTGGGTTCTGCTGGGGTCTGCCTCCCGCTGGACAGCTCACTGGAGCCAGGGGCTGTACTTTAGGGGAGTTTGCCTCCTTAGTCTAACTCCTAACTCGCCTCATGTAGGGTCTGCCTTCCAGGAAGTGCCTATTTCCTGGGACCCTGGGTCACTTTCGTGGGGAGGGCATAATGTATATGCTGTGAAGAGGATTTAGGAGACGTTTTTTCCCCCCTGAAACTACCCTTTCTCAGCCAGCTGCTGTCCCCCACACTGGTTCCTCTTCCCTAAGTGCCAGTAGCAGTGGAAATAGTTTGTGCAGAGACGCGTGGACCCTTAAGAAACTCAAAATATTTCTGCATGCTCTCCTAGCTCCTCTAGAGTTGTGGTCTTTCGGGTGGCCCAAATCAGGCTTTACTTAAACCATCAGTATGACTATAACTAGGCTTCTTGTTCATTTGCCATGTGACCTTGGCCAAACTTTTTCCCTCTCTGGTGTGTTGATTTCCTGGATACCTACACTGCAGACTGGCTTACGAAGTCCTTTCAGGCCTTTCTGTGGAAGGGCTTAGTGTGTGTTTGTTTGTTTTGTGGGGTTTTTTTGTTGTTGTTTTTAGCCATCCCCTTGGTTATTGAGTAAGCAGAGGGAAACTACTGTACCTTCTGCTATGCCCAGGCTGTTGGAAAATAAATCTGGTGGTTTCCAGTCCCCAGCCACAGCACACAGACCCGACATCTGTGTATTCGTTTTCACTAACTGCTGTTTCTCAATTTAAAACCTGATCATCTTCTTCCTTGTTGGCAAAGGTGCCTTGGAATTTGTGTTGCTGAGTCAGCAAGCCTTTCAGATTTGCCCGGTTTTTGTTGTTTGCATTTTATATCAAGATGGGAACTCAAACAAGTCATTCCTCCTAAGGATCTGGTATCTCCATCAAGAAGGCACAGTTTGTGCCAGCTCTCCAGAGAGAAAAGGTGAGAGCTATGGGGACTTTACCTTGCTGCCTTCCCGATCTGGTTTTCAGTAGAGAAAGTGGGCACTGGGGAGGGTGGAATTTGAGGTCCCCAGGATGAACGTGAGCCCTGGGAGTTGATTGTTAATTGCCAACTGTCTCAGGTAAATTCAGGTGGCTTCCTGCCAGCAGCTTCTCCTGTTTAACTAGTCTTAGAAGATGCTTTCCGCCTTCAGACGTGCTTTATGGGATGAAGGACACGAGTCACGGTTTCTGCATTTGAACTGGAAATTTTAGTTCTTTTGTTACTTGAACCTTTACTGGGTGCCTCCTTTTTGTCAAGCCCCATGCTCAGTGCTGGGGGTACAGTGACCAGGCACGAAAGCTCTGTCTTCCAGGAGTTCATTGTTTGGTGGAAAAGATAAACCATAGACAGTGACAAGGTGTTGTCAGTGTGATACATATAGTGGAGTGATAATCACAGGGCGGAGCCCACCCCACCCTTGCCCAGGAGGCAAGGTCGGTCCGGAAGCCTCCAGAAGATGATAGCTAAGGTTGTGAAGGAGTAGGACCAAGGAAGTAGGGGGCGGAGCCTGACAACCGAGTCAGTATATGCAAAGTCGTGAAGAAACCTGGCCTGTCTGGGTCACTGTAAGCAGCTCAGTGTGGCAGAAGCGACAGCGTGTGAATTCGGGGGGGGCCGAGAAGCCTGGAAAGGTAGGCAGGGGTCTGAGCGGGGGCTTTTGTGGGTCATGCCAAGGCTCAGGGGAACAGAAGGATTTTAGTAGAATTCCAGGTAGGGCTTTTTTTGTTTGTTTGTTTGTTTGCTGTGCCACGCGGCATGTGGGATCTTAGTTCCCCGAACAGGGATCGAACCTGAGCCCCCTGCATTGGAAGCTCGGAGTCTTAACCACTGGATCACCAGGGAAGTCCTAGGATGGGCTTTTTTTTTTTTTTTTTTTTCTTTTTAAAACCCCACATTTGTTTATTTATTTATTTTTGGCTGTGTTGGGTCTTCGTTTCTGTGCGAGGGCTTTCTCTAGTTGTGGCACGCGGGGGCCACTCTTCATCACGGTGCGCGGGCCTCTCTCTATCGCGGCTTCCCTTGTTGCGGAGCACAGGCTCCAGACGCGCAGGCTCAGTAGTTGTGGCTCACGGGCCTAGCTGCTCTGCGGCATGTGGCATCTTCCCAGAGCAGGGCTCGAACCCGCGTCCCCTGCATTAGCAGGCAGATTCTCAACCACTGCGCCGCCAGCGAAGCCCTAGGATGGGCATTTTATGAGCCGTGACTAGAAATGAGCCAAATGAGCACCCTGGGTAGAAAGCGTGGAATGGATTATATTATTCTCTTTGTGACTGTTTCCGTACACCACTGCCAGCTTCTGAGTTTGCCCTCCTCTCAGGGGAGTTTGCCCTCTGGCTGCTCCTGGCCTTGTGAAAGAGAGAGAACTATAGAGGACAGACAGAATGCCGTGGAAGTTGGTAAGAGGGGATTTTTCTGTCAAGTGGGCACATCCCAGCATCCTGGAGGTGTTTAAATGGGGCCTTGAAAGTGTGGGTCAGCTGAAGATGGGTGGCCAAGTGGGTGAGATTCTGGGTAAAGGCGAGGCACGGAGTTGGGGAAACTGGCGGTATGCGGGGTAGCAGCTCATCACTTACACTCTTTAGGAGGGATCGGGGAGGGGAAGGTGTAGATGGAAGAAGGTACTGAAGAGAGATGCGCTGGCAGCTACTGTTGATAGGAAGGGACCAGACTGTGATGGGCTTTCAGCGTCAGCCCAGGGAACGTGCACATTATTCCTAGAGCTCTAGGCGAGGCGCGAAAGAGAGAGGGTCAGAGCTGTATCGGGAAGCTCAACCTCGCACCTGTCTCCGGGGTGGACGAGGAGAGACAGGAGCTGGAGAAGCCAGTCAGCAGAGAGTGCTTGTCAAGGTGAGAGACAGAAAGGTCCCAACCAGATGCTAGCAGTGGGGTCTGAGGAGGGGCGAGGAGAGGGCAAGCCAGGGCAGCTGCTGGGCTGTGGGGGAGAAGGCGCAGGAGGGCCAGCGCAGAGCCAGGGAATCCAGGAGGAGAGGGGCATTAGCAGGGAAGGTGAGTTTGGCTTCAGACCCGTTGAAGGTCCTGAAGAGGCCGGTGGGAATGGGGCCACAGGCGAGGGAGGAGCGTCCCTCATTCATTGCACACATGCTTAGGAAGTCGTGTGCCCTGGCTTGTGCTTGGCACTTGGAGTACAGAAAATTAAGCAGTTCCTTCTGTGTGTTTGTTTTAATTTTCAGCTCAGGTAAACAGAGAAGTAGATTAATACACACTAATTACCGTTCACGCCCGGCTTGCTTTCACTTGTTTCCAAGTTTTGTTTTGTTTGCTGTACGCGGGCATCTCACTGTTGTGGCCTCTCCCGTTGCGGAGCCTCTGGACGGACGTGCAGGCTCAGCGGCCATAGCTCACAGGCGCAGCCGCTCCGCGGCATGTGGGATCTTCCTGGACCGGGGCATGAACCCACGTCGCCTGCATTGGCAGGCGGACTCTCAACCACTGCGCCACCAGGGAACCCCCGAAGTTATTTTTAATGTGTCGTAAGTTCCTGCATTTCAACCATCCACAACAAAAGCCAGGATCTTGAAACAAAATACACATCCAATCATTTGATCTTTCTTCACATTCCCATCCTGAGATAACCATTATCCCCTCACTTTCATTTTTATGTAGTTTTATGGTACCTGTGTATTCCTAAGGCACTTAAAAAATATCGCTACAGTTTGTCCATAGTATTGCATGTCATCTGGTTCATTTGTCTTGAATATTGAATAATATTCCATGGTGTGGACAAATCTCAGTTTATGTGTCTGATCTTCCATTGATGGGTACCTGCTCGTTTCTAGTTTTGCTGTCACGAGTGGACTGCTCTGAACATTTCCGTACATGTTTCCTGTTGCACATATGCAAGAGGTTTTCTTGGGTGTGAGCTGAGGGGTGGTATTTTGCTGAGTCATAGGGTGAATAAATGTCCAACTCTTGTAGTTGTTACTAGACTTTTTTTGAGGTGGTTGTACAAGTTTTCACTCCACCAGCAGCAGAATGTAGGCCTTCCACTTGCTCCACACTCTTGTCAACACTTGATATAGGCTGGCTTTTTAAAATTTCTGCCAATGGAGTGGGTATAAAATGGGATCTTTGGGATCTTGATTTCTGTGTCCCTGAGCCCTGATGTCGAACATCTCTTCATAAGTTTATTGGCATGTGTGTTTCCTGTAAATTATATGTTCACTCTTTTGCAATTTTTCTGTGGGCTTCTTGGTGCTTTAAAAAGAAAATTGACTTGTAGGAGTTCTTTATATATCCTTGATTTTAATCCTTCTTGCTTATTGTGAATATCGTTTTCCAGCTTTTAACTTTCTGCTTTCTTTGAGGCGTGTTTTGCTGAACAACCATTCTTAATTTTAACACAGTGAAATGTATCTTTTCATGTATAGCCAGTGTTCTGTGCCTCGTTTGGAAAATCTTTTCCTGACCATAATCCTTGCCTTTTAGGAGTCCGTGCCCTAGTGGAGGGGACAAGTAGATAATTGCACTCAGATGTCACATGGACATTGGTGGTTAGAAGAGGCCACTTCTCCGTGCAAGGCAGGAGTGGATGTAGGAAAGATTTCACTGGGCAGAGAGTCTCAGGCTGGGAATTAAGGATTGAGTAAGTGGACAGGTGGGATGCGTACTCTTGGTGGGGGGCGAGGGGCAGGAAACAGCCTGGCCGGTTCTGGGCTCTCACTGGAGTTACTGATGGCTGGAGCAGAGGGCTTAGGGACTCAGGCAGGTCATCTGAAGAAAGATCTGGATGCTCTGCATGCATGGGATTATTAAAGCCATGGGAGCAGATGAGAGGGTCACGGGGGAGGGTGGAGAGAAGAGAGGTAGGCCAGGGCCCAGTTGCCTGATGCAAGGAAAGGTGTGGCTCTGGGAAGCAGGTTGGGCTTCCCTGGGGGTGCCCCTCACCACATGCCGCCTGCCGTGCTGTTGGATGCTGCATTTCACCCTCAGGTGCTGGGCAAAGACTGACATGTCTACAGAGGGCAGGCATGTCATAGGGGAGGCTGGCCAGAGGCATAAGCACTCTCCCACTTTTCAATAGAGAAATGGGTTCAAAGACGTATTTCTCAACTATGGGTCAGTGGGACCACAGTGAGGTCAGCAAACTGTGGGTCGTGGGCCAAATCCAGCTCATGGGCCAAATCCAGCCCACAGCCTCTTTTTGTTAATAAACTTTTATTGGGACACAACCACTCCAGTTAGTTTATGTGTGGCCTATGGCTCTTTTCACACTACAGTGGTGGAGTTGTGTAGTTGCAGGAGACACCCAGTGTCCTACAAAGCCTAAAATATATACCTTCCAGCCCTTTATAGGAAAAGTTTGCCGGCTCTGCCCTGGGGAGTTGTGGTAACCGTGGTAACCTTTAGAGTAGTACCAGCTGCCACAGTGGTGCAGCTCCGTGCTGCTGGCTACATAATGAATCTGGGTCAGGCCTGCAAATGTTGCCAGGTTTTCTGGTTTTCAAGAGAAGCTAGAAATCTGGATTTTTTTTAAAAAATGGTGGATAGTCCAGTTTTTAAACATTGGCTCAGTTTGTAAAATCTAAAAACTGTGTAGTAGGTCAAGCAGACACATCTGGCAGGCCGATTTGTCCTCATCAGTTTATCCCTCTGCAAACTGATTTGGGTTTGCTTATACCTGTGGCTTCTCAGGCAAGTTGTTTATCTTTTGCCTCACTTTTCTCGTCTATAAAATGGAGATGATACCCTTTGCTCAGGAATGTGAGGATTAAATGAGAACACTTATAAGATACTTAGCACGGTGCCTGGTATATAGTAAGCTCTTTGGTTGGTGGTCACTGGTGTGCTTATGGCCAGTGGTGTGCTTGGTGGCCACTGGTGTGCTTATGGCCTCTGGTGTGCTTGGTGGCCACTGGTGTGCTTATGGCCACTGGTGTGATTGGTGGCCACTGGTGTGATTATGGCCACTGGTGTGATTGGTGGCCACTGGTGTACTTATGGCCATGGTGCTTGCTGCTGCCTCCGCTGCTCCCCCGTTCTGGCCGCAGGGTAGGCTCTGATGACCTGTGGGTGGTCAGGTTGCTCCTGGCAAAGCAGGAGCAGCAGGTTCTTGGTGCTGGCGGAGGAGGTTGCCCACTGGGGAATTGTTAGTCGCTGGGGCCTGCCCCCTGGCTACTGTGTGGCTTTCTGAACCCTATTTGGAGCATTCTGCTCTGACCTGCCCCTGGAGGGCCCTAGTCAGGCACCAGCCAGGACAGGTGTTGTCACTTCCCTTCTAGCAGCCCCACGTGCAAGGGACAAGTCATGTGTAGTTCCGTCCGTCTCTCAGAAGCCTAGTCAGGTCTGGGTGGCACCAACTTAAGCCATCTCTTTTCTAGACAAAAGCCCTACCTTGCAGCGCTCCCCTGCTGTAATAGTTTGGGCACCTGGATGGTGTGTTATTTGCACTTTCTTAGAACTCAGGGGTGGGACATGTGTCTCTTGGCAAGGAGGTGCCATGGTGCTTTGACAGGCCTGTTAGTGAAACTCCACTGGGACGGGAGCAGCTGTCTGAAGTAATGATGGTAAGTAACAGTGGTGGGGTTTGTTTCATATTTACGATCTTTTGAAAGTGGTGGGCATTGTAGAGGTTTGTTTCTGAAAACAAAAGTAATAGTTTACCCTTTAGAAAATGTGAAAAGTTCAGATATATAAGGAAGTTGAACAAAAGGTCTCCAATAGTTTCTGCACTCAAAGGCAGCCGTTGTTAGCGTTTTGGTACATTTCTGCTGAGTTTTGTCTCTGCTTCTCTTTTACCGAGTTAAAATAGTGCTGTGGGGAATATCTTTATGTTGAAGTTTTTCGTTCATCTCCTTTGATAGATTTTTTTAATGATTGTGTCAAAGCAAGTGAACATTTTTTTTAAATTTATTTTTATTTTATTTATTTTATTTTTGGCTGCATTGGGTCTTCATTGCTGCACACGGGCTTTCTCTAGTTGCGGCGACTGGGGGCTACTCTTCGTTGCGGTGCACGGGCTTCTCATTGTGGTGGCTTCTCTTGTTGCGGAGCACAGGCTCTAGGCGCGCAGGCTTCAGTATTTGTGGCACGTGGGCTCAGTAGTTGTGGCTCGCGGGCTCTAGAGCGCAGGCTCAGTAGTTGTGGCGCACGGGCTTAGTTGCTCCGTGGCATGTGGGATCTTCCCGGACCAGGGCTTGAACCCATGTCCCCTGCATTGGCAGGCGGATTCTTAACCACTGCGCCACCAGGGAAGCCCAGGTGAACATTTTTAAACCTCTTGATACGTATTACCAAACTGTTTTCTGGAAAGGGTTTATCTGTCCCAGAGGTATGACATCTCAGTGTACTCTCGCCAGCACTGAGTATTGAAATTATGTTTACTGCTTTGACAGGCAAAAAAATAATAGGCCATTGTTTTAAATTTGTATTAAAAACAACATGTCTAGCAAAATAGAACATTTCTTTGGTGTGTTTGTGTGCAGTATTCGACTTTCCCATCTCCGTGAGAAGGCTTTCTGACAGTGCCCCGGTGGCCGGCTGCCCCGTAACAAGTCTTTGAAGGTTATGCTCTGCTTACAGGTCATGCGCACTGTGTCAGCTGGTGGGGTGTGGAGTTGCAGGCCCATGCTTCTTAGGAAGCACCTGAAAGAGACGGAAATAGGGTTTGAAGTCCACCCGGTCTCACTGGTCTCCAATCCGTGCCCCTCAGAATGCCTCTGTCCCACACAACAGCTTCCTGGACCTCTCAGGAAGTAGGAATGGAGGGCAGCGCCTGTGTCAATAAGAGCACCCCTCTTTTCTGCGTTTTACATATCGATGGGCAGCGTACGGTCACATTTGGAAAAGGGTTCTGCTGCTTATAAGAGGCTGGAAAACCCATCCAACTGCCTGAGCAGTGGAGCCGACTGTCCCAAGGTCACCGAGCATGGAGCCAAGGGTGAACTGTCCAGCTCAGGCTTGGGCCAGGCCACTCTGTATTTCGGTGGGCTCTGGGGGGAGGAAACGGGTCCTCACATATTGGCAAATTGACAGTCTCCCAGTCTGGGCACCAGTTTAAAAACCACGCTCGGGGCCTTCTTTCTGGAGGCCGCAACTGTAAGGGGATCCATTTGTGTGGTTTCCCCTACCCGGAGGCCCACAATCGGGCAGGATGAGTTTCACTCAGATTCCTGCATCAGCTTAGGTCTTGTTCTAAAGCTTTTGTAAATCCTCTGGGAATAGAAAGACTCTTGGACACATGCAACTTTTCTCCTTTGTGTGAAACCCCTCTCTGGTAGGACAGCAGTGTCCCTCTGTGCCTCGGAGCCATGGGGCTGTGCACAGGCGTTTGTGGCTAAATCTGACAAGAGAATGCAAGAGAAGGCAGGATGGTTTTTCTCGTGGTCGAAGTTGTTGATACATTTAAAAAATTTTTATTTATTTATTTATTTTGGCTGTGTTGGGTCTTCGTTGCTGTGCGCGGGCTTCTCATTGCGGTGGCTTCTCTTGTTGCAGAGCACGGGCCCTAGGCGCACGGGCTTTAGTAGTGGCATGCGGGCTCAGTAATTGTGGCTCACAGGCTCTAGAGCGCAGGCTCAGTAGTTGTGGTGCACAGGCTTAGTTGCTCTGTGGCATGTGGGATCTTCCCGGGCCAGGGCTTGAACCCATGTCCCCTGCATTCACAGGCAGATTCTTAATCACTGTGCCACCAGGGAAGCCCCTGATACATTTTTTTTAGAGATAACTTCGGTCCGATCATAATAAGTAATATGATCATTGTAGAACATTTGCCAGTACAGAAAGAGGTAAAGAATACATATCCCATAACTCCATCACTCCTAGTAAAATGTCAGAGTTGTTCCTTCCCACCTTTTAAAAATTAGCTTATATAAGAACCTGGTGTCAGACTGGCCATCTGACGTTGAGTAAATTCTTAATTGCTTTTGGCCTCGGTTCTCAGGTCTGTAAAATGGGGATAATCTTTACCTTCAAGGGCAGTTGAGGGTTGAGAGAGCTGGATGGCAAGAGCACTGGACAGAGTGCGTGCCACATAGTAGGTGCTCAGTAAATGGCACACCCGCCCGCTTGAGAGCCTATAGTGTATATGGTTACATATCCGGTATTTTTAACTTGTCAACAACATCATCCTAGGTCTGAAAGCGCGCGTGTGTGTGTGTGTGTGTGTGTGTGTGTGTGTGTGTGTGTGTGTGTGTGGTATGCGGGCCTCTCACTGTTGTGGCCTCTCCCGCTGTGGAGCACAGGCTCCGGACGCGCAGGCTCAGCGGCCATGGCTCACGGGCCCAGCCGCTCCGCGGCATGTGGGATCTTCCCGGACCGGGGCACGAACCCGTGTCCCCTGCATCGGCAGGCGGACTCTCAACCACTGCGCCCCCAGGGAAGCCCTGAAAGCCTTTTAAAAACATTTTTCAAGGCTCATATTCCATCATTGGGGTGTACCCATAATTTATTTAAGAATTCCCTTATTCCATTATCATAAAGTATTTAGGTTGCCCCCAGACTAAGGCTGTTTCCCCATGGCCAATTAGAATAATAACAGTTTTCATAATTAAGAACACCCTAAATAGCCCCATCATTAGGAGCCGAAACAAATTAGGTTTTTGAACTGCAGCTTGGGGAGGGCTGAGGCTATAACAGAGACTGGATGCATTGGCGCGGCCGCTCGGCGTGCGTGATTGCTGCGCTCGAGCGGAACATCAGTGGGTGTTCTGGGCATCGTGCCAAATGTGCCCCAGGCCCCTGGAGCAGAAGGTGCTCCTCCCTTTCGGCGTGTGTGTTTTAGAGCCTCTGGGATATTGGGCATTTGAAGAGCTGCAGCCCCAGCTTTGGGTCAGCCCCAGCTCTGCCCTCAGGGAGTTCCTGTTCTGGGGGGTGGTGAGAGGGGGGACAGATACTGACACCAATAAATGCAGTGTGTTTGGATAAATGGAGAATGCAGTGAGGACGCACAGGAAGACGGGGTCGGCACTTTCTGTTAAAGGTGTGGCTCAGAGCGGGGTGTGTGGCTGAGTCTGGAAAGATGGGCGTGTTCGCTGGGGGCTTAGGCGCAGAGAGGATGGAAGTCTGGAC
Organism: Kogia breviceps; assembly: GCF_026419965.1. NCBI lineage: Eukaryota > Metazoa > Chordata > Mammalia > Artiodactyla > Physeteridae > Kogia > Kogia breviceps. Next base: position 82,784,730 of record NC_081323.1, read on the forward strand.
ATGGGACCAGCAGGATCAATGTCTGGGAGGTGGGAAGTGGCTCCGAATGTCCGGCACTTGCTAGAATTTGATGCAGGTGGGCAAAAGGTGGAGGACTTTGTATCAGTGGGGACAGTGGCCGGTCATGGAGGGGCCGTGTGCTGTGTCTTTCTCATCTCTGGGTCTCTAGTGCCCTGACAGAGCCTGGACTGTCATGTGCCTGCGGTCTGTAGGCCGAACACGTTCATGAAGAGCTTAGCTGAAGTTCTCGAGTGTAGTTCTCAGGCTGTTTGGCAGAGTTCTCCTAGTTGGTTCATCTGGGGGTGTGTGGACATGCTGGAACATACCACGTGTGCTGGTACGTGGGAGGCCCCTGCTGCCCCAGAGATGAGTGATGCCTGCCAGGAGGTACCAGGGGGAAAGTCTGGGCTCAGGAGTAATTGGCCCTGCAACCAGTCCTGTGATCTGTAGCTGGATGTGGGTCCAGAGACCTCTAATTGCAGGCGCTGAGCTAATAAGATCGCCAGCCATCTCGAGGGCGTCCAGGTCTAATCCTCCAGGGCGGGATGCGTGCTTCTGTTGGAGTGGTTGGCAGCTCAGGGGCGGCCCTGGCCCCCCGTATGTGCTCAGAGTTATTGCAGGCGTGACTCATCGCCCGTGTTCTCAGGCCGGGTAGCTCAGTGCCGCCCTGGGCCGCCACTCCTCACCCAGACGTGAGGGGTGGGAGGTGCTGTGTTGGAGGGGGGCAGGGAAAGGGAGGGAGGCCAAGATTTGCTGATGTGGGCTGTGTGCCTGACGCTGTTCTGGGTGCTTTATACGCACCTATCCATCCGATTCCCCTAGAAAAGCAGTTAGAATAGAGGTTGATATGCCCACTTCCAAGTGAAATCGGGCTTGGAGGGCTTAGGTCCCTTCACCAGGTGACACAGTGAGTAGAGTGCGGCGAGTACGCGGTGTGTGGATGCCAGGACCCGTGCCTCTTCCCCGTCACGTGCTGCTCCAGCTCTGCCTTCCTTGTTGGGCAGGTGGTCTCAGCCTTCTCACTGAAACCCCGCTGGAGTGCAGTCTCAGGGGCAGCAGCACAAGCCCAGGGTCGCAGCCTCATTAGTGGCCATGGAAGTGAGTCACCAAAACCACCGGGGCCTCGGTTTTCTCGTCTGCAAAATGGAGAAAATTCGATGTCTGTACTTAAGGGTACTGTGTGGGGATCGTAGCAGATGATGTGACTGGGAACGCTGTTGGCACCAGGGCCCTTTGTGGACGTAACAGCTGAGGGTGCTCACAGCTTGAGACGCAGGCTCCTCTCTCCCTTCCTCCCCTCCCCGCCACTTTCCCTTTTCTCCCTCCCCCCTCTCTAAGCAAGTGGGGCGCAGAGAGGCTGAGAGGCTAGAGAGGGCTTAAGCATCTATAGGATTTTAATGTTTATCTAGGGCGGAGCCCAAGGTAGAGCTCATGCTGAGCTTTCCTCGCTAAGAAAATGGGCATTAGAGCCAGTTGATCTGGGTTTGCACTCTGTGCTACCACTTACCAGTGTATGTGTGACCTTCAGTAAGACCTTGACTTCTTTGTTTTCCTGTCCATAAAGTGGGAGAAATACCGCCTTGTCAGTCTGTTTGGCCCCGTTCTTCTCTCACCCTAGGAGCTTCCACAGACCCCCTTTCTTCTTCAAACAGCTACAAGCACATAGACTCTTCATCTGCCTCCATTCAGTCGTGCTTTGAGCTAATCCGTGTATAACACGTGTTACATGACACGGCCTGTGCTGGGGCTGGCGAGGTGGCTGTGGACAAGGCCGGCTTGCTGGGTGTCTGCCTTCTGAGGGCGTAGAAAGACAGGGCCTGCCGTATGTGCACGTGGGCGCTAGCGTTCTGGTCGGGGCCGTGGAGGAGAAGTTCATGTGATGGATGGCCTGGGAAAACCCTGAGTGATGCAACTGGGCGGGAGTGACTGGGAGAAGAATGTCTTGGGAGAGGGGTGTAAAGTCTTTGGACCTGACCGCTGGTCAGCAAGGCCCAGGCCCAGGGAGTGGGGTGCAGAGAGGCCAGAGAGGGAGGGCTTCAGCATCCATAGGATTTTAATGTCTATCTAGGGTCTGCCCTCTGTGGTTAATGGTGCAGGAAACCAGGGCAGCCTGGAGACCTGGACAGAGCTAGGACTCACCTATGCTTAGAGTCGCAGCTCTGGCTGTCCTTGAGCCCCTGGTCCTTTCTGAGACATAGTGTTTTTTTTCATCTGTAGTACAGCAGGTGTTAATATGTGTCTTACAAACAAACCTGCTTTGGAAACCTGTGTGGCGTCCTCACAAAGGTATAAGGGGTCACGATGGCCTCAGTCCACAAAGGATTGGGGTGCCTCATGAAAATACATATAGTATAAAAGGATACACTTAGTAGTTGGGCCAGAGGGAAATTGTTGGTGAAAGGACAGAAGCAGGGCTGATGATTAGCACCAGAATTCACCCACTGTGTCTTCTGTACATTTGCAGAGGTAAGGAGGCTGCTTGATTGACTCCGAATTCTTCCTGGCTGCCTGAGCAGAGACAGAATTAGGTACTTGGTTCACGATGCCCTTAAGGTATTAGGGAAAAAAGTGACTGCGGAAAAGCATGATCTTTTTTCCCACACTGAGACTGACTCTGGCAGGGCCACCATGTGTGTCGGTAACTGTGTGTCTGTCTTGTTTCAGGTGTCCTGTAAGCGCTGGGCAATGAACCTGAGACTGCAGCCCAGAGTGGTCTGAAGCCGCTGGGGAGAACAGAGGGAGTCCTGGAGAAGATGGCCATGGCCCCAAGCCCTTCCCTGGCTCAGGTGTACACCAGCCCCGTGGCAGTGGCCGTGTGGGAATGGCAGGACGGGCTGGGCACCTGGCACCCCTACAGTGCCACTGTTTGCAACTACATCGAGCAGCAGTTTGTGCAGCAGAAGGGCCAGCGCTTCGGGCTGGGGAGCCTGGCCCACAGCATCCCCTTAGGCCAGGCTGACCCCTCACTGGCTCCTTATATCATCGACCTCCCCAGCTGGACGCAGTTCCGCCAGGACACTGGTAAGGCACTTCCTGCCTCGAGTATGTGTCCAAGTGCCTGTTTCGGGCTGGGCGTCGTGCTAGGTGTTGGGGATCACAGAATTGACCCTCAGCGTTATCCTGCCCCTGAAATGCACACGGTCAGAAGGCGGGTGCTGGGAGTGATAGCAGTGTGAGATGTTCCTTAGTGGTCCAGGGTGCCTCGGGAACACAGTGCAGAGGCCGTTTCAGCCCCTTTCCCCCTTGTCTCCCAAACGAGAAATGCCTGCTTCCGCCCACAGAGATTCAAGGGTCTCGCTGGCAGTAGGCAGGCAAGCAGGCTGGCCGGCATGGGGGTGGCCACACCATGCTAGTTAAGAGGGCCTGGTGATGGGTTCCAGCTCCTATATGATAGCTGTGTCACATGGGCAAGTTACTTCACTCTCCTGTGCACTCATGTTTCTCTGTGTGTGTGTGTGTGGTGTGTCTGTTGCTCAGTATTACTGAGAATGGGGCCACCAGCTTCTTCCCAGAGCTGTGCACTATCCCTATAAATCAGTGGTTCTCAGCTGGGGGCAATGTTTGGAGACTTTTTTTTTTTTTTTTCTTCTTTGCGGTACGCGGGCCTCTCACTGTAGTGGCCTCTCCCGTTGCGGAGCACAGGCTCCGGACGCGCAGGCTCAGCGGCCATGGCTCACGGGCCTAGCTGCTGCGCGGCATGTGGGATCTTCTCGGACCGGGGCACGAACCCGTGTCCCCTGCATCGGCAAGCGGATTCTCAACCACTGCGCCACCAGGGAAGCCCCGGAGACATTTTTGATGGTCAGGACTGGGGCGGGGTGCTGCCAGCATCTAGTGGGTAGAGGCCAGGGATGCTGCTAAACATCCTACAATGTACAGGACAGCCCACAACAAAGAATGATTAGCCCAGAATGTCACTAGTGCCGAACCTGAAGACTCCTGCTCTAATCCCTGTAGCAGCCTCCTCGAGGGTGTGAGGACTCAGGCTTCCGGGCAGTGGATGCAGATAAAAGTCCCTGCCTTCATGATGTTTGCAGTCACTGAGAAAGGCAGCGCACAAGATAAATGATTCGTGAACTGTGTATGAGTTAGGTAGCAATGAGTGTTTATCAGGGAATGGATGTGTAAAGCGCCAGGAGAGGTTGTTTTGAGGTTTGAGCTTGGGTGGCCTGGTCACCAGGAAGGGCTGGGGACAGATCAGGAGGGAGGGGCAGGTCGTGCAGGGCTTTTCCATCCCTTGAGGGACTTCGACTTTTCTTCTGAAAGGAGGAACCCTGGGAAGATTTGGGCAGAGGAGTGACGTAATCTGATTTGGGGGTTAAGAGTATCCCACTGGCTGCTGAGGTCGGGAGACCAGCTAGAAGGCAATCGCAGTGATCACCTTTTGACAAATACTGTTGGAAGCATGGCCCAAATTGATTTTTTTCTTTCTCTCCTGAATCCTCAGGTTTGGTTTATTAATTTAAGCTAACCACAGGCGTTTCCTAATAGTTGCAACCTGGGAAGTCCAAGGGAGTCTAAGTACATCCATGTGAGAGAACTGTGTAACAGTTAATAAAGAGTTTTACAAAGTTTTAGAGACATAAGAAATACTTACGGCATAATACATGGAAACAGGACAATTTTTCAGTATGATTGTCAGCTACACCTAAACATACATGCCTAGGAGACTAGACGGGAAGGAATATGTTACGATATACAATATACATCATGTGCTTTCTTTTCCTCTTGGTGGTTGGATTATGGATGATTTAATTTTCTTCAGACATTTTGTTTTCAGTTTTTTTTTAAGTCAGGCTACATAGGTTTCATTTTAGGAATATTTTGAGCCACAGCTGGTCTTTGACCTAAGTGTCCAGCATCCCTCACTCCTGCTGAGAAGCACTGGTCCCTCTCTGCCACTTGATCCCTTTGGTCCACAGTTTCTTTGCATAGAGAGAGCTCTCTACCCTTCACCCCAAATGTAGAGAGAATAATCAATGCCAGCCTTTAGGTCAGACGGCAACATAACCGTATGTACACCGTGATCATGTTGTTTTATTTTGGTTGTAGAAAAAAAAAGAATTTTTTTTTTTTTTTTTTTTTTTGCGTTATGCGGGCCTCTCACTGTTGTGGCCTCTCCCGTTGCGGAGCACAGGCTCCGGACGCGCAGGCCCAGCGGCCATGGCTCACGGGCTTAGTTGCTCCGCGGCATGTGGGATCCTCCCGGACCAGGGCATGAACCCGTGTCTCCTGCATCGGCAGGCGGACTCTCAACCACTGCGCCACCAGGGAAGCCCGAAAAAAAAAAAGAATTTTTAAACTCCCTTTTTTGGGGAGGTGGTGAGTGGCTAGCAGATGAGCTTTATATGTGCAACGCTCCTTTTACAACAGGCACCATGCGGGCTGTGCGGAGGCACCTGTTTCCCCAGCACTCGGCCCCGGGCCGGGGCGTCGTCTGGGAGTGGCTGAGTGACGACGGCTCCTGGACAGCGTACGAAGCCAGCGTCTGCGACTACCTGGAGCAGCAGGTGGCCAGGGGCACCCAGCTCGTGGACTTGGCTCCCCTGGGGTACAACTACACTGTCAACTACGCCGCCCACACGCAGACCAACAAGACTTCCAGCTTCTGCCGGAGCGTGCGGCGCCGGGCAGGGCCCCCGTACCCAGTGACCACTGTCATCGCTCCACCGGGCCACATGGGAGTGGCCTGCTCTTGCCATCAGTGCCTCGGCGGCGGCACAGCCGGCCCCATGTCAGGCCGCTACCGCCACTCCATGACCAACCTCCCCGCCTACCCAGTCCCCCAGCCACCCCACAGGACCACCGTTGTTTTGGGGGCCCACCAGGCCTTTTCTCCGTACAACAAGCCCTCACTCTCTGGGGCCAGGTCTGCACCCAGGCTGAGCACCGCCAACCTCTGGGCTGGGGCGCTGCCCTCCCTGGGGAACCAGCCCCTCTACCGCTCCAGCCTCTCCCACCTGGGACCTCAGCACCAGCCCCCAGGACTGTCCGCTGCCGGCGCAGCCAGGTATCTTGTGTTACACGGACGGTCGTTTTGTCCGCCCGCATGCCTTGTCAGCGGGCTTGGGTTTCTGCTCTTCTTTAGCTGGGAAGACTCCCCCCAAATGCCTGCAGACTCGGCACCTGCCTCCTCGGCTGTCCCTGCTACGTCATCCCCTTTGCATGTGTCACGTGGTGCCGAGGTGCCACGCTGTCCACAGCCTTGTGTCCCGGGGAGCCTACCTGACTTCTGGCACTTGAGTGCTGGTAGTTGCCACATGGGTTAAAACCGGTGATCCTTTCATTGACTCAGGAGAATCGGGCTCTCTGAGCAGTTAAAGATTTTTTTTGGCTGTGCCTGTGTGCCACGTAGCTGGGGCCGGGTACCTGAGGACATTTCTCTGACTCAGTCTATGTGCCCGGCCCTGAAGTCACAGACATGGAAGGTTCAGCCCTCTCCCTAAGCCCACGGTCTCATCCAGGGAAGGCTGTGACCCCAGTTTTGGTGCTTAAAAGTTGGCTGAGGAGAGAGCAAAGTGCTGAGCGTGTTGGGGGTGGCAGCAGGTGACATAGGGCAGCTGCTGTGCTGGTACAGTCCATGTCTCATAGGGCACCCTGAGAAAGATGATGAAATGGGCCCCATCCAGACCAGGTGGCACTTTAAAGTGGGGAAACCCCTGAGTGGCCAGTGGTTGGGTGCATCTGGGATGCTCAGAGACCTATCACTGACCAGGGGCCTCATCATTGATGATTATTGAGGGTCTGGGGCCTGGAGAACATTTTGAGAACTCAGAGTGTTAGCCGGGATGGGGCTGATTTCTGGGAGGGGGTGACCTGGGCGGGTGGTGACTGGATGTGTAGGCCTGTGGCCGCCCTGTTTCCCAGGGAGTCAGCCTCTTGGTGCCACGTCACTCACCCAAGCCCACCCACCGGCCTGCCTGACCACGGGGAGGGCTGAAGCTTCCCAATGTGGCCAAGAAGTCCTTGGCAGCTTCTCAGGCCTTTAGTATTTCTTCTAGTTAGGTTTCAGAGGACCCTTCCAGCTTCGATAAGACAGTGACAGCTGTCACTCACCAAGCACATGTTATAGCCGGGCCCTGTTCAGCAGGCTGTGTGGGTGATTTCATGAATCCTCCCAATGGCCGGATGGTAGGGGGTGTCCCCAGCTTACAGGGGAGAACATTGAGGCTGACGAGGTTGGCAGCACAGCAGGGAAGGGGCAGAGCTGGGATCAAACCCAGGCCCCTTGTGGGGCATGTGGAGTATTTTTTTTTTTTGAAAAAAAATTTTTTTAAATAATTATTCTTTTGTATTTTGGCCACGCTGCGTGGCATGTGGGATGGTTCCCCAACCGGGGATCAAACCCGGGCTTCCACGAGGAAAGCTCTAAATCCTGACCGTTAGGCCACCAGGGAACTCCCCATACGGAGTGCTTGAAGCTGTCTAAAAGGCAGAGTGAGAGGAAGGCAGAGGGCGTCCTGAGGGGTGCGTGCAGAAGCCGCCAGTACACAGAGGAGGGGATGGGCCCCCTGGGTCCGGGTGTCTTCCTGCGTGTCCTCCAGGAGTTGGGGCACGTGGATGTGAGATCTCTCTGGGAATTGGGAGCACAGGGAGGTATGGCCGGGACCCTCTCTGTGGGCTTGCACAGAGACAAGCAAGCTGGGCTCCGTGCCGACCCAGTCCCTCCCAGTGCTCTGTGAGGCCCTTTCCAGTATGTGAGTCAGTCTCTCTTAGAGAGAAACATGTCACGTTTGCCAGCCCAGAAGGGTTATCAGCAAGGCTGGAGCTGCTTTTATGACTAGGTCGGCTTTGCCTAGCCTCCTGGGGCTTATGTTCTTACAAATTAACTGCGGCAAGTTTCTAGATGGTTCTAGAGCTGGGATTCTGGGATTGAGCCAGGCAACTTCATGGGCTTTGTTGCCTTCTTCTGGTATGGGGCGCCCATCAGTCTCCCCTGATATTTCTCTGGGGTCTCCCCTTCCCAGCCTGAGGGCCCAAGAGGCTAATGAGGTGGGTCCCACCAGTACCGTCCAGGCCAATTACAGAATGGAAGGCTGCCGGGCCAGATGGCCTTACCTTTGCTGCTGAGTTGTGCATGTTGCTGCTTACCCTGCTGCCCTGCGTTGTAAACCAGAAGGGAGCGGGGCTGGCAGGTGAAACAGCCTCAGAGGGGCCTGCTGCCTGAAGGGGGTGTTCACCTTGATCTCCTGCAGCTCTTCAGGAGCTGGGAGGGGTGACATTCACTCGCAGGGGCCGGTGTTTTCCTGTCTCGTTTGTAGTGTGGTTCTCTGCAGTTAACCCTTCTCTAATGGCTGTTGTAGAGCCAGAGGGGGTTTAATAAATCCCTGACCTCTTAACCCAGCAGAGCCAGAAGGATTTGAAAACACCTGGCACCTTAGTCTTCTAGCGGCTGTGGTGCAGATCTCAAAGCCAGGTGAATGTCAGCAGCATCAGGTGAAGGTTACCGCGTGGGTGGAGGAGAAAGTGTTTACTGGTAGCTGCTGGGAAGGACATGTGAGTCAGTGAAATCAAAATTTGTGGAACCCATGTGTTTTTTTTTTGTTGTTGTTGTTTTTTTTTTTTTTTTTTTTTTTTGTAACCCACATAGTTTCAAATCACTTCTTGCTCAATCTGGGTAAAACCTTGGCTGACTGATTTGCCTGGTGCCCCAAGGGCCTTTCTGAGTAGGCAGTAATCCATCGAAAAGATACATGATTTGTCACTGAGCCGCTGGGTTTAAGTAAATTTCCTAATAGCTGAAGTTTATCCCTTTAAGCACCAAAACTTGTGTTTCAGTGATGTTGGATGGAAAACTTTCCAAAATGTGTCATGCACACATTCTTTAATAGAGGGTGTGCCAGCTGGTTTAGCATTCTGATGACTTGGGGTGGTGATTAGGACCAGCTCTCTATTGCAGCTTTGGTGTGGCTAGGCCTTGGGGTGCTTTGTCCCTGCACTAACGCGGCCTAGGAAAACGGCTCTCAGTTTGCTTTCATCAGCTGTGTTCTTGCTGCTGCTGTTCTCCCAGCCTCTGAAAGCACCCTGCTCCCTCCCAGTATCGGCCAGGCTCTTCAGACTTGTGGGATTGGGGTCCTGGGTTCCAGTGGGTCCTTGCCCCTGACTCGCTGTAGGCCCTCGGCTCCACTCCATTTTCTTTCTGCGACTCTTTTCCTCTCTGAAGGTTACGGAATTGGGCGGGTCAGTTTCTAAAGTTTCCTCTTGCTCTGATAGGGCTGTGGTTTTCAGGATTTGGTGAGGGCCCTGCAGCTCTCCCGGAGCCACCTGGCTCCGCTGAGACCTGGGAAACAGTGGGCATTTGGATCGTGCTGCAGATTGAGCCTGGCAGACACCCTGGAGGCCTTTGGGAATTATTCGCATTTTACAGAGAGAAAATAAAGCTCAGAAAGGGGACTCGCCATGTACCAAGGCACCCAGCTTTTAAGCGCTGCGGGGGCTGGAAGGGGGTCGCCAGGCTCCACGTCATATGCTTCCTGTACTGCGCATGCTCCCATGAGGTTCCCCGGTGGGTGGCAGCCCGCGGGGAGCTGGAGGAAGGCTTGTGTGCCTCACTGTCCAGCCTTCTAGCTCTGCCCGCTGTTTGGGACTGTCCGATCCTGTGTGCGGAGAAGACTAGAAATCTTCCTGTCTTGTGTTCCCAGCTCCACTTGGAAGCTCCTGGAGATGGTCCCAGACAGGCAAGGCAGGGAGGGCCTAGTAGGTAGAGCCAGGAACCCCGCAGGCGGGAGGGGTGCATGAGGCAGGTGGGAGGGAACTCTCGGAAGGGCACTTCATGGGCATATGGTGCCCCTACATCGGGGAACATTCTGCCAGTCTGAGCCCTTTAGGGGACGGTGCAGGGAGATCAGCGACCTCTGAGGTTCTGACCCCAGAGAGTCCCCATCTTGAGACCCACTGGATCCTTTTACTGCTCTGTTCCTTCTGATCAAAGCAGAGAAATGTATGGGAGAGGAGCTGCAGGAAGTCACAGGGGAAGTGACAACATCCTGAGACCCCTAAACAGATTGAACTTAGTCGTGGTTCCTGGTCCCAGTTCCAGGGTGAGCTGCTCATTGGAAGCCTTACTGCCTATCTGCTTTCTGCTCTAGAACCTAGGCCTTCTCCCTCAGATACGTGCCTCTCAGCAGCAAGGGAGGATCCGCTTCTCAGACCCCTGCTGGGCCAGTGATGCCCAGCCCACTGAGTAGCCCAGTGCAGTGGCAAAGCCAGGCTTTGGCTTTCCAGCTTCCTGGTTATGGGCTCAAGCTTAGTGCTCCCGGTCGGGTTGGCTTGGGAGACGAAGGATGCCTGCAAGGGCTGTATCTTCGCAAATTCTTTACTTCTAGAACCTGAGAATTGAAGAAACAGGCTCAGGAAGGGGGTGGGGCGTGGCTTCAAATTAAACAGAGTTTAGCGGGGCCAAAACCTTAGCCCTAGTGTCCTGCACACCTAACACCTCCCCCGCCCCCCGCATTATCAGAGCGCCCTGATCCAGTTCCATCGTCCTCTTGGGGCTGAGGGTAGATAAGCGTGGCAGGAAGCGTGGCCACACAAGTTATTCTGTTTGGGGAGAATAGTCCAGAAATGAAAACCAGTACCAGCCAGTGTGAAATTTTCTGCTTTGGATCAGAACCAGCAGCTCCTTATCGTGTCCACCAGTGGGCAGTGGGACCCGTGACCCCAGGCCGGCAGTAGGGAAGGATCTGGGCAGCTTCCAGAAGCATTTGCCGTAACCAGGTGGTTGCTGGTTTGCCGACTGTTGTAAGGGTGGCACAGCAGACTGGAGGTGTCCATCGTTTCCTGAGCACCTTCCCAGCCCCTGGATCCAGGCTGGGCCCAGTGGAACACAGAGGAACATGCCAGGACCTGTCCTTGGGGAGCTCCAGTGGAGGGACTGCGTGGAAGGGTTTCAAAACCCTTCCCATTGCGTCACCTTGAACATGGGCAGTGCTGGATTGGAGGACGGAGTCACGGGGAGGGGGAGGAGGTAGCAGGCATGTCGGGCCATCTGCGCCAACTGTCCCCAGGGCAGAGCTCCCTGAAACCATAATGGCATGGATTTATTACCATTTAAAAATATATAATGGCTTAAAACCAAGTGAGAGACCTGTAATTAGTCACTGTGGGAAGCAAGACCTTCATTGAAAAAAAAATTCCCTGTATTTTGAACTAATTTGGGATTTATAGAAAAGTCACAGAAAGAGTACAGTTTCCCCACGCCCCTTACTTGACTTCTCGCCTTAACGTCTTTTGTAAACATGGTGCGGTTCTCAGAACCAGAGAGAGGCTCACCACTGGTGCAGGACTGTTAGCTAAAGGCTTTTCCCACTTGCATTGGTTTTTCCTCTGCTGTTCTCTTTCTGTCCCACGATCCCACTTTGCATCCAGTTGTCATTTCTCCTCCTCCTCTTGTGGGTAAAACAGTTCCCCAGTCTTTCTTCATCTTCCATAACCTTGACCCATTGGAAGAGTTACTTTTGTCGAATGGCCCTTAATTTGGGTTTGTCAGACGTTTTCTCATGATTGGACTGAGGTTATGCCGTTTTGGCAGGAACCACAAAAGGGGTGTTATTTTCTTCTCGGAGCGTCTTCTCTTGGGGTTCCTGATGTTGGTTGGTCCTATTACTGGTGGTATTGGTCTGGACCACTCTGAGTGGTTTCTGCTGGACTTCCACTCTGGGGGGAACCACAGAGCCCTCCTTTTGATGAAGCTGGTGAGTTCATAATTCTTTCACGTTTGTCTTCAGAGTCTCTGATTGTCCAGGAGAACGTTTTTTGACAGCCAAAGCTTCGTTCTCGATACCGTGTAAAAAGATGAGGCTCATCCCCAGCACTGTTCTTTCGTGTCGCTGCCCCGTGCCTGCCTACCGTTCCTTCCCCTTCCCAAGGCCCAACTTGGAGTTTGACTTTTGTCGCTTGATTTTCACAGGGGAAGTGATGGCGGGCCAGCCTCTGGCTTAATATCTTTTGTGTGTGTGTGTGTGTGTGTGTGGTATGCGGGCCTCACCGTTGTGGCCTCTCCCGTTGCGGAGCACAGGCTCCGGACGCTCAGGCTCAGCGGCCATGGCTCACGGGCCCAGCCGCTCTGCAGCATGTGGGATCCTCCCAGACCGGGGCACGAACCCGCGTCCCCTGCATCGACAGGCGGACTCCCAACCACTGCACCACCAGGGAAGCCCATGGCTTAATATCTTAAGTATTCAGATTCTCTTTCTTGGTTAGTTTGGGTCTGAGAGTAGTGAACATCAGATCTCTTTGCTCCTCCTTCCAGATACTCTTCATCGGGATCTTTTCTTTAAAAAAAGAAAAAACCAGAAGCCCTCACTGCACAGAGGCAGCTGCGGGAAGTGAAACCACAAAGGGGCCTCGGCAGCACCCGTGTCTTCCTCACTCGGTGTTTCTCCGGCTCCTGTTTCTGCTAAGTCGGCTGCGCACATTAAGCTCTGCCCTCTCTTCTCCCCAAGTGCCTCCCTGCCCAGCGGTCCAGTGAGCAGCCCCAGGAGCGCCCCCACCACGGTGCCCATACAGATGCCGAAGCCCAGCAGGGTCCAGCAAGCTCTCGCAGGTAGGCAGCCTGCTCCCCGCTCCAGGTTCCAGAGCAGACTGTGTCTGGCAGGGCCAGGACTTGGGGGAGGGGAGAATGCGTGGGGTAGGGGGAGGAGATTGTGGGGCAGGGGTCTTGTTACCCTGTGTGTTCTCATGGAAACCCAGAGAGGCTCCTTGGGGGGCAGTGCCTTTTTTCAGTGATGGTGTATCCCCCAGCGGGTTAGCCTGGGTGCCTGTTCGTTTGTGTCAGTGTTGGGGCGGGGGGGGTCGGGTCATGCTTGATGATGGTGGGTGCCCTGGTGTGGCCTTTCCCCATCTTTTACGTTTTCACATCACCTGGAATTATGGTTCAGGAGTCACTTTTCTGTCCCAAAATGCTTTAGGCATTTCCCTAAAGGGGCCCCCAGGGGAACTCATAGAACTATTTTGTCTGGAGTTAACATTTTGAGTAAGTGCTTTTGTGTCTCACTAGATCTTTTGTTAACCTTACACCTTTGAACTGCTTTTTAAAAGAAATTGATTAATTAATTAATTAATTTTGGCTGCGTTGGGTCTTCGTTGCCGCGCGCGGGCTTTCTCTAGATGTGGTGAGCAGGGGCTACTCTTCGTTGCAGTGCGCGGGCTTCTCACTGCAGTGGCTTCTCTTGTTGCAGAGCATGGGCTCTAGGTGCAGGTTTCAGTAGTTCTGGCTCATGGGTTCTAGAGCACAGGCTCAGTAGTTGTGGCACACGGGCTTAGTTGCTCCGTGGCATGTGGGATCTTCCCGGACCAGAGCTCGAACCCGTGTCCCCTGCATCGGCAGGCAGACTCTCAACCACTGCACCACCCAGGAAGCCCCAAACTATTTTTAAAATTTCTCTTGCTGGTATTAGGAAGCCACTGAAAGTTATTTTTTAACTTACGGGAAATGTAAAATCGTACATGAAGATACACTGAGGAGTCTGGTGAACCTCCATCATTTAAAGATGGAGGCAGAGGAGTGAGCTAACTAGACTGTGTGGCACAGGGGGACTGGAGGGGACCAGGCCTAGAGGCAGG